>NC_045547.1:55747690-56085548 GCF_009769535.1 Thamnophis elegans
TTTGCTCATGAGCGCACCACATGTGTGCACTTCATGCGCACTACACGTGCATGCGCACTGCAATAAAAATTGCTCTGCGCACGTGCAGAAGCTAAAAACAATACGGTGGCACCTATGGTGCTGCCCAGAGAACCAGTTTGGGGGCATGGCAGGCCGGGGTCGCTGTCGGTTCAAACAACCGAGGCTGCCAAACCACTACCGATTTGGCCGAACAGGTAGGAATCTACCACTGGTCTTCATGTTCCAAGGGATGCCTACTTTAGTATCTTTAATCATGCCAACATCTGTTTCTCATGGATAATGCTGATAAAAATCTTCCATTAGTCTTAAAGCAATAAGTAAAATTTCTGGAAACTGTTACACAAAGAAGTGCTGGTCTGCTTTCTGCTTGTTTAAAAGAATCAGAGACTCCATAATGCTTAATTCCATTTCAGCTTCATTTATTGTGAACATATCTCTACATCTCTAGGAAATAAAAATGATATCTATCGTTTTCCCCCAAAATAAGGCAGGGTCTTATTTCCTTTTGACCCCCCAAATAAGCACTTGGCCTTATTTTTTGGGAGGTCTTATTATTTTTGAGGTGCAGGAGGCAGCGAGCGTGGTCACCTCATGGCTGCTGCTGTGTTGCAAAATTTTTGAGGAGGGCTTATTTTGGGGGGAGGGCTTATTTTAGCACATACACTCAAAAGCCCGATTGGGCTTATTATTCAGGGAGGTCTTATTTTCAGGGAAACAGGGTAAATACAGGAATCAGGGATGGCAACTATATTTGCCAGTTCCTGTCTGACTTTGGATAAATTCCACCAATTATGCATACAAACAAAAGAAATATTATAATACTAAAAAAAATCTGTGATGTACCATTGATATTAGAACTATTCTCCAAGTCTAGATCATATCTTCAATGATATTCATTGTAGATCAATGTGTAGAAGTCCATAACCTTATATAAATATCATACATAAATAGTCAATTTGGGAATGGGGATGAAGAGATATCTCAGGTAAGAACAGAAATAGAAAATATGTAATTCTACCAGGCATGAATCAGTGATTTATGCAATAAAATTATTTATATATTATTTTTGTAGAAATTAAGATTGAACAGCTACCTACAGTTTTACTGCCCTTCACATAAGGGAGATGATCTGGAAAATATTTAAGGTTAGGTTGGACATGGATATCAAGACAGAAGGAAAGGGTGAAAATGAAAGGGATGAAAAGGGAGAAAAATTCCACAAATTATTTTGAAATATTTCCCACTTTCGTTTCTAAGTAACCAGCAGATTCAAGAAATTTCCTATCACTTCCATGTAATCTGAAGAATCAAGCCAGTAAGATTATTATATTATATGTTCAATATATTTATTCTGATACTATACAGTGGCATTTTATCATTTCTGTATGTAAAAGTTATATGAGCTTTACAAATGATATATGTTTACAATTTTATACCAAGATATTATAGTGATAATTGCATAATTGATAATTGCATAGAAAATATACAACCAATTTCATTTATGAATGGATTATGCTAACTACTATGGAATTAGGGACATGATTTTTCATTAAAAATGTACTAATATATTATTTGTGGGCATAGAAGAAAACCTTTGTAACATAAAAAAATTCAGAAATGAACCAGTCTGATTGTTAATTTGTAGAGGGCATCATCACAACAAATTCAGTATATAATTCTTGGTTCTAGTTCTCTTATTCTTTTGGGCCACAGACTCATTATTAAACCTGGGAGAAAGATAATTTGATTCCTCCCTGGCAAATCTTTTTTCCACGGGTCCCAAATAGAAGATATTTATGATACAGCACTACTAACCAGGGTGCACCTCTAAACATTTTCACAAGAATTCTTAGCAGAAACAGAAAGGTGACAGATCTTTCATCCTAAACTCTAGAAATGCAGATATGTAAACATTTTGTTTCAATCCTATAATAGAAGATGTAGTTGTCTAACCAAGCATTGGGAAAAACTGCAATGAGAAACCTAATTTCTAGATATAAACCTGAGTTTATTGGGATTAGGGAGATGCAGAGAAAACCAAAGGAAGCAAGAGTTAAAAACCAAATCTGATAAAGTCTATACACTGACGGTTGTGCAATGCTTGGGGTTTAAAGGTGAAATAAGAATACATGGGGTGCAAACAGAGTACCAACAACATGCATAAGATCAATTTTCTAGCAGAGAAGGAGTATGGGCAGAGCGATAGGACAAATCATCAGCAATTGCTCAGCATATTTTAGCTATTCCTATTTCAGAACATTGAATGACAAGACCGTCAACCCAGGTTTTAAATAAGTGCTGCCATTAGTGCCTCTTTCATTTTAATTTTCTCAGTGCACATCATCTCTGCATATAAAATTCAAGACAACTCAGCTAGTGAATGCTAAACAGATAGCTAAAATGAGAAAGTTCAGTCCTATTACAGTTTGCATTATTGTTCAATAGAAGACTTATTTTAACTGAACAGAACTGGGATCCTCTGATTCAACAGTACAATTATAAGCACAAAAGTTTTATTTAGTTCTAAAGGTTCAATTCTGCCCAGTACCAAGCATTTTTGGCTCCTATGGATCTTTATGGATGTCATAGGCAGCTGAAATCAGGACATACTAAAATAAACAGCAGCTTTGTTCAGGAGCATAAATGAGCGATATTTGTTAGTGTCAGCCTCTGCTTCACTTGCTTGCTATCGGCTGCCATAGAAACGGGGAGGGTGAGGGCATGGTATTTGGGAAGGGAATTATATGGTACTGGAGGAGTATATAGAAGGAGTTTTGTTCTCACCATCTTCTGCACGTGCTGATGGCCGATGTTTGGTCTTGGCCAAGTCCAACCGTGTCACATACCAACTTGATGAGGCCTCTTGAAGATGCACCCCACATGACACCTTAGGGAGTTGCAGATTGGACACTGGGCTGGAGTAATTGGAGGGAGGGGGATGGCTAATCATTTGATATGTACTTGTTTGCGCCTTTTTGGCTCAGTTCTTGCTTTTCCTTCGCTGCTATCTTTTCATAACCAGTAAAAGTATCTTTAATTCCATGAACAATGGAGTTGGGAGTTTTCTTTCTTGGTTATTGATGGAGGCATGCCTGATATTTAGTTATATTTAAAAGAATTTGGTTTCCTATATCTCCATCCCCATTAAAATGACATCTCTAAGTGACAACTAAAGTTCTGCAGGAAAAGCAGCTGACATCCACGAGGCCAGAATAAGCTGAGACGATGCAGGGTCACATTGTGGCTCCACATCATAATGGGCTTCAGGAGGAGGGGACCCTATCTCCCCCATTGTGAAGTATGTGAATGAAAAAGTTCACTCAATCAATTCCAACTTTGCAAGATCTTTTTCTTTCACGACAATTTGGAATTGATTGAGTGAATTTTTTTTTTAGACCCACAAATTTTTGTTTCCCTGCAAACGATGGTGAGAACGCAACAGAGAAATGCAATGGAGATAGGCTGGGGCAATAACAAATACCATTGACTTCTGCTAATGGTTGATATGGGTTGCTGCCAGTGTCCTAGGTATCAACCAAGTACTTTCTTAAAATATACGATGGTCTGAGTGGCGCAGTTTTGTGCAGTTCCGCTGGTGTTATTGCAGGAAGCTGCAATTTGTTGATGTATCTTATAAAATTCTTGGACATCATACCAAGTGCCCCGATGACAATGGGTATCACTGTTACATGTTTCATCCATAATCACAGAGTTTCGTTGGCCAGGTTGCAGTATTTCATGATTTTTTTCCAGGTTTTTAAATTCGACTCTGGCATCTTCTGGTCCCGCAATGTCAATAAACAGGGTTCCACCACAAATCCGCGAAGCCCTTATCCGCAGAGACATAAGCGCGAAGACTAATTCGCGCCGTTCTAAGCGCTAAGGAAAAACGCGACCCTACCGCGATGACATAATCGCGGAGGGCAAATCCACGCATTCCCAAGCACTCTGTACCCTAAACCTAACCCTAACCCTAACCCTAAACCTAACCCTAAAACAAACCCCTAAACCTAATCCTAACCCTTACCTTAATTGAAATCGGCTTTCTGCCGCGACACCGTTTTAAAGCGCCCTTCTGTTGCCGCGCTGTTGTCGCGGCAGTGATGACGCACAGTGATGATGTTGCGGCTCTAGCGCCGCGATTTTATCACCGCGATTTTGACGAGCGCGGTTTTGTCGTGCCACGAATAAACAGTACGTTTTGGTTTTCGACAATTGTGATATCATGTTGCACTCTAAATGACGATCCATCTGTATTCAAAAGTCCCACAAGATCTTCACCTTCTCATTTTCGATAACTTTTTCCATTTTGTGTTCCCATGACTTTCTGGATACAAGTAAATCGTATTTTTTATATAATGACCAGTGGATTAATTTAGCAACTCGGTCATGTCTAGCTTTGTAATCAGTGTGTGTAATTTTGCTGCATTCACATATTAAATGTGAAACAGTTTCGACTTTGTCATTGCAAAGTCAGCAGATTGTTGGTGGATTTTTGTATCTTTGCTTTCATGGCATTAGTGCTTGTTCTTGAGCAGCAAGTATTAAACCTTCCATTTCTTTCTTGATAGTTCCCATCTTAAGCAAGAAACAAAAGGTTTAATACTCACTGCTCAAGAACAAGCACTACAAACTAACGCCATGAATCATCATTATCATCCCTAATGTTGCCCCATGGGGTCACGCAGCTGGCAGGTCAGACCAGAGAGTTGATCCTCCCACAGATGACCAGGCCGAATCGGGTCCATGTGGAAAGGACCAAAAGGCCAGCAACATGAGAGAATACCCTAACCACCTCTATCAAGCAAAGGGGGAAACCTGGCACAGGGGTGGGCTGAAGTTCCCCCTGAGGTCTCCTTGATCGCTGGCCACCCTCATCCCAAGATGTAAGGTGAAGAAGACTGCTGATTGAGACAAACACAGGGAATGGAAGTACCTAACTGCCCTTCACAGCACATCGGTAGAGCGGCTGAGGGAGAGATTTGACCACATGGAGATCCAAGGAGTGTAGCTGATGCACCAACCAAGAGAGTCTGTGGAGACAGCAGCTTGGGTGGCTCAGCTGCTTCTAATCTGCTGGAGCCCAAGTACAAACTTGGCAGCCCGAGCAGCCAACCCACCTTTCCAGCCAACCAAGGCAACAAGCCGGGACCGAAGGCAGAGCCCCACCCCCGCACATGGCAGCAGTGACCAGAGAGTCCAGCGGAGCAACTTCAGCCTCCCCATCTATGGCAAGGGCACTCACTGTGGTTTTACAATCCAGGGCCCGGGAGGTTCCCAAGACTGTGGGCACCCGCCCTTTCCTCCACTACCAGCAGACCCACCACCAATGAAGGCCACATTTGACAGAGACCCAGAGAAGTTGGCGTTCTTTCTCAACCAGGTATATGCTCATCTAGATCACTACACCCCAGATATCAGATATTGTGATGGTGAATGTCGTGGCCACCAACCTAGAGGGGGAAGCCTCAGAGTGGTTGATGAGGCTCCATGATAAAGATGCACCAGAGCTGGTGAACATTGATGCCTTCCTGAGGGAGCTGAGAGCCAGATTTGAAGATGAACCCCAGGTCCTGTAGGCTGAAGAGACCTAGATCAGAGGGGTTGACCATGAAGGAGTATGTTTGGGAGTTCTGCAGAGTGGCCGGTAAGCTAGGGCAATGGCCAGACTGACCATTTCAAGGAAGAACTAGACCGAGAACTACTATAGGTCTGCATCTACTGGGGAGTCCCCTAGCAGAGCTATGATTGGTACCGGCTGGCCATAGTGCTGGACCTTGAGCTAAAGCAGTACAAGAAATGCAGCATGCCCAAACCAAAGCCCAAGAAGGCCGCCGGTTCGGTCACCAAGCCATCGCTACTCCACCCACCAGTCTTCCATCTGCTCTGTCCAGAACCCCCATCAAGTGCTTCCGTTTGGGCCAGTAGGGCCATTGAGCAGCTGAGTGCCTGGTACTCATACTGCAACCAAAAGCAACCCTGGCCACATCATCCAAACCAAAAAAGCTGCTGTGGAAGGGCTGAGAGAAGTCAAGCTTAGTGCATCAGGCCATCAAGGGCTCCTCTCCCTCAAGCAGGGAAGAGGGAACTCTGGCTAAGACAGACCAGCAGACCGCCTCCTATGATAGCAAAGTGGAGACCAAAGGCAACTCAATGGTAAGTGAAGCCATCTGCCCCTTGCTATCCCCGCTAAAATCATGGTTGCCAAATTCAGCAGTTCAGGGAGAGGTGGATGCTCTAGCCTACCAATGGTGCTGAAGCTAGGCATTCAAGTGAGGAGACTGCCTAAAGCCATAAGGTTTGAGTAGGTCAATGCATCACTGATAGGAGTTTCTCCTGCAATGCAGCTCACGGAGCCAGTGCAGCTAGAGTTGGACCAACATTGGGAGATTATCCTGTTCGTGATAGTCCCAAAGATGACGAAGGCAGTAATTCTGGGACTGTCTTGGCTAGAGAAGTGGAGCCCAACTACCTGGTGCGAAGGAGGAGAGAGAAAAATGAGACTAGGAAGAGGCTCTCTCCCTCCTCAATGCAGCCAGGAGGGAGGAACTGTTCAGTACTAAGCAGGAGCTAAAGGAAGCGAGTTCCTGAAAGTTGCAGCAGAGCAACTGTCAGGGACCCAGCCAATTCCTAAAGCATACTGGAACCTAGCAGGGGTGTTCAGTGGGAAAGAATATGACGTGCTATCCCCCCACCACCCCACTGGCGATGTGATTGAGATCCTCCCAGGAGTGAAACTCTCCAAATCAAAAATGACTCAAAGGAAATGAAAGAACTGGGGAAGCACATCAACAAAAACCTAGCCAGAGGCTTCATCTAACCAGCAAAACCAATGTGGCCTCCCCCTTACTATTCAAGGAGAAAAAAGATGGGACAATGAGATTATGCATTGATTTCAGGAGATAAATGGTGTGTCTGTGGAGAACATGTACTCCCTCCCCCTAATGAAGGACATGCTGGCCAATCTAGGAAAAGGGAAAATCTTCACCAAACTAAACCTGAAGGAGGTATACTACAGAGTGAGGATCAAAGAGTTCCAATGTCTGAGTACCCTCAGGAGCCCCCTTCCTCAGTAAGCCTCACTGAATGGGTAGGCTCCCTACAGCAGGGGTGTCAAACTCGTGGCCCACAGGTTGAATGCTTCATGTGCTGGCCATGCCCACTCCCATTTTAGCAAAGGGGGGAAAGTTGTGATACGTCATGTAACAATGTGTCATCACGTGTTTGACACCTCTGTCCTACAGGATGCTTGGGGGGAATGTATAATGGGCACTAACAAAAACCACAGAGATGCATGGTAGACTGGTCCAAGGGATATGGGAGCAAGTTTTAACAGCACCCCTGTTTTGTCTACATAAGAAAAGCAGGAATTTTCTTGCAAATGTCTTAGATTTCCAGGAAATAGGTTGCATTTCAGGAGACATATACAACTATTTTAGTGAATGTTGAAAGAAAACTATGGAGATCCAATTTGCATATCTATACAACTAAAGGTTGACAATCTGCTCTCTCATATTAGTTGTTATCTTCCAGTGGTACTCTCACTCAAGACTTGGCCATTCACAAGATTTATGTGGAGCTGTTAAATTTCACACGTGAATACCAGTAATATTCCCGAGCACCTCAAAGTTGACTCAGCCTTCCATCCTTCCATAAAATGAGGACCCAGATTGTTGGAGATAATATGCTGACTCTGTAAACTGCTTAGAGTGTGGTGTACAGCACTAGGAATTAGTATATGTCTAAGTGCTATTGCTATTTCAGACTTTTACTCTGTAATATGTACATCTTCGCAGTAATATTAAAAATAGAAAGGTACCTTACACCAGGTTCAACAATCTGCCTATTAAGCACAGTACTACCAGCTCTAACTGAAAGATATACTATTGTGTTAAACAAAGCCTTTTCTTATAATTTGTTATCCTATTAATTTGAATTGGAGATGCCAAATATTAAGCCCTGGGAACACTCTTCCAGGAAATATCAATTAAAGAGGGGAAGATGAAAGTAAATGCAAGCTCACTAGCATATTTCAAAAACCTAGTTGTACATAAAAAATCAATTTTATTTTATATTAAGTAAAATCATAACATGAATAGAAATTATATAGGCTAACATGTTGTGAAAATAAAACATAGAACTGATGCCTGTAACTCACATTGAAGACAATTAAAAATCTAAAACTATATGCATGAAAATATGTTTCAGACATCAGAGGAGCTTTATGGCTTCTGATGAGATTCATGGTGGACTAGACTCCCTGAAGGCAATGCAGCAGAGATCACTGGCCAAATGATAAATTCTGGCCAGAGAAAACTCTCAGGGAAAAAAAAAAGAATGATAGTAAGATCAATGCCCCTCCTGCACTCCTCATAAGTAAAGTGCAGGTTACAATATGTTTGCTGTGATTGAGTGATTGAGTTGAGTGGCAAGTAATCAAGGGATTTCAACTCAGCTCACAGCTGTAAGGCAGCCTATTTAGACATAAAGTGAGCTTAAGCCTGATCCTTAAATACTTTTGGATGTAATTAATTTATAACTAAAGAGTGATCTTCTGAGTGGCATGATAAGAGACTTCCAATTAGTGAATCAATATTATTTCTTGATTAAAAAGTAAAAAGGGGGTTCCAAATAATTATAAACTTTTGGCAAAGGCATAGGTATAAGAAAGTTTAAAATTGATATTATACAGTATTTTGAAATATTATTTTTGGTTAAAGTGCTTTTGAACAAATTGAATTAATATAGACAAAGAAAACAGACCTCAGTGGGAATATTTTTGGATTATTGAAGAGTACAGAAAATTGGTGAACATTACAAAACAAAAGCTGCCTTGTTTACAATTACATTTCCAGCATGCATCTGAAGCCCTGCTTTGTGCAGCTGATTCAGAAAAACGACAAATTAGTCCACCCAGTGTTCTGAACGACCATTTGAAGAGCTACTTCATTGCACATAATGGAAAATAGATAACAGCTCTCATAAAATATGCTGATCTCTGGACCTTACCCTGTAACAGCTTACAGACGTCTACCGTATATACTCGAGTATAGGCCGAGTTTTTCAGCCCACTTTTTGGGCTGAAAAAAGCTGCCTCGGCTTATACTCGAGTCAGTGAAAAATTTGCCCAAATGGAGGAGAAAAAGGGGCGCCCCTTTTTCTCCTCCATTTCGGGACCCAGTGGAAGTTCTCTGCGCGAGGTGAAATGGCCGGCAGCAGCCTCACTCTCCTGCCGTGGCTTCCGTTTCAGTCGCGCAGAGAACTTCCACTCGCTTCCCGGGCTTGTGTTCTGATGAGGGGGAAAGAGAGGACTTTCCTTACGCCCGCATCAGAGCTGGACGTAAGGACTTTACCCCATTGATGAGGCGGGCGGCGCGGATTGTAGCAAGGACGGCCGCCGATCGCAGCCTGGCTGCGCTGGCGGGGACGGGCGGGGTGGGGTGGGATGAGACTCCCCACTCGCCAAGATGGTAGGACTCCAAGTCCCATCCCCTCCACCCGTCCCCACCAGCGCAGCCCCTGCCGCATCAGCCGGAATCTAATTTCCCCCTCATCAGAGCTCGGCGCGGATTGTAGCAAGGACGGCCGCCAATCGCAGCCCGATTGCGCCAGGGGGTTCCGCTGGTTGAAAGTCAGTCCTTCTTTGCACCAAGCGCTTTTCCCTCCCAACTAATTATAACTAATTATATTAATTAGATAGATCAGTGTTTCTCCACCTTGAAGACTTGAAAATATGTGGACTTCAACTCCCAGAATTCTGGGAGTTGAAGTCCACACACTTTCAAGTCTCCAAGGTGGAGAAACACTGAGATAGATGATCCACGGTGTTTATTTTTGGAAAAAAGCGCCTCCTGCTCTGGACTGCCGGGAACGCGATCGCGTCTCTCTCTCTCTCTCTTCCCCCCACCCCCGGCTGTTCCCACCCGGGAATGTTCTGGCGGGCTAGGCGGAGGGTGCGTGTGCGTGCATGTGTGTCAAGGGTGGGGAGGCTAAGAGGGCGAGGTGAGATCCTGGCGGGGACCGCATTTCACCCGCCGAGCTTCCTTTTCCCCCGCCTTTTCCTCCGCTCGCCGACTTCCTTTCTCCCGTGGCTGACAGGTGGGTGGGTTTCCCTCCTCCTCCTCCCTGCTGGACGTGGATCTGCGGCGTGGGTGGCCGTCCTTGTTGCCCGCCGGCAGCAGGTCGCGGCAAAGAGAGGGAGAGGGAGAGAGAGAGAAATGCCGCCGCTCCCCGGCTCGCCTCTTTTTCCCGGGATCGCCGTGATGCTTTGAGTTTTCCTTCTGCGGAGGTGGGGTGGAAAGAAGAAGAAGTGGGGCCCTTCCCCGCTTCTTCTCGGACTACCTAAGTGTTGGGTGCGCTGTCCCCATCTGGGAAAGTAGTGCTGACTCATCAGGTGTCTGGGAACGGGTGGGGCTGAGGAGCGGCTGGGGGTGGGGGGTGTTTCACAGAGCGGCTGGGGGTGGGGGGTGTTTTACAAAGGGATGAGGTGGACTGAATTACCCCCTTGTATCTGCTGCCTTGTTTAGTGATTGTTTTGTTTGCAGCTATAATGATGGTGAAAAAGACCTGTAAAGCAAAGGAAAACTGAATAGGATCCTCAGCCCAGTCACAGTTTCATTTAACAACCATTTAATGACCAAGATACTAGTCCCAGTTATGTTCACTAAATAAGGATTATCTGTAAACTGTTCTTTTGGTATCCACGTATGCAAAAGACTGATAGCTGTAGGAGATGAGTTTTTAAGAGTTTTTAAGTTTAGAGTTTAAGAGTTTTATTAGAATTTGTAGGCCGCCCTTTTCCCTGAGGGGACTCAGGGCGGCTCACATAAAACCGGGAAAGGGGAATACAGACATCAAGATAGAAACATATAATAAAATGGTAGGCAACATACATTCATCATTCGGGAGGGGCAACTATCCTTATCCCCAGGCCTGACGGGCGAGCCAGTTCTTCAAGGCTATGCGGAAGGCCTGGACGGTGGAGAGGGTACGAATCTCTACGGGGAGCTCGTTCCAAAGGGTCGGGGCTACTGCTGAGAAGGCCCTCCTCCTTGTGGTTGCCAGCCGACACTGGCTGGCCGATGGGATACAGAGGAGGCCTAGTCTATGGGATCTTATTGGTCGCAGGGATGTAATTGGCAGAAGGCGGTCTCTCAAGTATCCAGATCCACTGCCATGTAGGGCTTTATGGGTGATTAATAGCACCTTGAAGCGCATCCGGAGATCGACAGGCAGCCAGCGCAGCTCGCGGAGGATAGGTGTTATGCGGGTGAATCGAGGTGCACCCGCAATCACTCGCGCGGCTGCGTTCTGCACTAGCTGAAGTCGCCGGATGCTCTTCAAGGGCAGCCCCATGTAGAGCACATTGCAGTATTCCAGCCTAGAGATCACAAGGGCCCGAGTGACTGTTGTGAGAGCCTCCCGATTCAGGTAGGGTCGCAACTGGCGCACCAGGCGAACCTGGGCGAATGCCCCCCTGGTCACAGCCGTTAGGTGGTGGTCAAATGACAGCTGTGGATCCAGGAGGACTCCCAAGTTGCGAACCCTCTCTGAGGGGTGTAAAATTTGACCCCCCAGCCTGAGTGGTGGAATATTAGTCAAATCTTTGGGAGGAAAACACAACAGCCACTCGGTCTTTTCTGGGTTGAGCACAAGCTTGTTAACCCTCATCCAGTCCATAACGGCCTCAAGGCCCCGGCCCATCACATCTACCGCTTCATTGAGTTGGCACGGGGCGGACAGATACAATTGAGTATCGTCCGCATATTGATGGTATCTAATCCCGTGCCTGCGGATGATCTCTCCCAGCGGTTTCATGTAGATGTTGAATAGTAGGGGGGATAAGACCGAACCCTGAGGCACCCCATAATTTAGGGGCCTAGGGGACGATCTCTGCCCCCCCACTAACACCGACTGCGACCTGTCCGAGAGGTAGGAGGAGAACCACCGTAACACGGTGCCTCCCACTCCCACCTCCCGCAGTCGTCGCAGAAGGATACCATGGTCGATGGTATCGAAAGCCGCTGAGAGGTCAAGGAGGACCAGATGACCAAGCTGAGCCCAAGGGAAGGGTCAAACACATCAATGGCCAACGTAATTGTTTCAGGGTTCATTTTATTTACACCAAATATAATTCATTTAAGAAATTGGACAGCACATCCTTTATTAGTTTCAAATTCTTTCTTTAAAGATATCCATGGTGGAATGTAACATGCTGAAAGCAACAGTGGCAATGGGATGCTTTTGTGGCCCTTTGGGATAACCAAGAAATAAGTGTAAGTGTGTGTGTGTGTGTGTGTGTGTGTGTGTGTGTGTGTGTGTGTGTGTGTCAGAGAAGAATTTTTAACACAGGTATGTTGTACATGCATACATTTGGACAAACTGCAGAAATCTCCTTTTTTTAAGTTTTATTTGGCATCATTCAATAGAGCAAAGTCTGAAAATGAAGCTGCATGCTACTGTAGGAGTCCAACAGTTTAGCAAATAAAAAGAGAACTTAGTGTTCCAGGGAGATGAATTTAAACTGCATGGAGATGAGGTGAGTGAAGTATTTCATTGAATACACCGGTATTGTGTGATAATAATTTGTTATCCAGAGCAAATTTTTACAATGGCTACTGTATATTTAATGGGCACAGGCAGGCTGTATATGTTATTCAATGGGCAATGGCAGGCTGTAATTAATGGACACAGGACAGGCTGTATATTCAATGGGCACAGGCAGGACACTGGTAGAATGTATATTATGAGCCTATGAGTTTTGAAGGATTTTAACTCGTGTTTTAGCTTGGTTGCTGAATGAGCTAAGGTTTTTGTACTTTTAAAGTTATTGTTGATACCATATTGTTTTTATTGACCCTCTTTTCCACTTACAGAGCTAGTTTACTGTTTTTCTTTGAAATAAATATTCAAAAACATTATTGGTATCTAATTTTATTTTTGAAATTTACCGGTAGCTGCTGCATTTCCCACCCTAGGCTTATACTCGAGTCAATAACTTTTCCAGTTTTTTGTGGTAAAATTAGGTGCCTCGGCTTATATTCGGATCGACCTATACTCGAGTATATACGGTAAATTCATTTGCTTTCCTTGCATCAATACCCTAATAATGCAAGGCATCAAGGGAGTCAGCTCTTTTGGACAGTATCTCCTAATCATGTTCAGATAATCTTGCTAACAAAGACCAAAATCAACATCCCACAGGGAAATAACTACTTCTGTCTTCTGGATCAAGCACAAAACCAATAAATCTTGCTAGTCCTCAAAGTGAAATACTGCATGAAGTGGCTGTTGCAGCACTGCTTTTAATTACCTTGACCACACAATCGCTCAATCTGATGAGTAGGTTCAGTGAAGGGTGAACTGCTGCATCAGAAACAGATGAAAGACAGGAATTGGAAGCCATTTTGCTGCTTCAAAAAATCCTTTTGAGTTCTCTTTGGGTTGGAAGGAAGGGATGTCGTCAATGATGGCATATGGTAGTTACTGAGAGTGGGAAATACAGTCCCTAGTGTACACATATGGTGATAGATACTGTGCAGTAAGATATGATTGCCGGATGTCAAAATGATGAACAACATTTGGCCAACCACAAGTTTCAGCAACCCTAGCTGTGTGGCCAGGAAAAAGCAAAAATTATGAGGTGTAGTTCATCAGTATTTTGGAAAATCACATGTTCATTCTTCTGAAGCTGCCTGTTGTATTGCATACTTATAGTCTGCGGAAGGGCACAGAAATATCACTAATATGTGCTTGATGTTGGCAATAACTGAGCATATGATACATAAGACCAGAATTCAAAGTCATTGATTACTTTTACATTCAAGATTTTCCATTCCTTATTGCCTTTCTCTCTCTTCTCCTTGGACTGTCCAACAGTTTCTTTCCCCCAACTTATCATATGACAGCCTGAAACCATCAGCAAATATGACTCAGTTCCTTCTATGATCATAACACTTCATATTAGCTAATGTGATGCAGTGTGTGACCAAATTACCTTCTTGATGAGAACGCAAATCAGAGCTTAGTGCTCCATTAGATATATTGCATTTATTCTTTGTTTTTGTTTTAAAGATAAAAAAAGGGGACAATTCATTTCCTCAGTTGATACCTGATGGAAAAGAAAGGTTAAATCAATCTCTCTGCACACATACAGATAGTCCTCAATTTACAATAGTTGTTTACTAACTATTTGAAGTTACAACGGCACTGAAAAATTGACATGACCATTTTTTTGCACTTATGACTATTGCAGCATCCCCATTATCACATGATTTACGATTGGATGCTTAACAACTAGTTCATATTTATGATGGTTGCAGTGATCCCCTATTGTGACTTTCTGACAAGCAAAGTCAATGGGGAATCCAGATTCACTTAACAACTGTGTTACTAACTTAACAACTGCAGTGATTCGCTTAACAAATGTAGCAAGAAAAGTTGTAAAATGAAGTAAAACATTTTAAAAATGTCTCACTTAGCAACCCAAGTTCTGGGTTTAATTGTGGTCATAAGTAGAAGACTACCTCTATTATAACCCGTCATAATGTTACTAAAGGACTAGACCTGCAGTAGCATATTATCCATCTGTTATTATTTTAATGGCCCACTGTGTGTTGACTGTTTACTCTTACATTTGGTCTACTTGCCTATATGACAGAAGATATTTAAATCTCTGATAGTAAATATTACCTAAGTATAGTTTTAGATAAACAGATTTATTAGAATTCTGCTGTAGGGAATTATGCAAAAACTCAATGCATGGCTATTCTACATACATTACTTCAGTTTCTTCAAAAAAAACCTACAAACCCCCACAATATCTTCAATTATGCCAACTGATTCTTTGTCAGAAAACTAATGCATATTTCAAAAAACTATTAGCCAGCTATGTCTGCTTATTCCAGACAAGACACATAGACAAATGTTCTTAAAATCGTACTTGGTTTTTTTTAAAGAACTGAAAACACTGACAAATTCTGTAGTTTAAACTCTTACACAACTTAAAGGCAAAAAATAACAACTAATTGGAATCAGAACTTACGAAAGCTTCCTCTGATTACTCAACAGCCACTATTTGTAGTTCAGAAAAAAATCTTTTTTAAAAAACTTGGTCAGTCAAATCAGCCTTCATGTAATTCTTTCTATCAAAAACTGCTTGACTCAGCATCACTACATAAAGATACTAAGTCCACTCAGAACTACCTCAAAATATGCTCCAAAAATATATTAAAGCTAATATGTAATGAAATGGAAGCAGTTCTTCACAGGGCATAAAAAAATATTTTGAACACATGTGCACCCTACTCATGTACTATAATCTTCTGCAGGTCAAATTTAGATTATCCACAATTATCTATATTTAAAGATTTTTTTTTCAAGATTGCATAAAACATTGGTTAATTAGGCTTCAACAGACATGAAATATGTGAATGTACTACAAAACACTATTAAAAAGAAATTGCCAGTTCTCTTTTGAGACATTCTAGTAAAAATTAAAAATCTAAAAGGAATACTTCATTTACCCATCAGATACACATCTTACTATTACTGTGTTGCAATTTCAAAATAAAATATACAGTCTCCTGATAAGGTTTATGGAAATACATATTATCAGAAAAACAGTTAAATACTATTCAGCCAAAAAACTATAAACAGTGTCCAATTCATATTTTTGTCTTCTTTTTCTGCAAGGAACTATAGTTATTAAATATAGGCTGAGAGTTGAACATATAGTTTCCAGGAGTTGATTTTGATTCAAAGAAGGTTTATAGTATTTTTACTTTTAGGCAACTGATAATTTTATTTTTTTTTATATTATTTATATAGCATAATAATAAAGATTGAGAGCATTTTATTTTATTCATAGTTAACTGTTGTGACTCAACAGAAGTTTGCTGTGAGTTGAGTCAGGATGCAGGAATAACAATGCAGCTGGGGCTCATTAGTGTGGTCTTCTGGAGATAAAAGGACTGATGGTGCCACGCCCTGGTTGCAGAAGTCAACGTCGTCATTCATTCATGGTTCATCGTTCATCGGTTGTGGTTTGTTTGTGAGAGGCACTTGGATAAGTGATTTGCTTTCTGTAACCCTGATTCAAGGAGACACTTGGAGAAGTGATCTGCTTTCTTTCTGTACACCTGGTTTGGCCGTAAGAGATCTTTGTTTTTGCATTCTGTTATCTTCTTGCCAGAGACTTTATTTATGTTTATTTTGGGCTCGCAGCCAGTCTGAGCGGAGGACTGATAAAAGTTATTTCCTTTTAAGTCTGTCTGCCTGTCGTCTTTGAATGAGCGAAGGAGAACAGTTAACTAAACTACAGCTTAGTTCAATTATATGAATTCACCAACACTATTTGTTATTTACAAACAGTTTAGATTTTTCTTACAGATTAACAGAGTTGGAAGGGACTTTATAGGTCATCTAGTCCAACCCTCCCCCCTAAATAAATTAACTGAAAGACAGCAAAATTGAGGTGGAAATTCTCATTGCTTTTTTAAAAAGAACAAATAATTATTTTTTAATATTTTTTATTTAAAACAAATATATTATTCTTTACATACTATAGAAAGTATATCAGTTGCTTACAAAAAAACTTTCGTGCATCTCTTCCACAATCAACAAACATAATTCATATTAATTTTTTTAACTCAAATATTTATACATGTCACCATCATCATATCTCCATTTTCATTTGACTACAATTGTTCAAGCGTCCTTTATCATAAAATATACCAAAATTTAATACATAACCACATACTGGCCTTTCAATTACTATTTCTAAAATCCTCCACTAACACTAAATCCTTATGTCCTATTCTAGCTAAACATCCATAATATTTAATAACAAAATTTTCTAATCCTCCTTTCCAAATAACTGTTTAAAGTTTACATCCACTTTCCTTGTTTTACCCATATCTATATATACGTTGTTATTCTTATCCCTCTTTTATTTGACTATATCCTGTATCATAACATTTTCCCCCTAACAATTAAAACTTTAACTGTATCTAACTTGGTTCTTTTTTTTTAAATTAACCTTTATGTATAATCCAAAGAGATTTCTAATCTTCCTTACATGGGTACCATTCAATATTCATATCCAATTATACTCATCATAACACTACACATTTTATACATTAGTAACATTATCAATTATTTATTTAAACTATATCTATTGTCAATAAATTTCACTAAGTTTAACTAGTTTTAAATTATATTCTTCCATCTATCAACCTGTATCTTTCCAATAGCAAAACAGTCACATATCTTCTGCCATTTGTGGTGCCAGTCCTCTAATCATCTCCTTGATCAGTTTTGTATGGACTCGTCTTAGCAACTACTTGCTTATAAGATCTCTCATGTAATCTTGATGCCCTTCTTTTGTTTCCTTAGTCAGCTTATCTTTGATTGTCAGTAGTGTTATCAATGCTATTGCTAATAAAATTTCTCTCTTTAAATCCATAGATTCTTTGGTTTTTTCTTCTTCCGTATCTTGCCCTCTGGGATAAATTTCCCCTCCATTTAATTCCTCTTTCAGTATTCCACTCTTTCCATTTTCAGAGACAAACCAATCACCATAAATATCAGCAGATTTAATCTCTTTATATTCATTTTCCACTTTGATTTTTTGAGTTTTAACCACCACATTTTGCATTTGATAAACATCCTCAACTTCTTCATCATATTTGGCTGTTATATGCTCTAAGTCTTCCAGCTTCTTCTCTATCCTCTCATATGTATTTGATAATTTCTGTATTTCTGAAAATATCTTTTGCAAGCTTAAAATTTCTGTTTGCTTTTGAAATTGTGCCATTCTCTCCAGCTAGCAAACACAGCTGCTCTAGCTTGGATGGTTAATAAAATTAAACATAGATTCACAAAAACGTTTGTTTTCACTTTTCTCTGGTTAATGATATATTTCAAAGGGACATCTGTATGCTTCCCTTCTTATCACTTTCTATAACTGCTCTGATCCAGCGTTCAGGGCACAGTCGTCAGCAAAAAGGAGGTCTCGTAGCACAATCTCCTTTATCTTGGTGACAGCTTGGAGTCTTCACAGATTGAACAGTCTCCTATTGGGTCTGTATCTCAGGCTGACTCCCAAGGAACTGTTCTAGAAACCGTCTGACAGCATAGCTGAAATATTATGCTTAACAGGATCTGTGCGAACACGCACCCTTGTTTGAAGCAGTTTGTGATGGGAAAGGTCTCTGAAGCTTCTCTGTCATCCAGAACATGAGCCGTTGTGCCATTCTGGAACTGATGTATCATCAGAATGAATCTATCAGGGCACCCAAACTTCGACAAGTTGTGCCACAGATCTTTGTGACTGATAGTGTCAAAAGCCTTGGTTAGAACCACAAAGGTGGTGTACAATTCACGATTCTGCTCGACACTTCTCTTGGACCTGTTGGGCTGTGAAGATTTTGCCCACAGTGCCACACTCTTTGTGGAAATTGCACTGTGTCTTGGGTAATAAACCTTGTTCCAGGTGGTCAGTCAGGCAGTTAGGCAACACTCGTGCAAGGATCTTGCCTGTGATGGAAAGCAGTGATAGTCCTCTTATGATTATTGCAGACTTGTCGATTCCCTTTCCTCTTGTAGCGGTGTACGATGGATGTGTCTTTCAGTTCCTGATGAATGGATCCTTGATTTCAGAAGGGCTGGAATAGCTGAGTAAGTTTGTCAACAAGCATTGCACCACCATCCTTACAGACTTCTGCTGGGATCAGATCCTGGGGCCTTGCCACTAGACAGATGGCTAATGGCCTGTAGGGTTTCAGCCTTTGATGGTGGGGCATCCAGGCTGTAGATGATATCTGTCAATCGCCTTGTTGTTGATGGAAGATGGGCAGTTCAGTATAGATTGGAAGTGCTCAGCCCAACGCTGTAAAATCAGAGTCTTCTCAATAATGATAGGTGGAACGGCTGAGTCCAGAGGGGAACTCTCTGAGGGTTGAGGTCCATACAAAGATCTGAGGGCTTCATAGAATCGTTTGGCATAATTTCTATCAGCAAACTTCTGAATTTCATCTGCTTTGGCACTCAACCAAGAATCGTGCATCTTTCGAAGCTTGCTCTGTATGGTCCTGCAAGTGTTGTTGAAGGCATTTCTCTTAGCTGTTGGCGATGGGTTGTTCTGATGAGCACGGTGAAGGCAGTGCTTTTCAGCAAGTATTTTATTTTTTTATTTTTTTTTATTTTTATTTTTTTATATTTTGTTTTATTTATTTTATTTATTTTATTTATTATTTATTTATTATTTATTTTATTTATTTTATTTATTTTATTTAGTTTATTTAGTTTATTTAGTTTATTTAGTTTATTTAGTTTATTTAGTTTATTTATTAGTTTATTTATTTTATTTATTTTATTTATTTTATTTATTTTATTTATTTTATTTATTTTATTTATTTTATTTATTTTATTTATTTTATTTATTGTTTATTTTATTTATTATTTTGTTTATTTTATTTATTATTTTGTTTATTTTATTTATTATTTTATTTATTTTATTTATTATTTTATTTATTTTATTTATTATTTTATTTATTTTATTTATTATTTTATTTACTTTATTTATTATTTTATTTACTTTATTTATTATTTTATTTACTTTATTTATTATTTTATTTTAAGCAAAATAAAACTACTTAACACGCCATAACATGACTCAAGCAAAAAATCCAAAAAGGGTTCCATGAATAAAAAAAATTTGTCACTGAAAAAACCTTTTTCACCCAGAAAATATAAAGTAGATGCCAAGTTAGTTTTTTTTGGTGAACGATTACTAAGGACTCAAAATAATTTTTCCACTTAGTTTTAGTATAGGAGGAAACTTAAAATAAGAGACTTCAGTTATAAATTTAATAGTTTGAATAGTAATTATGTAGAAGGTCAGTTTGCAACCTCTATTAAAGTAAAATTCATGTATTTATATAAAACATATACATTTATCGTGATGAATTCTAAAATACGTAAAAACAGGATTACAGCATAGCTAACCTGCTGGTCAAATCAATATTAAAACCTCAACATTTTTCTTTAAATTATCTACAGTGCCAAGAATATAGCTGTTATGAAATAAAAAATTTTCCATCCAGAAATCCTAAGATTATCATGACTGTCACATTAAATCTATTCATTGAATGAAGTGTGATTGGCTGGTTTTGCACAATATATTAAGCCACTGTTCATTGTCCACAAAGACTAAGTTGATACAACAAATTAAAATAGATTTGGAAAGGTGGAAGAATGTACAGTTATCAATGATAAGGAGAATTACAGTTGTGAAAATATTACCAAAACTACTTTTTTTATTCCAAATCATACCAGTAAAATTAGAAAAGAATTTTTGATGAACTAAATAAAATGACTTTGAAGTATATTTGGCAAAGTAAAAAATCAAGAATAAAATTGAAATTACTACAGGACTCTAGGAATAACGGTGGTTATGGGCTCCCAGACTGGGAATTACATTATCGGGCTGCAGCTCTCACCTGGCTAAAAGATTGGGTACATTTAAATAACAGAAGATTATTATTACTAGAAAGGCATGATTTGCAATTAGGCTGGCATGTCTTCCTTTGGTATGGCAGAAATATGTCACACAAATATTTCCAGAAGCATTATGTGAGGAGCGTTTTGCTTAACATTTGGGAAAAAATTAAACTACAACACTATAGGGAAGTACCAGTCTGGTTCTCTCCAATGGAGAGATAATATATCCAAATCTGATAAATTGGAGAAAAATTGTACATTACAAGGATACTTTAAATGAAAGGGGTGATCTTAAATCCAGACAACAATTGCAGAGTCAGGGGATGGACTTATCCTGGTGGCCGTATTTTCAGATCCAATCAAGGCACAAAAAAGATGTAAATTATGGGGTGTAAATAAAGAACAAACAGCATTAGATAAAATTTTAATAGAGATGGATGAAAAATAAATTAAAATATATATATAATTATTTACTGAACTATAAAATGGAGGAAGAGATAGTTAAAGAAACAATGATTGCCTGGGCAAAGAATTTCAGTTACAATATAGAATTAGAAAAATGTTTAAACATTTGGGAGAGAAACTACAAACTGACGATCCCTGCGGCCTATAAAGGAAACCTCTACAAAATGTGTTATATTTGCCACCTGCAAGATTGCCCAAAATGTATAAGAACTCATCTGTCAAATTCTGGAAATGTAACCAAATTCCAGGAACATACTACTACCACATGTGGTGGATGTGTAAGAAAGCAAGGGATTGCTAGGAGAAAATTCATAATTGGTTAGAAATGATAACTGAGCAACATACCGAGTTCAAACCAGAAGGATGTCTTTTAGGTATACTGTTTGAAAGTTATGACAAAGCAACCATATACTTAGGGTTACATATATTGATGGCAGCAAGACTCATATATGCTAAAAATTGGAAAAATGTGAACACCCCACTGGATGACGATATAATTAGGAAAATTTCGGATTGTGCTGAAATGGATAGATTAACCTTGAAAATTAAAGATAAAGAAGACTCAAAATATTATACGACATGGAATAAATTTTACGAATGGATAGAGACTAGAGGTAGAAATGAGAGGGACATGTTTTAATGTCAATAACTGTTAGTATGGAAAATAAAGATGTATAGAAGTATGCTTATAATATGGAAAAATTGTAAATAGGCTAATGTAAGTAGAAATTTAGTTAAAGCTCATTTTCTTTTCTCTCTTTTTTTTGGTTGTATTACTATAATTACTGTAAATATATTACTGTTATAGTTATTAGCTTGTATGTTAAGATTTGCTATTGATTTTTCTTTGGCTTTGCTTTATTTGTAATTGTTATCCTGACACGGCAGTCTTTTCAATAAAGTATTAAAAAAAAGAGCCTCACAGTTTTGCTTCCTATGGATGTATTACTTAGAACCCTGACAAGGGGAAATACAGTATATATCTGACTCAGAGCCCCCCTGCAAAACAACCACCACAACATCATACCTCCCAAACCTTGCAGTCAGTCCAAAAGACTGCAATGACTGACTATCAAAAACAGCTAAGAGATTAAGGAGCATAAAAAACACATCATCCCCACCCCAGCTCTACCATAAGTCATCAAGAATCACAACTAATGGTATCTCTGTACTGAACTTCAGTCTGAAATCCAGCTGAAATGATCCAGATATTGAGCAATGTTTCAGCTAATCCCTCTTAGCCTTAACATATCTGCGGTATCAGAATTCTAGCCCTAACCTTTTCTGGGCTCTGGAGCAACTGCCAATTACATCTGCAAGGCTATTGTGTAACAGTTTGACTTGCTCACACAATAGGATAAAACCTATTCAGGTGGAAATGATCAATGGCAGAGCCCTGTAATCAAGTCCTGTGTACTGCAACATAAAGTGGGGAATAAAGACCATGAAGAATTCTTTCAACTATATTTACTACTTCCATATATGTCCTAAATGTTTTGAGGATGGATTGGCTTCAGACTCATAATCTGAATTTCACTGGAAGAAAATGCTATTTCCTCTCAAAAAGATGACAGCAGCAGCATTTGCAGGCATCCAGCTTTTCCTTCTTTTCATCCCACACCACTGCCTACATCATAGAAAACATAAAGAACACAAAACCTGGATAGATGTGGCTGTGGGGGGTCATGTGACTCAGTTGGTTATTTTTGGTCAGTCTTGAAGGCTGTCTTGATATTGTGTTTGTGGAGAATTTTGCTGATTTTATCTGTGGTGCCTTTGATGTAAGGGAGGAGGGTGATGCCGTTGTCCTGTTCTGTGTCTTGGATTTTGGGGGGAATTTTGGTTGGGGATTGTTTTTCTTTGGAATCCGATGGAGATTAATACGTTTGTGAGAATGTGTAATTCAGTTTTCAGGTGGTCTTTGTCAGCTAGGCGTTTGGTTCTGGAGATGAGGGTCTTGGCTACAGAGTTGATCTGTGCAGGGTGGTGATGGGATTGTGGGTTTAAGTAGAGGTTGGTGTGTGTTTTTTTCTGGTAGATAGTGTGTCCTAGGGAGCCATTGAGTTTTTTGTAGATTAGAACATCCAGAAAAGGAAGTTGGTTGCTTGTTTCTATTTCCATAGTGAATTGTATTTTGGGGTGTAGGCTGTTGAGATGTGTGAGGAAGTTGTCCAGTTTTTCTTTCCCATGTGGCCAAATCACAAAAGTGTCATCAACATATCTAAGCCAGAGATGGGGTTTGTGTTCAGATTTATCTAAGGCAGTAGTTTCAAAATATCCCATGTATAAGTTTGTGATGACGGGTGAGGGGGTGATCCCATGGGTGCTCCTTCTATCTGTTTGTATCTTTGTCCATTATGGATGAAGTATATGTTGGTTAGGCAGTGGTTGGTCAAGTCCAGGATGTGTTTAGGGGTGTTGTGTTTGTTGGATAGCTGTCAAGGCTGCTTTTATAGGCACTTGGGTGAAGAGGGAGATGACATCGAAACTCACGAGTAGGTCGCTGGGTTGTAGGTTTTGTTTCTTTATTGTTTCTATGAAGTGGAGTGAGTTTTGTACGTCTCACTCGCCATCTTCTTTAAGCCGAAAACACCAGCCTGAAAACAGCGAGTGAGACCTCGCCGAAACGTTGCCAAGACAATTTCAATCTTACATGGGAAAAGACCCAAATACAACAAGACCAGCATACCTACACCCGTGAAAATCTACGAAAAAGGGCGTTGGTACTTACCTGATACGCCTCTTCTCATAGTGGGGGGGGAGTATCCAGCATGGGTTGACTTTATCCTCTCGTTGATTGGACTGAGTCATCAGAGCTCTTGGTATAAGCCTCTGGTCCACCAGGCTCCGCCCAGTTTGTAGACGAAGAACTCTACCCGACTCGTTGAACCATCCACTCCAGACCTTGTTAAGGTTTCTACTTTTTATTGAATCCTACTTTGGTCATGTTATTACAACCTACAACCTAGTAAATGTTACCCTACCATGACAGGGGGGGGTCTGGATACTCCCCCCCCCACTATGAGAAGAGGCGTATCAGGTAAGTACCAATGCCCTTTCTCCATAGTGAGGGGGAGGAGTATCCAGCATGGGACGTACCAAAGCTAACGTCCCTAGGGTGGGTAATAAGTTGAAGACCCCTGGCCAAAGTAAGCCTGGTGAGATGTCTCCCTTGCCCTGTGGACAGCCTGTAGTACCCTGCGCTCAAACAAAGCCTCCACCGAGGCAAAGGTGTCCAGCTTGTAGTTCCTCACGAAGGGTGATGAAGAAGACCCTGCGGCTGCCCTACATGTCTCCGCCAATGAGGCCTGTGTAGCCCAGGATGCCAAGGTGGCTGCACTTTGTGTGGAATGTGCTGTGATGGGGCTTGGTGCCTGCATGCCCTGGGATTGGTAGGCTGTAGCAATGCAGGTCCTCACCACCTGCCTATTGTGGTGGAAGTCACCTTTTTACCCAGAGACCACAGATGGTAGGAGACCAACCGGGCCTCGGACTTTCTTTTTGGGCAGGTTCTATCTAAGGTGTGCCACTTCTTCTCTAGGGGGTGAGCAGGGTCCAGACAGAAATTGGGCATGCCCAGGTCCTGTAATTTGTGGAAACATGAACCCACCTTAGGAATGAAGAAGGGTCCAGCCGCGGCACCTCTCTGTCCTGGTGAAAGATGCATAGGTCGTCCTCCATGGACAGGCCCTGCAGCTGTGATGTCCGCCTGGCAGATTTGATGGCCACTAGGAACACCACCTTAAGGGTTAAAAACTTTAGAGACATTGTTTGCAATGGTTCAAATGGGCCCCCTTAAAGCATCCAGCCCTTTATGCAAGACCCAGGAGGGGCACCTGTGTATCCTGAGTGGTGTGAGGTTGGATGCCCCCTTCAGAAACTGCCTTGCTAAAGGTTGTTGACTGAGTGCCTGGGCTCTACCGCATAGAAGCGCTGAGAAATGGCCGAGACTTGTCTCCTAAACGTGTTAGGGTCTAACCCCTTGTCCAGGCCTGCCTGAAGAAATCTGAGCACTAAGGGCTCTATCCCCCTGATGGAAAGTCTTTCCTCCTTCAGGATGCTCCACTCAACCACCAAGTGGTCAATTGGAGCCATTGGGGTTCCGGGTGTTCCAGTGACCCCTGCCTGAGGGAGAGCCTATCCTGAGGAATCCTCTGCACTCTGTCCCCCAATAGCGACTGAAGGTCTGCCAACCATGGCCTCCTGGGCCAATAGGGGGCAACCAGTACCAGCTCCGCCCCCTCCCACAGAATTTTTGGATGACCCTGGGAATCCGGGGCAAGGGTGAGTAAGCGTAGAGCAGTCCCCGAGGCCAGGGGCCAGGAACCTTCCATCCTTCCAAGGTGGGCAAAATGAGGACCCGGATTGTTGTTGGGGGCGACATGCTGACTCTGTAAACCGCCCAGAGAGGGCTGAAAGCCCTATGAAGCGGTAGATAAGTCTAACTGCTATTGCCCCTTCTGACCCCAGGCTTTGGTACCTGGCGTAAACCTTGGGAGCTGGGTGTTGGGGGGGGGTGGCAAATAGCTCGACTTCCGGGTGGCTGAGGTGGTCCATCGCCTCTCTGAAGATCACCGGGTGCAATCTCCACTCCGAGTTGTCCACTTCTGCCCAGCTGAGCCATTGGCTCTGATGTTGTTCCCCCCCCCCGCTATATGTTCCGCCCTTAAGGAGAGAACATTCCATACGGCCCACTGACCTGGCCTTTTGGCCTCCCTCATGAGGGCCTTCAACTTGGTCCCCCCGTCTGTTGAAGTGGGCCTTGGGTGCAATATTGTCTGTGGGGGCTGGAAGGTGTCTGTCCTTGACAGAGTGGTGAAATTTTTCTAGGGTCAAGTGAACTGCCCTGCGTTCCAACCAGTTGATATTGTGAGTCAGTTCTGTCTGGTTCACTGTCCCTGCACTATCTGGTCTTGTAGGTGGGCGCCCCCCACCCTCCGAACAGGTTGGCACCTGTGGCTACCGTCACCCGGTCTGGCGTTCTGAAGAATTCGCCCTTGGTTATCGCCGGGGACGTCCACCCGATCAGTGAGCGTGGGACTATTGCCGGGAGAAGAACCCTGGCCTGGGAGTAGCTCCTGTGCCTTTGCTGGAATGGCAAGGGAACCCTTGTAGGTCTCTGATGTAGAGACGGGCCCAAGGAATAATGCCAAAGGCTGAGACCCTGGTGCCTAACCATCTAGACCATGTGGCTAAAGGCACCCTGTCTCCCTTGATTACCTGGATGACTAGTCGTCTTAGCGAGCACTGTCTTTTGGGTGACAGGAATATCTTACCTGCCACTGAGTCTATCAGAGCCCCTAGGTGAATGAGCCTAGTGGAAGGGTAGAATTGGCTTTTAACCGGATTCCCCGAGAACCCGTGCTCCCTCAGGAATGGCAAGGTGATATCTAGATCCCCTAATGCCCCTTCAAAGGATGACTGTATGAGGAGGTCATCTAGGTGGCCTAGAATCCTAACTGGAATCTGCCTCCAGCTCGCTGCTAAGGCAGCCATTACCTTGGTGAAGTCTTGCGGGGAGGGATACCGGCCGAAGGGCAAGGCCTGGTTATGGGAGTGCTGCCCCAGGTAGCTGAACGTGAGAAACCTCCTGTAATCCCTAGTGATGGGAATGTGTAAATAGGCCTCTGTGGGGTCTATAAAAGTGCGGAAGTCTCCCTGTCTGATTCCCTCCAAGATGGAGTGGAGGGAATGTATTTTGAACCTCCTGTAACGATTGAAGCGGTCCCGCCACTTCAGATCCAGAATTGCCCTCCATCCCCGATGTCTTGGGGATTCCGAAAGGGATGGTGTAATGCCCTTGGCCCTGCTGTCTAGAGGCACTGGCTGGATGGCTCCATGTCCAGCAGGAGTTGTATAGCTGCATCAGTAATCTCCGTGCCGGGTTATTTGAAACCGGGCAGCTCTGGAAAAACCCCAGGGGTTTAGACAGGAGTTCCAGAGCCGGACTGTGCCTCATGGTGTTCTGAACCTATTTATCTGATGAGGCACGGTCGCAGCAGTCGGTGAAGTATGCCAACCGCCCCCCTAGGGGGGGGTGACTCGGTTCTGGCCTTAGTTTTTGTGGGAGGGGCATTCCCCCCGCCCCATCCTCCGCTCCCTCGGAAGGGCCGCTTCTGCTGCCTGCCCCTCTGCTGCCTATCTTGGCATCTCTGCCTGCCGGAAGAGCCTCCTCGTAATGCCTGGCACCTGAGTACCCCGACCCTGAACCCCTGAAGGGATCCTAACCCCAAAAGGAGGACCCGAAGTCTTGTCCCCGGGAACAGGGCCGTCTGGAGTAAGGCACCGTCCTGAACTGTCCTCTCTTAGGGGCTGTGGGGAGATCCTTCCTCTAGTCCTTATTCTCGACCAGATAGGGGTCCAGAGCGGGTCCAAAAGGGACATCTCCTGTGAAAGGAGTGGATGCCAGGCGCCACCTGTGGTGAACCTCTGCCTGCCACTGTCTCAGCCACAGCAGCCTGCGAGATGCAACAGTGGAACAATTGCCCTGGAGGCAAGCCTGGTTGCAGACAATGAGGCATCTGCCACAGATTGGATGACCGCCCCCAGCTTATTGATGTCCTGGTGCGCTCTGACCTCGGTAATGGGGATGCGTTGTTGCAGCTCCTGCAGCCAGAGCAGAGGAGACCTGTTGAACAATGAGGCGGTGATGGCGGCCTTCACCGCCCAGGCGGCTGCCTAATGCCTCTTCGGAGGGTGAGGCCCGCCTTCCTGTCTTCCCACGTCAGAGCCTGCTCAGGTTCCCCTGGCAGAATCAGGGGTGTTGCAGAGCCAAAGCCAAGGCGCCCCTGGTGGGTGGGATAGCACCCCCTCCATGTCTTGATCCACATTGAAAAGGCCTTGTCTGTGGATGTGAGCATGGGAATGGCCCCTTGGCACTTGACCGATTCAAGAAAGGCCCTGGGAGTTGGCACTGTGTCGGTCTCAATGGCCTGCTCCTCAAACCTGGTTTCTGCAGAAAACCCCCTGCTGCTGAGGCGGTGCCTCTGCTGCTCTGTTCCCAAGCCTGGCGGCTGCTTAACCCTTAAAAAGGAGTGATTTATATAACAAAGGCTGGAACCACCCGGTGAAGGTCAGCTTGGGAGGGGGGCAAGCCTATGTCATTGGATAGGTCATCCTCCCTGACTTCCCCCTCCTCACAATCCAGCTCACTCTCCTCCCATGATAAGGCTGAGGAGCTAAGCTGTCCTTCCCCTGGGTTTCCAGCCCTTCAGGTATCCTAGGAGAGGATGCCACTGAGGCAGCATTTGAGGCTGCTGCAGCAATGTCAGGCATTGCTGGAAGCCCTTCATCATTATGTCTGAAAATTGGGGGCCTCTGTGGTGCTTGCTGGCTGGGGGCCCTTGCCTGTCTGGGGGGGGGTGGCAGAGGCTGATCTCAGGGAGGCAGCATGGGGGAGGGGGATTGCCACCTCTGAGGGAGACCCCAAGGACTAGGGGTGTCAAAGGGGATTCTTGCCTGCAAATGGTTGTCTCCCCTGCAGTCCCACCTGCTGTGGGGCCTCCAGGAGCCTTTCTTTTCTTTCCCTGGCATGGGATGGATTTGAGGCCACTTGCCCTCTTGCAAATCTGTTCCAGTCTTTAATGCCTCCTCCTTTCTTATTTAGATGGCTTGGGAGGCTTGTGACTCCCCCCCCCCTGCTTTCAGCTCTGCCCTGGGGGGAGGTGTTTTTTTTTGTTTTTTTTTGGTCTCTGCCTTTCCTCCCCCCCCCCCCGCCTGTTTCCAGCTCTGCGCTGGGGGAGAGGTGCTTCTTTTTGTCTCTGCCTTTCCTCCCCCCCCTTCTCTGGGCCGCCTGAGGGGTGGTCACTAACCTGGTGGGACTGCCGGCTGTTGTTGCCAGTACCTGTGTCCTGCCAGTCTCCTGTTGCCTCTGGGCGCCGCCATCTTGGAACACATGGTCCCTTATGGCTTCAAGATGGCGCCTTTGCCAGGAGATGAAGGCGCCCCTTTTGAATATTCTGGCTGGGCGGCTTGTGCTCCGAAGAGCTGCGCTGCTGCCGTTTTCTTCACTTCCCATGCCGCTGGAGTCCTTGCTTTGCCCGTGAGCCCCCTCCAATGAGGTGGGTCACGTACCAATGGGGCGGGCGCTCCGCGTTTGCAAGGCTCCCTTCCAGGGGGCGGGGGGGCTCCGCGCCGTCCTAGCCTGTCCCTTCTCACGATCCGCGGCTCTTGGGGAAGTCTCCGGCGCTGCTGGCGTCCTTGCAGCCGGGCGTGCCTGCCAGAGGCTTCTGCCCTCTGTCTCCTGCTCACCCGGCAAATTCCTGTCTGAGTGTTGCTTTTCTCACTCAGCAGCCTGGGCGGCGGGCCGCCCGCTGAGGGGCTTTTGGCCGATCCTTACAGTCCCGGGAGTTGCCAGCTCGCCTGGGATGCTGTAGGAGGGAGACACTGGAATTTTCCTTCCTTTTCTTTCTTGAATATCTTCGACCTGTTGGAGATCTAGGATGGTCAACCGTCCATTTGAGTGGACTGAGTCTAAAACTGGGCGGAGCCTGGTGGACCAGAGGCTTATACCAAGAGCTCTGATGACTCAGTCCAATCAACGAGAGGATAAAGTCAACCCATGCTGGATACTCCTCCCCCTCACTATGGAGAACATACATACATACATGCATACATGTCAGAAAGTATTCAGAACTCCTTCATTTTTGTCAATTTTGCTATGCTGCAGCCTGATTCTACAGTTATTATAATTCATTTTTTCTCATTAATCTACACTCAATACCCCATAATGGCAAAGTAAAAACAGAATATTAGAAATGTCTTTAATTTATTAAAAAGACCGTTGGCTTACCTGAATGGTCGTTCTCTAGGCGCTGCGGAGTGTTCAAGCATGGGTTAACTTCAGCTTGCTGCCCAAGGAACTGAGTTTTAAAATTGATTGTAGCTCTGCCTCTTGGTTGCCTCAGAGGCTCAGTTTCAAAAAACGAAGAAGATCAATAGTCCATAACTCGAACCAGTCAAAGTCCAAGTCCAAGACATGAAGGTGTTAAGAACACACCTCGCGGCCCCACCTTAAGGGTGGGTTTGGATACTCCGCAGCGCCTAGAGAATGACCATTCAGGTAAGCCAACGATCTTTCTCCTAGGCGCTGCTTGGGGTGTCCAAGCACGGGACATGCCAAAGCTATGTCGAAGTCGGGAGGGAAGAAGAAGAACCGTCTGGAGCCGCAGTGCTTGCCACGACCCTCTGCAAAACTCTTCTCCCAAATGACGCCTCAGCGGAGGCGAACGTGTCAAGTCTGTAGTTACAAATGAATGGAGACGGACCAGACCACGTAGCAGCACGGCAAATTTCTTCAATTGGCGCTTGAGTAGCCCAGGTGGCCGAAATCGCTGCGCTCCTCGTAGAATGTGCGGTAATACGCAGAGGAACCGGTCTGGCCTGAGTCTCGTAAGCCATCTTGATGCTTGCTCTGAGCCAGCATCCGATGGTGGAGGACGTGACCTTTCCCATGGAAGAAGGTTGGAATGAAACAAATAAAGCTTCCGACTTACGGAAAGGAGCGGTCCGCTTCATGTAAATGCACACCGCCCGCTGCATGTCCAACTTGTGCCAGGTTACTTCTCTCTGGTGCCTGGGATGAGGACAGAAGTCTGGAAGTATCACCTCCTGCGCCCTGTGGAAGATGGTGTTAATCTTCGGGACGAAGGCAGGATCCAATCGTAAGATGACTCTATCGGAGTGGAAGATGCAGAGGTCACCTCTAACTGACAAGGCAGCCAACTCTGATATCCTGTGGGCTGAGGTGATGGCGACCAGAAAGGTCGCCTTAAGGGTCAGGTGGTGTAAGCCCACCGTCCGAAATGGTTCAAATGGTGGTGCAGCAAGCGCCTGCAGTACAACAGTCATGTCCCAGGAAGGGTACCTATGGATGGGGGGCGGACAGATGTTGGATGCCCCTTTTAGGAAGCCCTTTACCTGGGGATGTCTGGAAAGTGGTAGCTGAGAGTCAGAGGACAGAATGGTGCCCAGGGCAGCCACCTGTCTACGGAGAGTGTTAGGCGCAAGGCCCTTGTCCAAACCGTCCTGCAGAAATTCGAGGACCTGCGGGATGGTCGCGGATGAGACCACTATCTGACGGTTGAGGCACCAACGGGAGAAGGCCAACCAGGTTGCCTTGTAAATTCTGAGGGTGGAAAGTAGTCTGGATGACTCTGTCAGAAAAACAGTGGAGCCTCAGGAGGTTCTCCTTAAGTGCCAGACGGCCAGCTGCAGCCACTGGGGCTCCGGATTTTGGATGGCCCCCTGGCTGAGGCAGATTTGCTCCTGAGGTATGCGCCACGGCCAGGATACCAACAAGCTGACCAGGTCGGCAAACCAAGTCCTCCTTGGCCAGTGAGGAGATATCAGAAACACCTCCGCCCCCTCTTTCAGTATCTTTCAGATGACCTGCGGAATCAGAGGAAGAGGAGGGAAGGCGTACAGTCGACCTGGAGGCCAGCAGGATCTTAAAGCGTCTGTGCCCTCCGCCCCTGGGCAGTGGAACCTGGTGAAAAACCAGGGGAGGTGCATGTTGGCTGGCAAGGCGAACAGGTCGACCACTGGGTGGCCGAACCTCCCGGACAGCTGGCAGAACAGTCTCGGGTGCAGCCGCCATTCTGAGTTCTGGATGGTGGTTCTGCTGAGCCAGTCTGCCGTCACGTCGTCCACGCTGGAGATGTCGTCTGCTCAAATAGAGGCCAGATGTCTCTCCGCCCAGCGACCCAGGGCCTCCGCTTCCGACATCAGGGCCAGGGACTGTGTGCCGCCCTGGTGGTTGATGTAGGCTTTGGCAGCTATGTTGTCCGTCAGAATCAGAACATCGCGGCCCCCGACCTGATCGAGGAAGTGGCGCAGGGCGAGTTTTGCTGCCCGGAGCTCGAGCCAGTTGATGTTGTGGGAGAGCTCCGCCTGCGACCATCTGCCCTGGACCACCGAGGTCCCAAGATGAGCACCCCAGCCGAAGAGATTGGCGTCTGTGGTGATTATCAGGTGCTCTGGTTCCCTGAAATGACTGCCCTTGAGGAGGGCATCCGACAGCCACCACCTGAGGGATTGAAGGACCTTCGGGGGAGACCCGTATCATGCATCTGGAGTTGCTGGCCTTCCTCCTCTGGGACCACCGAGCTGCACGATACCAGCTTCTCAATCAGCTGCGAGAGGGAGACGACTGACGCAGACCCGGTCGAGCGGATGCTCCTCACCAGGGTCCAGATGCTGTCCACTCTCTCCTGAGTAAGGAAGACTTGGCAGGTCTCGGAATCGATTATCGTTCCAAGGTGCTGGATTCTGCAGGTCAGATTCAGGTGGCTCTTGGCGAGGTTGACTGAGAAAAGGCGTTGGTACTTACCTGATACGCCTCTTCTCATAGTGGGGGGAGGAGTATCCAGAATGGATTGACTTTGTCCTCTCATGATTGGATGAGTCAGATAAGCTCTTTGGGCAACGCCCCCTGGCCAGCAGGACTTCCCATATTTGACGAAGAGCTCCATCCGACTCGTTGCACCATTCACTCCAGACTCTTAATTCAGTTCTTAGCTTTTATCGTCTTCAACATCAATATTTATATAACTTCATAAAACAATGAACATAAAACTTAGTCGTACAAACATAGTCAGGGAGGGACTGGATACTCCTCCCCCCACTATGAGAAGAGGTAAGTACCAACGCCCTTTCTCCATAGTGAGGGGGGAGGAGTATCCAGAATGGGACGTACCAAAGCCTGCACGTCCCTAGGGAGGGAGACCCATGAGGCCCCATGTCCCCCGCTCATGCCAGTTGAGGCGTGGGCCCCGCCCTGTGAACCGCCTGCAACGCCCTGCGTCCAAAGAGGCTTCTGCTGAGGCAAAAGAGTCCAGTTTATAGTTCCTAGCAAAGGGAGAGGGGAAAGCCCACATGGCTGCCCTGCAGATTCCGGCCAGGGCTGTCTGCGTGGCCCAGGCCCTGGACGTGGCTGCGCTCCGCGTGGAGTGAGCTGTGATATGATTGGTGTCTGTAAGCCCTGCGATTGGTATGCAGTGGCAACGCAGGTTCGCAACCACCTACCTATTGTGGTGGAAGTCACCCTGTTACCGAAGTCCCTATTTGGAAGGAGACAAACAGAGCTTCAGATTTCCTGTCTGGCCTGGTTCTCCTGAGATAATCCTCAGAGCCCTCCTTACGCCCAGAGTGAGCCACTTCTTTCCCAACGGTTGGGAAGTGTCTGGACAGAAGTTGGGCAAATTAGTTCCTGGGTTTGATGGAAGCAGGGGCCCACCCGGGGGATGAAGGACGTAACCCCACTCTGTCTTGGTGGAAGAAGCAGAGATCCTCCCCGGTGGACAGAGCTTGCAGTTCGTATATCTGCCTGGCGGAGGAGATGACCACCAGAAAGGCCACCGTGAGAATCAGGAACTTAAGGGAAACTGTTCGTAAAGGCTCAAATGGAGCGCCTATTGGAGCGTCCCCTACCCTGTGTAAGTCCCAGGAATGGTACCTGAACGCTGTGTGCGGTTTGGGGTTGGAAGCCCCCTTGAGGAATTGCCTGACCATAGGATGGTGAGTCAAGCTCTGGTTTCTGCCACGCAGGAGAACCGGCGAGATGGCTGAAACCTGTCTCCTAATTGTGTTAGAAGCTAACCCTCTGTCCCGGCCTGCCTGGAGGAGGTCCAGAATCTGAGGCACTGAGGCCTGGCTAGGGTTGTGCCCCAGGGAATTACGCCATGAGGCAGAGGCCCGCCATCTGGAGCCATAGATACGCTCTGTGGAGGGTGTGCGGGCAGTCTGGATAGTCTGCATCACCCTGGGGGGAAGAGGTCTTTCCCCAGGATGCTCCGCTCAAGAGCTAAGCGGTCAGCTGGAGCCATTGAAGGTCTGGGTGCTCCAGCGACCCCTGGTTAAGGGATATCCCCTCCTGGGGGATTCTCCATGGCCTCTCCGCTGAAAGCGACTGGAGATCTGCAACCACAGTCTCTGGAGCCAGTGAGGCGCCAACAGAACCCCTTCCGCCCCCTCTCGAAGGGTTTCCCATATGACCCTGGGGATCAGGGGTAAGGGCGGAAGGCATACTGCCAACCCCTGGGCCAGGGGCTTCGCAGATCTTCCGCCCCTTCTGCCCCCCCATGTCTGGTACCTGGAGAAGACCCTCAGGAGCTGAGCGTTCAGAGGCATGGCGAATAAGTCGACCTCCGGGCATCCAAAGCACTCTGCCAGCTCCTTGAAGATTGCTGGCTGCAGCTTCTGCTCCAAATTGTCCCCTTGGTCCGGCTGAGCCAGTCGGCTCAGATGTTCCCCACCCCTGCTATATGTTCTGCCCTCAGCGAATGTTGTCTAAATTCATAGGCTATCTGAGGTGCTTCTGCGATCTCTCATAGTCGGGCATCCCATTCTGAGTTTGTGGTGGGTTCTGGCATGGGGCCAGCCTGTCTGACCCTTTTTTCCCCTGGCCATAAGGGTGCTATGATTCTATGGCTAGGATTAGCGCAGAGATATTCTGAATGTAAACACAGACGGAGTTTAATGGGCAGCCACTAGAGTGCGTGTAAAGATGAAGTGAGGGAAGCTAAGGCTCACAATAAAGGCCTGCCACAAAGGTAAAATAATAATAATAACAAGAACCACAACAACAACAACAATAATAAAATAAAATAAAATACAAAAGGGGGCATCTTCCCGCCTGATAAAACCAAGAAAGATTAAGGAAACGATTGGTCCCTTGCTGGGAGAAAGTGGCCTGAAGGTGACAAGCAGCAGGGGTAAAGCCGAACTATTTAACTCGTGCTTGGCATCTGTCTTTACCCGAAGGGATAAACAATCCAACCTATCAAGAACAGCACCCCAAATTCAGATTAGGAACCCAAGATGAGATAGGGAAGAAATGGTAGCCTGTCTATCTTAGGCAAAGTCCAATTCCCAGGACCGGGTGGGTTACACCCCAGGGATCTGAAGGAGCTGGCGGACGAGATCTCCAAACAACTGAAACTATATCTATATCAGAGATCCTGGAGTACCGGAGAACCACTATAGAATTGCTGATGTGATTCCCCCCTTCAGAAAGGGACAAAAACCGGCTCAAGAGCCCAAAGCCAACATGGGTTTGTCAAAAAACAGATCATACCAGACTAGCCATATTGCCTTCTTAGATACGGTGACAACCCTAGTGGACCATAGGAATGCCATTGATATAGTTAACTTGGACTTCAGCAAGTCCTGATAAGGTAGACCATAACCTACTACTAGATAAAGTAGAGGAATGTGGGTTAGACATAGTCACACCAGATGGCTTGGTAACTGGTTGATCAACCGCACACACCTGTACTCCTCAATGGAACTGCCTCTTCATGGAGGGAAGAATGCAGTGAGTCCCCCAAGGCTCTGTGTTGAGCCCAGTACTCTTCAACATCTTCATCAGTGATTTGAATGAGGGTGTTAGGTGTGTAAGCTAACAGTTGGGTTAGCAAAATATATGCCATGATAGTAGTACTGTTTCTTTAAGAACTGCTGTTATCTCAAGCGGTCATAAGAAGGAGCCAGATAACTGTTAGCTCTCTGTTTGATAAATGCTGATCGGTGGGGGGGACGACTCATCAGGTTAGCAGATGACCCCAAGCTGGCAGGAATAGCCAACATTTCAGAATACAGGCTAAAGATACAGAAGGATCTTGATACCCTTGAACATTGGGCACTACCTAGGAAAATGAGATTCAATGAAGTAAGGTTCTACCTTTAGGCAACGAAGGTGAAGTGCACAGGTACAGAATACCTTGCTCCACCGTAGTAACTGTGAAGGGGATCTTGGAGTCCTAGTGGACAACCCTTTAATATGAGCCAGCAGTGTGCAACAGCTGCCAGAAAACCCAACACAGTTTTTGGCTGCATAAACAGAGGAATAGAATCAAGCTCCTGTGAAGTGTTCATCCCACTTTATAAGGCCTTGGAAAGGCCACAATTGGAATTCTGCATTCAGTTTGGTCACCATGATGTAGAAAGGATGTAGAGGCTCTAGGGAGAGTGCAGAGAAGAGCAACAGAGGGGATCAGGGGACTGGAGGCTAAAGCCTATGAAGAACGGTTGCAGGAATTGGGTAGGTCTAGTTTACTGAAAGGAAGGACTAGGGGAGATGTGATAGCAGTGTTCCAATATCTCAGGGGTTGCCACAGGGAAGAGGCAGCCTGATTATCCTCCAAGGCACCTGAGTGCAGAACTAGAAGCAATGGGTGGAAACTAATCAAGGAGAGAAGCAACTTAGAACTGAGGAGAAATTTCCTGACAGTTAGAACAATTAATCAGTGGAACAACCTGCCTCCAGACGTTGTGAATGCCCCAACAGTGGAAGTTTTTAAGCAGCTGTTGGATACCTATTTGTCTGAAAAGGTATAGGATCTCCTGCCTAAGCAGGGGGGTTGGGCTAGAAGACCTGCAAGGTCCCTCCCCCCTCTGCTATTGTATTGCATAGTATTGTATTGCATTGCATTTGCTCTTTGCCTAGTCACCCCCACCCTTGGAAGGCCTTGGGGGAGGGGGGTAATCTCTAACCTGATTGGAGGTTCTTCTGTCCCTCCCTGGGGGCTGCAGCCTTTAGCAGCCGAGCTGATTACTCCTCCCCCCTCTGTGTTTTCCAGGCTGCAGGGGCTGCCGGCTTGGGCCACGTGGGGCCCCTCCTCCCCCTTCTTTCCAAATGGCTCTGCAGGGCAAATACCATAGCCCCGCCCTCATAACTTAGCCACAAAAAAACAGCTTTTGCTAAGGGGCCAGCCTCCTTCTCAGGGACTTCTCACCCCTCCCCCCTCCTTCTCCTACTCAAAGGAGAATGCTCTTAAGGGGGAAGCAAGAATTAGCCACAAAAAAACGCAGCTCTTGCTGGACAGCCTCTTTCTGATGGCCTTCTCGCCCCCAACTCTCTTTCTCCTACTTAAAGGAGAGTGTCCTTAAGGGGGAAGCCTTCTCCTGTTGCTAGGCAGTTAGAAAGGGACAGAACGGGCTTTTAGGCAAGATTTCTGAAACACTGAAGCCGAAGGAGATCCTCCCCTGGGGGGGGGAGGAGTTCTCAGGTTGGGGGGGGTTCTTCCTGCAATCTTGTGGCAGCTGCCTCTGTGATTCATCTAGGAGGTAGGCTTGGGGGGGGGATTGATCTACCGCCTGCCTCTAACCTCCTTAATAAGCCTCCTTTTGGCCCTTTGCTGCGTCCCCCGCCCTTGGCTAATGCCTCTGCAATGGTTTCTCACCTTTCAAGGGCTCCACAGAGCCTCCGGTTGTGGTTGTTGCTGGAGGGCTGAGTGCTGGGCTCCTGCCTGCCTCCTCTGAGCTGCTGGGGGCCGCCATCTTGGACCACGTGGTTTCAAGATGGCCCCCGGCTCCAAATTCAAAAGGCTCCTCTTTGCTGGAGCACATGGAAATGGCTTTTGCCTTTGCAGGCTTGCCATGTGGCTGCCGCTCACCTCCCCCTGCCTCCCGCAGCTCTTTCTGAGCCTTTCCGGCTCTCATCTTGTCCACTGGTGATAGCTGCCAGCGCAGGCTTTCCAGGGCATTTTAACAACCCTCGTGGCTCAACCCCTGAGGGGAGCAGAGGAGCGCTTCTGCTCCTGATTAGCCTCTGCATCAAGGGCTGCCTCTAGGAAGCATATATGCCCTCTCCTCCTGCCTGCCCGGCAAGGGTCCTCCCTGAGTGACTCCGTCTCACTCAGTGGCCAGGGCAGTGTGCCGCCCCAGGGGGCTTGTGGCAGTCCAGTCTTTACAGGAGGAGGCTGTGTGCAATGTAGGGAGGCAGGATTCGCCGGGTCCAAGGTTATTTTCCTTAATCCTTTGTAAATTACTGGAGGTCCAGAGTGGTGCATCCTTTCCCTGAGTAGGATGAGTCAAAATACGGGAAGTCCTGCTGGCCAGGGGGCGTTGCCCAAAGAGCTTATCTGACTCATCCAATCATGAGAGGACAAAGTCAACCCATTCTGGATACTCCTCCCCCCTCACTATGGGGAACCCATGGAGCTGCAGGAGCTTGATGGTGGTGCTCAAGTCTGCACAGGCCTGCCCCCTGGACGACGAGTGGATAAGGATGTCGTCCAGGTAGCATTCCAATCTCACGGGAAGAGACCTGAGCCGTGCAGCCACAGCGGCCAGCAGCTTGGTGAATGTCCGCGGGGCCGACAAGAGTCTGAAGGGGAGGGACTTGTACTGGTAATGACGATTGGTGAACTGGAACCTCAAGAACTTGCGATGCACCGGGTGGATCGGAACATGCAGGTACACTTCTTTCAGGTCGATCGAAGTCAGCAGATCGCCCCGTCTGACGCAGCCCAGGATGGTCTGGAGGGACTGCATTTTGAAGCGCTTGTATGCTAGATGTTTGTTCAGCTTCTTGAGGTCCAGGATCACCCTCACCCCCCCTGATGACTTGGGGACCAGGAAGAGGATGGAATAAAACCCCCTGCCTTCTTGACCCCTGGGGACCTCCTCTATGGCTGCTATCTCCAGGAGGTGGTCTATCTCTGTTGGAGCTTGTGGGTAGACCTGGGGATGGGGCAACGGAGGAAGGTTCTCGGGGAAAGGGACAGGAACTCCAGGGTCAGCCCATGGCGGACCGTGTTCCTGACCCAGATGTCCGTCATGGTCTCCTCCCACTGGGCGGCATAGAGCTGGAGCCGGCCACCTATGGGGGGAGCTCTGTGACAGTCACTTGGATTTCCGAAAGGGTTTGTTTGAATAACCCCTTCGGAAAGGCTTGCAGAACCCCTGCTTCTTGCCTATGTCCCTAAACAAGGACCTATCCTGAGAGCGATCCTGAAGGCGGATGTAGGCGCGACTGGGTCCGCCGGAGGAAGTGGAGGGCTCGCTGTTCCGAAAGAATTTTTTACGAAAAGGCTGGCCCTTCAGTTCCTGCTTCTTGGTGACTGGAGGGAGCACTTTGCGTTTGTCCTTGGACTCAGTTAGGAATAGGTCCAAGGCCTCCCCAAAGAGCTAACTCCCTTTGAAGGGAGTGGAAGCCACCTTCCATTTCGCCTTCACGGCAGCCTGCCAGTGGCAAAGCCACAGCAGGCGCCTCGAGGTAACGTTCGAGGCCAGGGCCCTGGAGGAAAATTTTGTGGCTGCAAGGGAGGCGTCGGCGGAGTACTCCACAGCAGCAATAATCTTAGTGATGTCCTGCCTAGTTCTAGAGTTTCCTGCTGGAAGCCCCGCCCACAACTTTTGAAGCCAGAACAGGGCTGCCCTGCCAAAATAGGAGTAGCTGGCGGAAGCGCGCATGGCCCAGGCGGTAGCCTGGTGGGTCTTGAGACCCGCGGATTTTGCCCTCTTGTCCTCCGTCTTAAGCCCTTCCAGCAATTCCACGGGAAGGGAAGAGGGGGAGGTGAGGGACATGATAGGGTCATCCATCTGGGGGAGCTTCAGGAGCTCCTCCAGTGGGGCCTCCATAGTGTACAGCTTCCTGTCCATCCCACTGGGATTGGCCATTGTCCCTGGCTGGGCCCATTGCCATTGGATAATATCTAGGAATAACTGAGGGGCCAGAACCAGGTCCAGGGGTGGAGGCACCTCATTAAACAGGCCTGCACCGGGATCCTGGGGCCCTATGGTCATGCCCAGCCTGGTCAGATGGAGGTTTGGCCGGAAGACCCATCTGGGGCCCCATTGCCCGGGCCTTGGTGAGAATGGCCCTAAACATGGTGGGGTTAAACAGGCCTGAGCTGGTGGCCTGCTCAGGGGCGGGGTTCTCATCATCAGAGATGCCCTATGAGGATTGGGGCAGAACCCAAAATCCTCACTGCCTGGGCCTAAGGGAGATTCCCCTCACTGGGAGTCACTTCTGGGAGACCCATCCCCGACCTCACTTGTTTCTCCAGGGCCTTCTGGTGGCGCAGCACCATTTTTTCCTCAGCCTTAGAGGCCATCCCCACCTTTGGCTGATTCCTCCTTGGGGAAGCATCCACCCCAACTCCCTTGGCCAATGGATTGGGCCTACTACGTTTGCTGGGAGTGGGCCCGGTCTTTTCCCCTTGCCTCTCTTCCACGCTGTGATGAGGACTGAGCTGCCTCTCCATTGTGGCAGCTAAGTAAACCAGGCCTGAGGTGAGACAGAGCCTGATCCACGCGTTGGGCCTTTGAAGAGCGCTGAGGTCTAGCCGGCTGAGGTGAACAGCCCCACACCCGCAGATCCGTGCTGATGGCAGGTAGAAAGGCTGGTCAGGCCTAGAATCCCTGCAGCCACTTGAGGAGAGAAGGAGGGCAAGAGCCTGCCTGGTCACCCAGCACGAGGCTCCGGGCTTATGGCGGCCCTCCGCGGCGATCTGCTGGGTTAGACAAGCTGCGCGGCTGGAGCCCAGGAACGAAAGCGTGCCAAATTAGGAGTTTTAAAATGGCAGCCATTCGCGTGCGCGCCTGGAGCATCATCGGGTTTCACAGAGCCTAACGCTCCTGTTAGGGGAATCCTGACTACCTGGCTGCCCTCCTAGTACTCACAAATAGCTGCCCGGGCGCACCCCCCCCACCGACTCCACGATCTGCCCAAGACAATGCCTGGGCTGTCAGCGCTCCAGGGAGCCTGTCTGTGTGATGCAAAGGCAGACGGAGCTAACAGAAGACTAGAACTGTAAACGAAGCTATCTGCAACCTAGGTTCCACCACAAAATCGCGGAGGACAAAATCACGCTCGACGAAAGCGCGCATTTGACGTCATCACAGCGCGACGAAAACATCGCGCTGTGATCGAAAAATGTAAAAATAAAGCTAAAACCTTACCCTAACCCCCCCAAACCTAACCCTAAACCTAACTCTAAACGTAACCCTTAACCTAACCCTAAACCTAACTGTTAACGTAACGCTAAACCTAACGCTAACCCTTAACCTAACGCTAAACCTAACGCTAACGCTCTAAACCTAACCCTAACCCTTAACCTAACCCTAACCCTAACCCTTACCTTTATGTGAATCGGCTTGGTTTAATTTTAATTTTATTTCAATTTTTAATTTTTTTCGTCGCGCTGTGATGACGTCACATGCGCGCTTTCGTCGAGCGCGATTTTGTCCTCCGTGCTTTTGACGGGTCACGGCAACCTAAGCTAAATTTTCTAAAACAAGATAAAATAAGGGAGCTACAACTATGCTAGAATTTGGGGGTCCAGCTTGCTGCACAAGGACTAGAGCCCCAGAATAGACGTCCTGTAGGGCGACTGAGTTTTTTTAAACTGAGCCTCTGAGGCAACCAAGAGGCGGAGCTACAATCAATTTTAAAACTCAGTTCCTTGGGCAGCAAGCTGAAGTTAACCTGTGCTTGGACACTCCAAGCAGCGCCTAGGAGAAAACTGAAATATCACATTAACATAACTATTCAGACCCTTCACAGAGTACTTTGTTGAAGCACCTTTGGCAGCAATTACAGCCTTGTCTTTTTGGATATGATGCGACAAGCTTTGCACACCTGGATTGGGGGATTTTCTGCCATACTTTCTTGCAAATCCTCTCAAGCTGTCAGGTTGGATGGTGATCATCGGTAGACAGGCATTTTCAGGTCCCTCCAGAGATGTTCAATAGGGTTCAAGTCAGGACTCTGTCTGGGCCACTCCAGGACATTCACAGAGTTGTCCCTAAGCCATTCCTGTGTTGTGTTGTGTTGTGTTGTCTTGGCTGTGTGCTTGGGATCATTGTCATGTTGGAAAATGAACCTTTGGCCCAGTCTAAGATCCTGAACATTGTGGAATAGGTTTTTATTGAGGATATCCCTGTACTTTGCTCCATTCAGCTTTCCCTCAATCGTGACCAGTCTCCCAGTCTCTGCTGCTGAACAACATCCCCACAGCATAATGCTGCCCCCACCATGCTTCAATGTTCGGAGGATATTAGGTAAGTGATGAGTGGTGCCTGGTTTTCTCCAGACATGATGTTTATAATTGAGGCCAAACTTGGTTCATCAGACCAGAGAATCTTGTTTCTCAGTCTGAGGGGTCCTTCAGGGGCTTTTTTTGCAAATTCCAAGTGGGCTTTCGTGAGTTTAGAATTGAGGAAAGGCTTCTGTCTAACCATCTGCCATAAAGCCCAGATCTGTGGAGGTCTGCAGTGATGATTGCCCTTCTGAAACACTGTCTCACCTCCATACAGGATCTCTAGAGCTCAGCCAAAGTGACCATTGGGTTCTTGGTCACCTGTCTTATTAAGGCTCTTCTTCTCCAATTGCTCAGTTTGACTGGGTGACTAGCTCTTGGAAGAGTCCTGGTTGTGCTAAACTTTTTCCATTTGAGAATTATGGAGGCCACTGGGCTTTTAGGAACCTTCAGTGCAGCAGAAATTTTATTGTAGCATTCCCCAGATCTGTGCCATGAAATAATCCTGTCTCTGAACTCTGCAGGCAGTTTCTTTGACCTCATGGCTTTTGCTCTGCTATCAACATTATCAGTTGTGAGGCCTTCTACAGAGTGTGTGTGCCTCTCCAAATCATGTCCAATCAATTTAATTTACCTTAGGTTGACTCCAATCAAGGTGTAGAAACCTGTCCGTGAGGATCAAGAGAAATGGGAGGCACCTGAGTCAAATTTCAAGTGTTGTTGCAAAGCATCTGAATACTAGTACCAATGTGATATTTTAGTTTTTTCTTTTTAATAAATTTACAGACATTTCTAAAATGCTGTTTTCACTTTGTCATTATGGGTTACAAAGTATAGATTAATGAGAAAAAAATGACAACTGTGGAATCAGGCTGAATACACACACACACACACACACACACAGTCAGTCTGATTATTTATTGTTCTGCATGTTACTTTCCCTTTCTATAGAGCTAAAATAACCTTGTAATAAAAATGATATTTTTGTCTTTATTTTCCTTTTCAAAAAGAGTCTTAAAAAAGCAAGATTTTTATAACTTGAAATATTTGACCAGCAATATTGCACATGTTGTTCAATTATATATTAGAATGCTTTTGAAAAATCTGTACATTGTTGCAGTAATCCTAATCAATATCTAGGCAGAAATCAAGAAAATCTATTAATGAATTTTGTAAATTAATATTTGGGTCAGAAACAACATCTGGGATCAATTTTAAGAATGCTAGTGGTGTGGAACCTATCTTCCCTTCCACTAATTATTAAGCATAATGTGATATCAATATAGTATTTGCCAAGATAGTATTTGCATTTTTGTTTGAATTGTTTTGTCCAATACAATATTCAACAGTGTGGCATATCTCCAATTTCTAACATTTTTGTCATGACTTTCACTAGCTTATTTGTGCAAATATTTATATCTTTGTTCTTCAGATTTAAAAACAAGAAGCATTATTCTAATTCAATCCCATATATGTTTATCAAGAAGTTAATTTTGCTAGCAGGGCTTACTTCCATGCAAATAGTCTGGGATTCATTACTTTGCTTATCAGCCAAAAAGTATCTGCACTCCAGCTCCAAGCCAGAAATAGAAAATTAATCTAGCAAAAAAAAGCAACAACAGTTTATTAATTAAAACATGCTGATGCTCTTGGTCTTTCGGTTATTAACTGAATAGAAAGTACATGGTAGACAGGTTGCCAGCTTTAAAAAAAGTTAGTTACATAATTGCATTACTATTTTTGACAGTTTCAGAATCAGTATCAGATAAGTATCAGATAAGTATCAGAATAGAAAAAGAATAAAAGGAGTAAGTGGTTTTAAGTATTCAGCAGATGGGTGAACAGAGAAGGATGCGAAATTCTACATCCATCAGTCAATATCTAATGTTCTTTGTTGTTCATCTTTTGTAGAGTAGGGGATGGATTTTTTTTCTGCTCTGCCCTGTAACTTCCTTGACAATGCCCAGTCTATTTTCTTGTGTAATGCAAACACTTTTGTATTTAAAAAGCAGAACAAAAACATCACCAGCATTAGAAGTAGGTTACTATCTGATTTCAAACTAAACACACACCGCATTCAACCTTGCGTTGATACTGTTCACAATTTACAAAGGAGACAGCAGTTTTAAGTTGCAACGACACTCGACAATCAAAGCTACACATTTTTAACAACATCACGACATTGCTTAGACTGCTTAGACTGAGTTGACCTTTGAAAGATGCGGTTCAATCGGACACGCGGTTAAAAGCATCTTCCAAATACAGTCTTCCAAAAAGCCATCAGTCTCTCCCGACGACACATAGTAACCACCTACTGCAAATGAATCAATTATCCCTCCTTTTTCTTTCTTCTATATTTTTAAAACCAAGAGCTGCCCAAACGATACTTCGGGGAACAGGGGAGGCGAAAAGCAAGAAGGGGAAAACTGCGAGAGCGCCACGACGAAACCAGCAGAGTCCCCCCACTCTTGTCTCTCGAAACCTTCAACGTCTTTCTGGACCGCACAGTAGAGAAATATAGAATTGCCCCGATCAAAGCTAGGAATCGGGACGGGAGCAAAGGGTGAAGAGTGCACGAACGGAGATCCCTCTCCGGTCTATTTCCCGAGCCCTAAAGGAAAAGCCTCGGGGATGACAGAGAGAGGACAGAGAGGCATGAAGTGCCAAAGGGAGATGTCACTCACCGACTCCGTATTTTTCGTGCTCTGTAGGAATCCACATGAGTGCGCCTTTTGGTCCCTTTTTTTGCAAACAATAAAGCTGCAGATGCTCTCCAGCTCAAAAAACAGCAGCAGCTGCTGCCATTCCCAACAACTCCCTCGTCCTAATACAGCCGCGATTGCTTTTGCGCGGTGCTCAGCTCCGCTCCGCAGCCTTCGGGGGCGAAGTCATTGTTCGGATTGACTAAACCCAGCTCGAGCTCTGGGACAGTTACGGCGAGCTCCGTCTCCGCCCCTCTGCATGCTGGGAAACGGAGTATTTCTCTCGCCAGCCACCACCACCCCGAAAGACACGCCTACGTTTCTTGCGGCTTTCCTTCGCAGAGCCCGCTGGTGAACCAAAAGACGCCCGCTCCCGACATGCTTTGCGCTAGGGAAGGAGGAGGAGGAGTTGGGGAAAGGGAGACGCCTTTCCGTTTCCTGTTGGAATAAGGGCCAATCCAAGGCTGGAAGGCGGCGCTTTGGGGAGAAGTCGCCGAGCCTGCGTTACGGCCTGACGGGATGGCTTGTTCGCGGGACTGGGCGCCGGAGGGGAGAAAGGGTAAGTCTGATCTCCTTTCCCCACCATTCCGGGGAAGAAGCTGCCGAAGTTGGAGGAGAGGCTTAAAGGCTTGCAAGAGAATCTGGTTCCTTTCCCGCGTGGCAGCGAGGTCCTTCAATGCAGTGGTCTCCAACCTTGGCCACTTTAAGACTTATGGACTTCAACTCCCAGAGTTCCTCAGCCAGCTGGCTGAGGAACTCTGGGAGTTGAAGTCCACAGTCTTAAAGTGGCCAAGTTTGGAGACCACTGCAGTTCAATGTATATGTAGCTTCGTAAAAATGGCCCCTTAATAGAAGGAAACGGGTTTTTTGGTTTTTGGGGGGTTTTTTTGTTATTAAAGGGCAGCATTTGGCATTTTTGGGAGGAAGGACAGTCATTGAAAGCGACTTGAAATGAATCCTTGAGTAAAAACTTCCCACGCTTCGCTATTCCTGTCGATCATTAATACAACGCCAAATGTAGCCTTTTCAGACTGGTGCCTCGGCATCCATATATTTAGAGTCCATAAAAGAGATAAGAAAGGTATTAATAACTTTGTTTAATAATGATGGAAACATGGGAAAAGATTTGGGTAAGAAATGTAAAATTTAGGCAAGCTTAAAACTTGAGAGAGAATTTTTATAAGATGTTTTATAGATGGTATTTAGATCCTAAAAAGTTAGCTTGTATGTATCCGAATTTATAATTGGAGATGTGATTGTGTCGATGCTATGTATTATCATGTATGGTGGATTTGTAAAAAAAAGTTAAAAGCATTTTGGATAAAAATATGGTGGATTACTCAGAATATTCCCAAAAAGAGGATAAAGTCCACTTCTCAGTTGTTTTTGCTAGGTATAATTACAGACTGTATAGTTATAGAGACTAATTTGATTTTGAATTTAATAACGGCAGCAAGATTGCTGGAAGAAGGAAGAATTGCCTATTATTCAAGAATGGACGCTAAAAGTAGTAATTTAGCAAAGATGGTTAAAATCTCAGCACATTTGAAAGATTATTCAGATGAGAAATACAAGTTGGAATGGAGAAGATGGATTGACTACATTCAAAATAAATATTGGACTAAGAAATTTCAATTAGCTTATGAATGAACAAGGAATGTTATAATTTATCTAAATTTAGCTTAATAAAAGGGGAGTTAAAGTACAAGAGGGAGGTAGGATGTTATAGTTAGTTAGCTTATGTTAGTGTATGATTATTAAATGTTTATAACCTGTACTTTGCTCTGGGAAGTTGGGGGGGAAGGGGGCTGGGGGGGGCAGGGTTGGGGTGGAGAGAGGGAAGGGGAAATATTTGTAAAACTTACTAAAACTTTTCAATAAAAAAAGAGATAAGCCAGATCCCAAGTTGTACTGACAAACTTTTCTTATCTGGAGTTAGTCTCCATCTTATTCATCGGTTTAGAAATGTTCAAAACTAATCTAAATATTCCTTTAAAAGAGAGAAAATAAATCAGATTAAAATACAAAGTAACAGTTGTTGGAAGAAATTTCCATCTGGGTTCAGTTCCAAATGGGGAGAAAGACCCTGGAAACATGGTGGCTGTTTGGAAAGATGGTTTTAATAGTGGACAGGATCACATACCTTGAAGATGTTGGGTGAAGAAAAAAGGGAAGAAATGCTGAGAGTGCTTGAGTTTTATATCCTCTCTTGGATCCCACCTTGGAGCTTTCTGTTCCTGTACAAGAAATGTATCCCATTGGCTGTCAGACTCCCAGGGGTCTGGGGTCTTAGCTAACTTTGTAGGCTGACTGTGTCCCAGGCCTGGCTGAATCTTGATGTAATCTCCCCAGATGCCATGTGGTGAGTTCTGTTGCTAGAGGGCTAATCCTATCATGTCCTAAGGGCCATGTCTTAATCCCATTACCCTGGAGCTGAAGGGGGTAGATCTTTGTTATGTATTTTAGACTGGCGCAGGCCTTAATGGCTCATTGACAAAGGGGATATGTGTGTGAGTTTCTGCCTCCTTTTTAGGGGGAATATTCTAACCCGGCTGTCTTGATCAACATAGGTACAACAAGTAGAATTAATGAGTGCACAGACTCCTCCTTGATCCACTAATAAAAAATAACAGAGGCTTGTTTTGAATGAACAATCAACCAAAGGCTCTCCTTTGAACAGCCTGAAGCTTAATAGCCATTTGCAATTCCTCTGCAGTGTAATGTGGAGTGTTGGTCTAACAGTGCAAAAGGAAGGAGACTCATCAGGTTAATTGAGGCCTTCAAAGCTGCTTCCTTTGCCACCTTATCTGCAAAAGAGGAATGTGGCATTTCTTTGCAACATTTCTTTTAGAATACTTGGCGTCATCCTTTGAATGGCCCCTAACATGAACAACAGCAACTTTTTAGGGTCCCAGATGGCATCTAGAATCTGCAATATTTCTTCACCATATTTAATCTGACTACCCTTGGCTGTAATTAAACCTTTTTTCCGCCACAGGGCTCTGTGGGAATGTCCCAACACCAAAGGCATATTTGCTGTCCTAGAAAATATTGACCGTTTTCCCTTTTGCCAATTTCAAACCAAGTTTAAAGCAACAAATTCTGCCTTTTGAGCTGATGTATTAATAGGTAATGGTTCTTGCTCCAAAACATCAAAAAGAGTGACAACAGCATACACAGCTCTTTGCTGGCCATCCAAAATATAACTGCTGTCATTTCGGCATTTTGTAAAGGCCGAAATCTGGCCGAAGGCTGTCAAATCTGGTCTTCTGGAATAGACTGCATCAAGACTTTGGAAACAATCATGAGGAAAATCATCAGATAAATCATCTACAGGCATCAAAAAAGTTTGATTAAGCTTATTAACAGTCACAAGTCTGACATTTGTAGAGGCAGAAAAAAATTGTGTGGTAATTTGTTAAACAGTTGGTGGCCAACGGCCGCCTTTAATCTGTAAAAGCTCTTTAACTTCACGTGTCACTCTCGCTTCTAAATCCTTTCCAAAAGTGAGCTTCTCTGACTCAACAATTAGCAGTGCCATATCAGCAGCAGCCCTCAGACAGGCTGGCCATCCAAGAGCAACGCAATCTAATTGTTTAGAAAAATATGCCACAGAATGCTTCCAGCTGCCTAATTTCTGAGTTAAAACGCCGATTGCAATCCCCCCTTTTTTTCATCTACTGAAAGGTAAAACGGTTTAAGTTTGGCAAGCCTAAAGCTGGTGTGGATGTTAAGGCTTGTTTGAGTTGATGAAATGCATGATCACATTGAGAGGTCCACTTTAAAAAATCTCTGCCTTCCCCTTTTGTGGCTTCATAAAGAAGTTTGGATAAAACACTAACATTTGGAATCCAAATACAACAAAATCCTGCCATCCTCAAAAATTCCCTGAGTTGATGACTGATTTTAGGATGTGGAATTCTCACTCAGCTTCAATATATTGGGAGGTAAGCTGATTTGCCCTTGAGAGATTTTGAATCCCAAGTAGAAAACAGTTTGAACTACCATATTTTTCGGAGTATTAAGACGTACCTTTTTCTCTCAAAAAAGAGGCTGAAAATCTGGGTGCGTCTTATACACTGAATACAGCATTTTTGTGCCTCCTGAAACCCCACCCTTTCACCGAAATGGCCATGCATAGCTTGTAGGGGAGGGGCTGTTTTTGCTCATTTCTGCCCTCTCAGCCTCCAGGAGCACTCTATAAGCTTCCTAATGCCCTTTTTTGAAGAAAAATGGGCCTTTTTTGCTTGTTTTTGAACCCCCCCCCCCCCCCGGAACACTCTACAAGCCTCCTAAGGACTATTTGTGTCCTTTAAAAAAAATGGGAGCTTTGCAGAGTGCAAAAACTTTTTTCTCCATAGTGAGGGGGGAGGAGTATCCAGAATGGGTTGACCTTGTCCTCTCATGATTGGATGAGTCAGATAAGCTCTTTGGGCAACGCCCCCTGGCCACCAGGTATTCCCCATTATTTGACTCATGCACTCACTGGAAAGGTGCACCATTCTGGACCTCCAGTAATTTACAAAGGATTAAAGAAAATAAGCTTGGACCTGGCGAATCCTGCCTCCCTACATCACACACAGCCTCCTCCTGCAAGGACTGGACTGCCAGAAGCCCCCTGGGGCGGCACGCTGCCCTGGCTACTGAGTGAGACCAGAGTCACTCAGTGGAGGACCTTTGCCGGGCAAACAGGAGGAGAGGGCACAAGCCTCCTGGAGGCAAGCCCTTGCCGCAGAGGTTCACAGGCGCAGACAAACCACGGGTTGTTAAAATGCCCTGGAGGGCCTGCGCTGGCAGCGATCACCAGAGATCAAGGTGAGAGCCGGAGAGGCTCAGAAAGAGCTGCGGGAGGCAGGGGGAGGCAAGAGAGAGAGCCTCCAGCGGCAGCAGCAACCACATGGCAGCCTGCAAAGACACAAGCCATTTCCATGTACTCCAGCAAAGAGGAGCTTTTTGAATTTGGAGCTGGGGGCCATCTTGAAACCACATGGTCCAAGATGGTGGCCCCCAGCAGCTCAGACGAGGCCGGCAGGAGCCGAGCTCTCAGCCCTGCAGCAACAACATTGGAGGCTCTGAGGAGCCCTTAAAAAGGTTAGAGACCATCGCAGAGGCATTAGCCAAGGGCGGGGGAGGCAGGCAAAGGCCAAAAGGAGGCACATCTCCATCAAGGGGGTTAAAGAGGCAGGCGGTGGATCAATCCCCCCCCCTCCAAGCCTACCTCTAAGATGAATCACAGAGGCAGCTGCCACAAGGCCTGCAGCAGGAATACCCCCCCCCCAACCTGAGGAAAGATTGCCACTCGGGCAGGGCGGAAGAAAGGAACCCCTCCCCCCAGGGGAGGATTCCCTTCCGCTTTGTCATCCGGTGTTCCAGCAACCTTGCTGTCACGATTTATGCAAGCCCTATTCTGTCCTTTTCTGATTGCCTGAGTAGCCTCTTCCCTTTAAGGAAAAACTTCCCCTTTAAGGAACAGAAATACAGAGTCTTGGGGTACTCCACTGCATACTTCCCTCCATGAAGAGGCAGTTCCATCAAGGACTACACTTTTAGTGCAGTTGGTCAACCAGTTACAAAGCCATCTGGTGTGATGCTGCTTAACCCACATTCCTCTTCTTTATCTAGTAGTAGGTTATGCTCTACCTTATCAGGACTTGCTGAAGTCCAAGTAAACTATATCGACAGCATTCCTCTGGTCCACTAGTTTTGTCACTTTATCTAAGAATGCAATAAGGTTAGTCTGGCATGATCTGTTTTTTGACAAACCCATGTTGGCTTTGGCTTTTGATCTGTTTTCTCCCTTTCTGAAGATGGGAACCACATCAGCAATCCTATGGTAGTACTCCAGGATCTCTGAAAGGTACTCCAGGATCTCTTTACTTTTTAAAAAATTATTTTCTGTAATCCGCCCGGAGTCCTTTGGGATTGGGCGGCCTATAAATTTATTAAATAAATCAATCAAATCAAATCAAGATATAGTTCAGTTGTTTGGAGATCTCGTCTGCCAGTTCCTTCAAATCCCTGGGGTGTAATCCATCCGGTCCTGGGAATTGGATCTTGTCTAGGGTAGACAGGTGCTCACTTACCATTTTCTTCCCTATCTCAACTTGGGTTCCTAATCTGATTTTTGTGGTGCTGTTTTTGACAGCTTGGACTGTTTTATCCCTTTGTGTAAAGACAGATGCCAAACATGAGTTAAATAGTTCTGCTTTACCCCTGCTACTTGTCACCTTCTGGCCACTTTCTCCCAGCAATGGATCAATTGTTTCCTTAATCTTTTCTTTTTAACATGTTGGAAGATGCCCCTTTTTTGTATTTATTTATTTATTTTCTACCTTTGTGGCAGGCCTTTCTTTATTGTGAGCCTTAGCTTCTCTCACTTCATCTTTTTTTTAAAATGTTTTTTAATTTTTAATTTAAAACAAATACAACATCCTTCTTTACATGCTATAGAAAGTGTATCAGTTGGTTACAAAAAGACTTTCGTGCATCTCTTCCACAGTCAACAAACATAATTCATGTTAACTCGAGCATTTTAACTGAAATATTCATACATGTCACCATCATCATATATCCATTTTCATTTGACTATAATTGTTAATAATAATAATAATAATAATAATAATAATAATAATAATAATAATAATTTTTGTTACTTAAACAACACATGCCCACACCAGTGGGAAAAGAAAAAATCAAAACCCAGAGAAAACAAAAAGAACAAAAAACAAGGCAGGGGGGAAAAAAAGGAAAAACAAAAGAAAAAAAAAACACAGGTATATATTATAAAAAAGTATATCAGCTGGTTACAACATGTTTTGGTGCATCTCTTCCATTAATTCATATTAATTCAGATATCTTAACTCAAATGTTTACCATATTGACATCATTATACCTCCACTACAGTTATTTAAACATCCTTCATCCTTAACTATGCCAAAGATTTAATCCATAACCACATGCTAGCATTTCATTTACTTGTTTGTAAAATCCTCTATTAACATCAAATCCTCATATCCTGTTTTAGCTGAACATCCATAATATTTAATACCAAAAATTCCATCTTCCATGCATATAGTTTATTATCATTCTCTCTTCTTTATGTAATTATATCGTATATCGTAACATTTTCCCCATATTAGTTAACATTTAACTGTATATAGTTTTATTTTGTTTTTTAATAGTGATAATTATTGTGATTAATAACCTTTGTATATGGTCCAAAAATATTTCCAACCTTCCCTTCTCATATCCAATTATTATTTATCATATCAACTCCACATTATATACATTACTATCAATATCAATTATTATTCAGCTATGTCTATTACAAATAAGAGTAATTAGGTTTAGCTAATTTTGAATTGTATTCTATCAGCCTGTGTCTCTCCAATAACAAAACCTCCTTAATCCTATTGCCATTCGTGGAACAAGTTCACCAAACGTCTTTATAAGCAAGTCCAAACAGGAATATCTTCGCACCTTTTTGCTTACGATGCCTCTGATATAATATCGTTGTCCTAAGCTTGTTGCACTTTTCAGCTTGTCTTTAATTCTCAGGGGTGGTATCGGAAATTCTGCAGGTGATGTTTCATAAAGTGTAAATTCTTTAATGCTTCTCATTCCTCCTGCGCTCTGTCTTTTGAAATAAATCTTCTGTATGGCTGCCCCCCTTTCAAGCGTTGCATCTCTTTCTCCCTCCGAAGTAAACCAGACGCCCGGTGTGTCAGCAAGTTGAGAATCTTTAAACCAGATGCCCGGCGTGTCAGCAAATTGAGAAACTTCATTTCTGACATTCTTCATTTGTATTTCAGGAACATTCAACATTCAATGTTCTCACTTTTTTCTTCATATTTTGATGTTAAAAACAACAAATAGTCCAGCTTTTTTTCAAATCTATCATATGTGTCAGACAACTTTTGAAATGCGGAGAAAATCATTTGAAATGAATCATTTGAAGCTTGCATAGACGCCATGTTTATGACGCAGCTAATATTTCTTCCTTTAGAGGCTTTAAGGTATTTGCAAGTAAAAACAAGCTGGGAGCTGTGCAATCTTATCTGATCTTAGACCAACACAGCCGAGCAATAAGTGTCAAATTGTAAGGAGCCAAATTATAGTAAATTGGTTTACAGCCCACTTAAAGAGAGTCAGAGGAGATGTTGGAGTAATCTTTCCTTTATCCATGTAAATAGCGTTTAAAGCATTTAAGAAATAGGGTAACCACCGGCCATAAACCCATTAAAAAAAAACAAATTCGCCCCTAGATTCTTCTGTTCTTTGGTTTCAATTAGCTTAAATTTTTATGCGGACCGTATCTCTTTAAGTAATAAAATCAGCTTACCAGTTGAAAACACTCACACCATTCTTAGGGGCAACCTGCAGTTTCGGTTAGCTTACAGCTAATCCAGAAGGAACTGGCAAAGGAGGTTAAATTCCAAGCCCCCCAGAGACTTTGCGAACGTCTCTGTGGTCACTGGATCTCCTCCAACCTTTCACTGTCTCTCCGGGACAGCTTGGGTCCGAAACGGACCATCCAATTTCCTTTGGAATAGGGGAATTTCAGGAATAGCCTGAAACTCCGTCTTCTCACTGCTAAGCCCCGCCTTCTTCCTCTCACTTCATCTTTAAACGGACCCTAGTGGCTGACCATTGAACTCCGTCTGTGTTTGCATTCAGAATATTTCTGAGCTAATCCTAGGCATAGAATCATAGCACCCTTATAGCCAGGGAAAAAGGGTCAGACAGGCCGGTCCCCATGCCAGAACCCACCACAAACTCAGAATGTGATGTCCGACTATGAGAAATCACAGAAGCACCTCAGATAGCCTATGATCTTAGACAGCATTTGCTGAGGGCAGAACATATATTGGGTGGAGAACATTAGAGCCGACTGGCTCAGCCGGACCAAGGTGGACAATTTGGAGTGGAAGCTGCAGCTATCAATTTTTGAGGAGTTGGCAGAATGCTTCGGATGGCCGGAGGTCAACTTATTCGCCATGTCCCTCAACGCTCAGCTCCCGAGGTTCTTCTCTAGGTACCAGACACCGGGGGCAGAAAGGGTGGATGCTCTGCGAAGCCCCTGGCCCAGGGGTCTTCTGTATGCTTTTCCGTCCTTACCCCTGATCCCCAGGGTCATACGGAAAATCCTTTGGGAGGGGGAGGAAGTGGTTCTCTTGGCCCCTCACTGGCCCCGGAGGCCATGGTTTGCAGATCTCCAGTCGCTTTCAGTGGAGAGGCCCTGGACAATCCCCCAGGAGAGGATATCCCTCAATCAGGGGTCGCTGGAGCACCCAGACCCTCAATGGCTCCAGCTGACTGCTTGGCACTTGAGTGGAGCATCCTGGGGAAAGACCTCTTCTCCCCCAGGGTGAAACAGACTATCCAGACTGCCCGCACACCCTCCACGGAGCGTATCTATGGCTCCATGTGGTGGGCCTTTGCCTCATGGTGTAACTCCCTGGGATATTATCCTATCCAGGCCACAGTGCCACAGGTTCTGGACTTCCTCCAGGCAGGCCTGGACAGAGGGTTAGCTGCTAACACGATTAGGAGACAGGTTTCAGCCATCTCGTCAGTTCTCCTGCGTGGCAGGAACCAGAGTTTGACTCACCATCCTATGGTCAGGCAATTCCTCAAGGGAGCTTCCAATCCCAAACCGCCCACGGTATTCAGGTACCCTTTCTGGGACTTACACAGGGTAGGGGACCCTCTAACAGGCACTCCATTTGAGCCTTTACGAACAGTTTACCTTAAGTTTCTGACTCTTGAGGTGGCTTTCCTGGTGGCCATCACCTCTGCCAGGCGGATATCCGAGCTGCAAGCTCTGTCCACCAGGGAGGATCTCTGCGTCTTCCACCAGGACAGAGTGGGGTTACGACTGGATCCGTCCTTCATCCCCAAGGTGTGCCCCTGCTTCCATTGAGCCCAGGAACTCATTTGCCCAACTTCTGTCCAGACCCTTCTCACCCGTTGGAGAAGAAGTGGCACACTCTGGACGTAAGGAGGACTCTGAGGGTTTACCTCAGGAGAACCAGTCCAAACAGGAAATCCGAAGCTCTGTTTGTCTCCTTCCAACCAAGGTCCTGGGTAACAAGGCAACTTCCACCACAATAGGCAGGTGGTTGCGAACCTGCATTGCCACTGCATGCCTATTGCAGGGCTTACAGACACCAATCATATCACAGCTCACTCCACGCGGAGCGCAGCCACATCCACGGCCTGGGCCACGCAGGCATCCTTGGCCGAAATCTGCAGGGCAGCCACATGGGCTTCCCCCTCTCCCTTTGTTAGGAACTATAAACTGGACTCTTTTGCCTTGGCAGAAGCCTCTTTGGCCACAGGGTGTTGCAGGTGGTTCACAGGGCGTGGCCCATGCCTCAACTGGCATGAGTGGGGGACATGGGGCCTCAGAGGTCTCCCTCCCTAGGGACATGCAGGCTTTGGTACGTCCCATTCTGGATACTACTCCCCCCTCACTATGGAGAAAGGGCGTTGGTACTTACCTGATACGCCTCTTCTCATAGTGGGGGGAGGAGTATCCAGTCCCTCCCTGACTATATTTGTACGACTAAGTGTTATGTTCATTGTTTATGAAGTTATATAAATATTGATGTTGGAAACATTAAAAGCTAAGAACTGAATTAAGAGTCTGGAGTGAATGGTGCAACGAGTCGGATAGAGTTCTTCGCCAATAATGGGGAATACCTGGTGGCCAGGGGGTGTTGCCCAAAGAGCTTATCTGACTCATCCAATCATGAGAGGACAAGGTCAACCCATTCTGGATACTCCTCCTCCCACTATGAGAAGAGGCGTATCAGCTAAGTACCAACACCCTTTTTATTTGCCTCTTCAAAACCTTGATGTGTCTTATACTTCCATGTGTCTTATACTCCAAAAAATACGGTAACTGAGCCTTTGGTAAAGAAACTTTATAGCTACATTCACCCAGAAAATTTAAAAGACTAATAGTATTTTGTTCACATTCTACCTCAGCGGAAGCTCCCAGTAATAAATCATCCAATATTGCAACACTGTTCTATTTGTTCCTGGTAAGGAGTCCATCTAAGTAAATCAGACCCAAGAGCTTCTCCAAAAACAGTTGAACTATTTTTAAATCCTTGGGATAACACAGTCCAATATATCTGAGTATCCTGCATGTGTTCATTTTCAGACCATTGAAAATCAAACAACCTCTGGCTATTCCCTTGAAGAGGAATACAAAAGAGAAAATCCTTTAAATTCAATACAGTGAACCATGCAAAATCAGGTGAAATCAGAGACATCAGTATATAAGGGTTTGGCACAGTGGGGTGAATGGTCACTGTAAGTGACTTAATAAAATGGAGATCAATAACCACGTGAAAGGATCCATTAGGCTTTTTAATGGGTAGAATGGGATTATTATAAGAGGACTTTTCCTTTTTAAGAAGCCCATACTCAATAATTGGCTTCAATCCTGTCCTAGCCTCCTGAGATAGGGGATGCTATTTACTCCAGTTTCAGAGTAATCTCCACAGGAGGAATATATTCTGGTTACTGTTGGAAACCTGACGCCCACACCCATGGCTTAACTGCATCTAAAACAGATTGCCTTTGATGTGGAGGCTCTTGTATATAGTTTCCAAGAGAGGCAAAACAAGTCTCTAGGATTCGTGTTTAGGTTGTTCTTGGTCAAAAGAAATAGTGGCTTGTAATTTTGAAAGTCCCAAAAGAGGAACAGGACAGTCAGGCATATACAAAAAGCTATGTATCAACTTTTCCTCTCCAACTGCCATTTCCAAGGGTTATAAAAAGGAGTTATGTTGCACTTCTCCAGAAGGTCCAACATCTAACTGCCCCTGGCTGCCTCTTATTCTCCCAGCATAAGAAGATTCGGACTGGGAGAGGCGTGCTGGTTATCTCCAGATGGAACAAATTTATGTTTTGCATTCAGTGGGCATGCCTCTCAATGCCCTATTTTCCTACAAAAAGCACATTCATTTCTCTTAAGAAGTGTTCTGTTTCTGTGTCCTTGAAATACTCTTAGCCTTCCTCACCCTCTCATTCCTCTCCCTCCTCAGGCCACTCTTCCTGGAGGGCCCTATCACTGCCTTGCAAAACCTGTGGCAAAAACACAGTGTTTTGTCTTGCACGTACATTTTCCTGCTTCTCTTTCTCTTTATCCCTATTCACAAATACTTTATAAGCACTTACCACAAGCTGGCTGACTGGAAGAGCCACTGCTCCCTTCCAACTTATTGTAACTTTCTTCTAATATGTTCACAACTGTTTCCTCTGAACAACATATTTAACATCCTCTGATTATCTGGGGAATCAGAATCCAAATCAGAATATTGCTTCATATTATCACATAAATAGGAATGAACTTGGAGTCTCATTTGGAAGTTGTTTAGTTTCATAATCTTCCCTAAATTTTTCTTCTTTGGAATAGCAATCATTAAAGCTGCAGCTATTTTCCTATTATCGTAGAGAGAGCAGCCAGACTGGGTATGCTCCGTCCATTAACCAATCAGACTGAGTCTACACTTATGATGTCATCGGGCCCTTGTGGCTCTTCCCCAGTTTTCAGACTGTCCAACCTGGACTGGCTGTGAGAATTGATCTCTCCAAATTATTTAATTATATCTTTAATTGGTGAAATTTTGTTGTACCTTTAAATTGGTTCCTTAACTAATCCTTTTTTTTCTTTTTCAAATATACTTTTTTATTTTCATTTTCATAACATACAATCACATGTATACTATTACATAGCCAATATCCTATTGTATTAAATAGCAATTACATCAGTTCCTCTTGTCATCAACACCCAAAAATATAAAAACCCATTATTAGCTCTTCTGCTCTCCATACACCTCTTTCTTCTACCTCTCTCCTACCTCCTTTCTTCCCTCCAGCATCCTTTCCTACTCTACTTCCCCTTCCTTTCTCCTTCTCCTCTCTCTACATTCCACTCCTCCTTATCCTCCTCATCTTCCCCCTTACCCTCTCCTATCCCTCTCTTCCCGTCTTTCTTCTCCCTTCTGTTTCCCACTCTTCCTCTCATTGGTGTATTTCCGCTTCTGAGCAAACTCCAATCTATGTTGATGGTATTTATACTTCCATAACAATATACTTAACATATCCTAGTTTTAATTAAAAAGTAAGAGAAGACAGTATACATGTGCAATCATATTACATTAAAATCTAACACCCCTCATCAAACCTCCCTCCCACCCACCCTCCCCCCAACCCCTCCCCCAGCCTTCCCTCCCCCGACTTCCCAGAACCCATACACAGTATAAATCTTTAACAAAAACAGTCTAAAATATATATTGGAAAAAAGAATAGAAAATTGATAACATCTTTACATTGAACTTAGCTCCTCCTTACTAAGCTAACTTTAAACAATTTATATCATTCCTGATCTTAATCATAAGCTATCTGGAGTTTCTTAGTCCCGTATTTATTTTGTATATAATCAATCCATTTTTCCAGTCTCATTTATATCTCTCGTTTAAGTGATATTTAAGATATGCAGATATTTTAGCCATCTCGGCTAAATTTGTGACTTTCAGTGTCCATTCTTGAATTGTAGGCAAGTCTTCCTTCTTCCAGTATTGCGCCACCAACAATCTCTAACTGCAGTTATTAAGTGCAAAATCAAATTAATCTCTACAGCTGTACGATCAGTAATTATACCTAACAAAAATAACTGAGGAGTAAACTTTATCCTTTAAAAAAAAACATTTTGCATAATCCTAATTTCATCTTCCAGTCCTCTTCACTTTCCCCCTTGTTTACGTCTATGTAATCTATTTAGATTTATCAAAGCTCCTCTCATATACGCTTTACTTGCATCCCATACAATTTCCATAGGTGTACCCTTATTCATATTGAAAACAAAGTATTCTGCTAACAATCTTTTACATTTGTTAGTATATTTCTCATGTCTAAATAAATTTTCATTCAATCTCCAAGAGCTTCTTGCTTGCGTCACCCCTCCCAACTCCATCCAAACTAGATTATGATCTGATAAAACTCTGGTAGATATCTTTATCTTCTTCACCCTAGAAAACAAATCATTGGTAATTAGTAGATTGTTTTTTTTTAATTGTTGATCCATTGGTCTGGTAATCACATGGTTTTGTCTTTGTTCCTTGGCTCCTTGTACTTCTGAGGGAGAAAGATGATCCATCCTTGTTGATAGTTGTGTAGTTTGCTGTTTATCTTGTCCTTCTTGTTCTCTTTCTCTAGGTCCAAGTGGGGTGGGATGTCTGGCCTTCAAGATATTATGGTAAAAGTCTCGAGCTTCCCATACTGATTTAAGACGGTATCTTTGCCCCTCAAAGATGAATGTTAGCCCAACTGGTGCCTTCCATCTGAACTGTAGCTGACGATTTTTAAGCTCTTCAACTGAAAAAGCATAGTCTTTCCTGGATCTTAGCATTAGAGGTGGTATCTCTTTCAGAACAGTCACTTCCTGACCCCCAATTTGAAGCTTGGTTTTATAGGACTCTTGCAATATCATATTCCTCATGTCTCTTGTAGTAAAGTAAATCACAATGTCCCGTGGAAGCTGCTTCTGTTTCGCCAGCAGGGAGTTAGCACGATAAACCTTATCAATTTGCCAATCAAAATTTCCCCCTGGCCTTCCCAACAGACTATCGAAAGCTTCCGAAAAAATCTTTTTCAAATTCTCCTGATTGTTTTCACACAAACCTCTTATTCTTAGTGCAGACTCCATTTGTCTATACTGTAACATAATAATTTCTTTTTCAGCATTTCCAACTTTTGTTGCACCATGTCGATTTTGATACCAAATTAGTCTTGGCATCATTAAGATCTTCTAATCTGTCTTCAATTTCCGAGACATATTCACATTAACAACCCCCAACATATCATCCCTGATCTTCCGAACCCGAGTCTCAAGTTTATCACACAGTTCTTTATGCGCAACAAATATCTCCTCCTTAAGTTTTGTTTCCATCGTAACTACATGATTTTTAAATGCTTCAGCCAATTCCTTCTGAAAAATTTCTTTAGTTAATGGCTCCCCTGTTGGGGGAGGAAGTAATGACTGCGAACTTTTTGGAGCCAGGGGGGGACCTTTTGAATAGGGTTTTGCTTAAAAGCCATTCCAAGTTTTAATCTTCTTCAACCAATTAATAAGTCTGTGCTGGACGATTGTGCAGCTGTTACTGATTAATTTAGTATTAAATCACTCCTTCCCTTTGAAGTTTTAAACTCCGTAGAAATTCAAAGCTCGAACAGTGTTACGAAGCTGCTTGGCGCCATTTTGAATATCTCTTTAGCAAGTAAGATATCAGAAGGAGTTCTTGAAAAAAAAATGAAGCTAAGGATTAATACAAACAATTAAAAGTTCACATGTACAGGGTCCGCTCGTATTGGATTCAATAAATCAAATTTTGTTCTGAGGATTTGAGATTTGCTTTGTGCTGCTAATGCAGCAGGAATTCCTGGCACGGAGACGATTCTGCCGTTGGCTGGCCTCCTCCCCCCTCCCAGAGACAATCTGCGAGAGTTAGTTGGCACGTTGCCCAGCACAATCAGCTCACCTTATCTCCTTGACCCGAAGAAAAGGTAAACAAGCTGTCAGATGGCTGATGGATTGCTCATCTGGCAGTTAAACGCAACCAGGATTCTGGAGCTGTAATGACCAGCTTCCACCAGCAAGCAACCTCAAACCGGTTCCTTAACTAATCCTTTATTCTACAAATTGGAGGGAAATTCGAAACTGATCTCTGGCTGCCTCTCCTCAGCCATCTGATTGCCTGCGGCCACGAGTTCGCTCAGAAAGCCTGCCTTGCAATCAGATTGGCCAGCTCATGAGCTACGGCTCCACGGCTATTTCCCCGCGGCGCTCCTTGATTCTGGGCACTCGGAGGGATGCGTGACCGGCCATTTCGTGCGCAGCGGTTCCAGGTGAGTCTGGTGGCCACACTTAGTATCGGTGGCCATTTTGCAGGTCGGAAAAGCCCGCGAAGATAGCTGTGGCCATTTTGAGGCTCGGAAAAGCCTCATAGGAAAAAAAGTCAGCCATTTTGGACACTTTAAAAAAGGCATGAACTCTACAGCAGCCGTGTGGAGTGCCCAGCAATGCGGGATCACCCCAGGTGGACCAGATCAGGAGTGCCTGGCCAGCAAATGGGTGAGACCATTGCCTATCTTATTGGGGTGTTGATTTATGTTTGGGGAATGGCTGATCCAGCTATGGATACGAATGCAGGACTAGAGGAGGCAGGGCCATCAGGAGCAAAGAGCAGCGGGAAGAGGCAAGCCAAAGAGGCCCCTTCCTCAGGAGTAAACCCCAAGGTCTCTAAAGCGACTATCAGGGCAGAAGAGCGCAGGCAGAAGGCCCTTGAGAAAGAATTTCAGAGGGCCCAAAAACAACAACATAATCTAACTGCCCAGCCCTCCCTCCCTCCCTCTGAGGATCACTAAGTGGCGTCCCCAGCTCCACCTATCTTGCCTCCCATGGTCCCTGACGCCCCCCCCCAGCCTATTCAGAAGGGGAATTGTCTTCTTCGGAGTCCTCGTCTTCGATGGAACCTGACAACAGAGGCAATTTCTTTGATGTACCTCTCAATAGAGAGCGCACCTTTGAACAGGCTTCCTGTTCAAACAAGTATGTAAAGGAAGATTTTATGTATTGTGTTTGTTTTGAGAATAAAAAATAAAAATATTTTAAAAAAAGAAATATCTAATAAACATTTTAGTAATGTTCTAACAATTGTTTTGTTGGTTTCTAGCCATCCCTATTCCTAAGCCTTGGGTAATTAATGCTTCAGGAGTTATCTAATACACATTTTATTTGCTCCCGGCCGTCCCTCTGCCTAACATCTAGCTGTGGGATTGTAGTCCCTAGTTCAGGTTTGAGACTAGTGACGAAGTTGATGGAAGACACCAGACATGAGGTGCAGGTTTTATTTCCTTTTATTGAAGTGCTCCAACAACTGACTTCCGGTTGATGTCACGGCGAGAACAGCTTGGAAATTAGGGGCAGCAAAGAAAGGAGAGGCATTTTGTGGAACACAAGGAATTCGCAATTTTCTCATTAGGTCCGAAGCAAGCTCTCCCAAATGGCAGCAAGGACGATGGCCATTTTTGGCAGTCACAAGCTGGGACAATTGGGACCATAATATTTGTGCTGGAGCAGTTTGTGGATAGCATTAAAACTGGGTGAGACAACTTCCAACTCTTACTCTAAAAATGTAATTTAAGTACAAGAATTTGTAAATATAATCTCCAGGCGTTAAGGAAGCGGAGACACGCTGAGAAGATTAAAGACTGAAAATTAAGAGGCGAAAGAAATGCCCAAGGTTCGCTTTAAAATACAGAAAGCCTGAAAAAGAACTTAAACAATTTGAAAGGTGATTTTGGGGAGAAACTATCTTGCTTATTTGTATTTTTTAACCCCTTGGATTTATTGGATAACTAGCTGTTTTTGACATACTGTTTAATGTTGAAGTTGGGAGCAGGAGAGCCATCTACTGGAAGCAGAGGAGCACTACAGTACTATAGCGTCAGTATCCTTAGTGAAAGTGAGGTCCAATACTCATAAAGTCTAATACACAAAATAGAAGAAAGTATAACATCTGGAAGGCGGCCTGACCTTGACTCTATTCTAGAAGATGATTTGGATATTTTGAAAATACCTAATGAGTTTCTTTTTTCTCTTGAAGAGTTCTAAGATGAATTAAATTGCAAGTAACAAAATTTTATTGAAACTGGTTATTGGATTATGAATTTGAAAGATTGGAGGGACCTAGTGGATTAATTTGGATTTGGATTATCAAGGCTATTTGACAGCATTCTACAAGACAAAAGAAGAAAGGAGATAGAAGAAAAGAGGAAAAAAGAAAAGTTAAATAAGACTTTAAAATTTGGACAGTTGGGAAGATGTATAATTGGAAAATCACAAGGCTGTAAACTACTGAAAATCTTTAAAGATTGTAAACATATGGGATTTTGGAGGCATAATTATGGGATTGATTTAATTTTATTAAGTTGGAGTTTTTAAATATTGAGCCGTTGGAACCAAAGAGGTTAACTGAGTAATTTTTATTAAACTGTTACAAAATGGATTTACAGGGAATAATAGTGGCAAATGAGGAAATAATTTTGATGCTTAAAAACATGCCTGAAACTATAAAGAACAATAAGGAGACAAGGGGATTGTCTAAAGATAAAGAAATAAGTATATAAGCCACTTAACAATTGGGTGGGGGAGGGGAGATGAACATGATATTCAGGAAATAGAAGAGAAGATAAAGATAATGAAGAGAAAGGATTAAGAAGTAGGAATCAATCAGATAATTCCTTAAAATCTTATAATAGAACAGAGAGAAAAAAGAAAAATCTCTTTAAAAAAAAGAAAATCTTACCGATGAGTGTTCAAATAATACAGCAGAAAGAGATAAAGGACAACCGGAAGGGAATGTTCAATAGATATAAAAACATCAAAAAGAGCTATAAGACTCCCAAGAAACAGAAATAAAAGGGTGATTAAAAAGTCAATAAATGATGGAACTCCAAAAAGGTTAAGAGATGATGGATGATGATAAAATATATTTTTTTAAAAATAGAAAATACAAATAGAGAAAATAGTAGCATACATATTAACAGATAATAGAATTTATTATAATTTAAAATAAATTAAGCTTAGTAGGTGGAAATTTAGGATTAGGTAATTTAATTGTATTGTTAATAGTGTGTTAAATTATATTGTGAATTTAAACTTTTAAGGATTAGAAATTATGGGGATTTTGAGATATATTCCCGGGATTGATTGAATTTTGTTAATTTTGTTAATAAAGCCAAATAATTTTGTTATTTGGTTTTATTAATAGTCCTAGACATTTGGGATATTAAAATTATGGTGGGATAATTAGTAATTTTCAAAATATTAAATATTAGTAATTTAGGGGATAACAAATACATGGTGCAAAGAAATGTTATTTAAATTTAAATGAATTGAAGGGAAAAAAGATAAGGAATTAGAAAGAAAGTTGGAAGATCAGGATTATGCATACTTATTTGTATAAGTACTGTTAGCATTGTTTTAAAAAGATTTGATCCATTCAATACATTGTCCACAGAATATGTGTCTATTATATTAAAAAATAAAACATTTATTTGAAAAAAGAGTTAAGAAAGCTTTATACATTTCAATAAAGCGGAAAGCAGGATAAAGTGGATTACAGCGGGGCAAAAAAGTATTTAGTCAGCCACCAATTGTGCAAGTTCTCCCACTTAAAAAGATGAGAGAGGCCTGCAATTCACATCATAGGTAGACCTCAACTATGAGAGACAATGAGAAAACAAATCCAGACAATCATATTGTCTGATTTGGAAAGTATTTTTTTGCAAATTATGAAGAGTTGTAGAGAGTTCTCATTGCTTGTGGAGGAGGGAGATCTCCGCTGGCAGCTTCCCCCCACCTGAATGGCAGCTCCGGGCCTGTGAGCTCGCCAGAGCTGACATGATGTATTTCATGAGTTTTGTTTCAATATGAACAAAACTTGCTGCCTTGGTTTGAATATGGAATAAACCACAGCCATTTTAAATTGAATTGCCTCAAATATTCTATGCTATTTTGAAAATGATGTAATTATAATTTGTCGTGTTTTCAAATGGAAGTATTATTGTTTGTATTTTCCTCTTTGGGCTATGACAACAGGAAGCAACAAGTTGTGTCCCCGTTGCTGGGCAAGCAAGGTGAGTTGGGAGTTGAATTTTGGAGCAGAATGGCAGACATTTAAGGAATACATTTCATGGTGACAAAATTATTATGATTCTGTTTCCCATTCATGCCAGTCCTTGGGCACTAGAATGAAAACCACTTCTTGGAAAAGGAGCTGACGTCGCGACGGCACGATGTGCGATCTTAGTGCTCCGAGATCTCAGTCGATATTTCTGTCACTGGACGGTCCATTCGGACCTAAACCGTCCCGCAGAGATGGTGATTGAGATCCTGCTGATCTCATGGACACCGCAAAGTCCCTGAAAGATCCAGGGATAACCTTTATTTCCGGCGACAGAAACGCAGCTAATAAAGCTGCTGAAGTTGGGACAGCTCCGGACGGGAAGAAAGCGAAAAGAGAAAGTGTGTCAAATTGATGAGGAAATTTTATTATTAGAAAAAGAGACTACCCCCAAAAAAATTAAGTTAAATTAAAATTGAAGATAGAAGATTGTAAGCGGTGAAATTAATCTACATTAAAGTTAGTGTGTTATCCTGTTTCTAATTTTTTTCTTCATGCATGGAACTTTTGCATAGGCTCACTATTTTTTAAACTGAATGGATTAATTTTTTCTTCTTTTTTCACTTTTGCTTACATCTATGGATTAAAATTTTCCTTCTTTTTTATAATGCTTGATTGGATTGTTTTTGATCTCCATTTAAGGGTTTTTTTCTTTCTTAAGCTTGGAATATAAAGAAGATAATAAGGATTATAAAGAGGGTTGTCACAACAGGAGAAAAAGCAGATACACTGCCACCTGGAGGCTGGATACATTGTTTTTTCTTCTTTCTCTTTGATCACTTGAAATTCAAGGTTTTTTCAGTTTGTTTACTGAGAGTGATAGTAGGAAGAGTACAATTTGTTTATACAGGTGTTTTTGGGGAGCTTTTTGCTTTTTTTTTACAGGTGCTAGCTATTGGAGGGAAGACAACATTTTGACGTGAAAGATAATAAATGAACCTGTTTGAAGTTTATTAAAATAGCCTTGAATCCTGTAGTGGCAGTGCCTGCAAAATTGGAAGAATGGTGCAGCAGGAAAAAGAAACCAACATTGCAAATGATTATATTTGAAATTCAAAATCTATTAGTTGTGACAGAGAGAATTGAAAAGCGATTGGAGAATATGGAATACAAAACAGAAAAATTTGATGGAGAAACTGTGGATGTTTATCAAATGAAGAATGTGAAGGACAGAGTTCAAAAATGGAAGAAAAAAATTAGCAAAGAGATAAGAAAACTGTGGATACTGACAACAAAGTGAGCGAGGTTGGTAATATGGAAAGGGGAGATAGATGGATTGGAACTACCCCAGACTTCAAAGCACAGAAGAAGAAAAGAGAGAAAAAGTGATGGAGATAAGGAGAGAAATCTTGACAGAAGCACCAGTGATAACCAAAAATAAGCTGATGGAAAGAGCAGATGGTGGGTTTCGAGCTTTTATGAGATACGAAAGGAACAACATGTTGCGAAGAGAAGTTCATACAAGATTTATTAAGAAAGTAACTAGAATATTAATGCTACAAATGGCAAGAGATATAAGACTGCACTATTACTGGAAAGATACAGGTTGATGCAATGAAAATATATAATAAAAACTAAGCTAAATTTAGTTTACTAGTAGTATGTATAATATGAAGTGACAATAGCTATAGTTAAATAATGATTAATAATGATAACATTACATATGGATATATTAGTTTGATAATATGAAATTTTATATAAACAATACATGGAGAATATGAGAGGAGGTTTAAAAGCTTTATCTAGAATATGTTATAAGGATGTATTGTGATTGGATGATTTTAGGATGATTTAATAGAATGTTATCATATAATCCTAGTCTAGATTTTGAATATTATATATAAAAGAATGTAAAAACAATTATAGTCAAATTAAGGTTGAGATATAATAATCATGATATACATGAATATATGTGAATTTAAAATATGCGATTTGATATGAAAAGCAGATGAGGATTATGGAAGAGATGCATGGAAATACTATAACCAACTAACACACTTTCTACAATTTGTAATGGAAGATGGCTTTTTTTTATTTTTATGTTTGTTTGTCTTTGTTCAAAAATAAATAAAAATTGTTTTTTTTAAAAGAAAGAAAACCACTTCTTGGTTTTCTAAAATAGATTCTTGCATATAAATATAAGTGTTTATGTAAAAATGCATATATGAATTATTGATTATGCTTTAGGAATAATGCAAATAGAATGTAAGTGCAAAAAACTATTTTGTGTATATGTATTAATCGTGATATTATTCCCTTCAGACCACCAGGACTATATTTTGGAACCACTTTCCCTGCCAGAAAATCCAGGTGGCATTTCTGCTGAAGAAGAATCTTCATCTGTGCCTTGTCTATTCTGTGAAGAATATTATCTAATATCAGAACAAAATCAAATTCTGAAACACATGATCATAAAACACAAACTTGTCATATCAGATGTCAAGCTGATTGCAGATTTTAGAAGGTATGTTTCCTTGTACAAATGTAGGCCCCAGACCTCATTTTTGAATTTTAAACATAAAATTTCCAAACTTAAAACTGAAGAGAAACAGATCTTTAAAATCATTCTATGAATTAGCACCAACTCTACATAGTGGAACAAAACACATTTGGTTCTGATTTCTTTCTGACTTTCTGCCATTTTATATTAAATTTTGTCCTGTTAAAAGATGGATATTCCAACATAAGCCTCAAACGATCCAGGCCTAGACCGGGTGGGGATCAAAGCAAACACACAGGAAACCGAGCAGTTCAGGCTTTACTCCATAACAATAAGCCAGAGTCTTGGGACATGATGACTATCACACACAGTTACATGCAAAGTCAGCACTGGGAGCTCTTGCCTCCCAGCCTGCTTTATTGTCCAGGGCCACACCCTTCAGCCGGCCAGACCCGCCTGCTGGCCACCCAGCATCCAGCCAGTTGAAGCAACCATCTGGCTGCAGTGGTGTGTCTCAGCCGGAGATGAGCCTCAGGGTCCCGTGAATCCAGACCAGAGACATGCAGGAGCGAGCAGCTGTCGAGCAGATGCATGGCACTGTCACTGGAAGTCCCATCGCCCCTTGCTCTTCACGCCAGGCGCTTGCCTGTTGCCCGGTACCGCTCATGTGGAACCGGTGAGGCGGCCAGCCTACTGATGGGAGGATGGATGGCACCGCCCCAGCATGTCCCGCTGCTGCTTCTGCAGCCTCACTCATTGCTGCGATCACTGTCTTCAATGTGTGCTGCTCTGTGCCCTTCCCACCACCCCTAGGTATGGTGAGCCCCGGATCGGGCTCGACAGTATTTTGGAGATGATTTTAAACACAAATGGGAATAATTTAATAAGAAAACCTAAAAAATAACCTTAGTAAATAAATTGTCAGTTGTCTGCCTGTTGTGACTCAGCAGTTCTGCTGTGAGTTTTTTCGGGATACAAGATTCAGTATGCAGCTGGGGCTGTGGGAGGCAGGTTTGGAGATAAAAGGACAGATGCTGCCATGCCCTAGTTGCAGGAGTCAACATACGTTCCTTCGTGCGTGCCTTGGTTTATACAACATTGTTTGATCATCAGTCGTGGTTTATGTAAGATTCACTTGGATAAGTGCTCTGTCTGTCTGTAACCCTGATTCATAGAGAGTTTGGAAGAGTGTTTTGCTTTCGTTTTCTTCAAATTGAGTTGCTGTAAGAAAGATTTGTTTTCATTACGTTATCTGGTCAAAGACTTGTATTTATGTTATTTTTTGGGCTCGAAGCCAGTTTGAACTGTGAAGTTTGTCTGCCTGCGTTTGTTAAAAGCCGTGATGGGGGGGGGACAGAACAGATTGACTCCTGCCCGATAAGCCTCCATTTCAGTAACTATGGAGCAATTACATGCTGCACATGCGCAACTCGCGTAACAGATGGCTGTCCTGACGGATCAAATTCAACAGTTGCAACCCCCCCTCCCCAGCCAAGGAGGAAGTGCCCAGTAGCCATGCCAGATAAATATGATGGGAGTCTGGCCATGTTTGCAGATTCTTGGGACAATGCCAGCTGTTTATTAGCCTGAGAGCGGAGGACTTTCCCACTGACCGGACGAAGGTGGGATTCATGATTAGTTTGCTCTCAGGCACAGCTGCCCGGTGGGCCACTCCCTTGTTAGTGCAGCAGAGCCCTTTGTTGGATGACTTCCAGGGCTTCTGCCAGCATTTCAGACGGATGTTTGAAGATCCGATCAAAGGGGAAACCTCTTCGTCCATCGAAGAATAGCAGATACACGGATCTGCCAATTATGCTTTAAACAAGGAAAATATGCATACATATCTATTCAATTTTATAAACCAATTCAATTACTAAACACAGATACAAAATTTATACAAATTGATAGCCAATTAAAATAATATGTTTAAAACAAACTAAACTTCTTCCTAAAGGAGATCTTATTCCAAATTTCAGATCAGTACTTTCTCTGACAATATATTACTAAGGAGTTAGAGAAAGGGAAGAAACAGGCTGCTTATTAACATATACATATAAACACATTTGATTCATTATCATTGTAAAGGGTTAAATTTAGTTTCAATTCTATGTACTGATGCATATATCAAAATATGAAAGTTAATGAAGAATAATTCCTAAAAGTTTTTGTTGATGATATGATATTGGACATACAGTAGTTAATGCGGTACAAATTACTTTTTAAAAAAATCATTTGTAAGAGTGACCTATAAGCCCATTTACTAAAACTTATTTAAAACTTTTTAAATAAAACTAAAGTTTTGCATTGGTGTCAGCATTATGTGTTAATTATGAGAAATTAGAATTACTGAATGTTCAGAAATTTACCAAGGATTTTGTAGAAACTAGTGAATATTCCTCAAACTTAAAAGATTGAAAATATACAAAACTTTAAATAAAACTTTAGAAGAAAACATTCTAGTGTGGAAAGATTGAAGAAGGATTAGACTTGATGGGACAAATATTCATTTATACAAAGGATAAAATAGCTGGAATTCAACAGATATAATGTGTCTTGTGCATTTTAAATTGGCATGAGCAAATAGAATTGCCTACTTTCACTTCTCTTGTACAAATTAAAATACAAATTATAGTTTTCAAGTTTTCTAACGAAGATTTTTGTATATGTTTTATAAAGGTTGTCTAGGAATATTTGATTCATTTTTCCTTTTCTTTGCATATTGTATTTCTAGTATAAGTACATCCAGAAGTTCACTTCTTAGAATGACCATATGGTAGCACATGGTATTGTGGCATAAAGCTGGCTCCTGCAGCTTTTCGATATTTTGTTGGATAATTAAACTGCTAAGTAAGGATCAGCATTCATAACAGCATACATTTTTCAAAGGCTTGAGATGAAGTTTGCACAAAGGATCCCATTTATTTCTTAGGCAATATCAAGACTTAAAGCAAAAAAACATAGAAAGAAAGAATGTAGAGCAAATAAAATCCTTAAATAGTTGGGTTATTTAACACGATAAGCTTCCCATGTTTAAAAACAAATTCCAGGCATAATGTCTGGGATCTGCGTGTAAACTGTTCATCTGAAAAATGTTTAGCAAAATATTCTCAATTTGTATCTTAATCCATATGTCGGGTATATTATTATGGCTAAACAGAAGTGTTTAGTTTGAAGAAATGCCTTCATAGAAGACTAGTAGTACTAATGAAGTTTCCAAATACTGCAAGGAGAATTATTTATTTAAATGTTAATAGAATTAATTAATTGTATAGTAAGACAATTATAGAGTTGTCTATATTTTTTTCTTATTTTTCTCCCCTGAAGGTATGTATTGTACTGGAAGAAAAGATTCACAGAACAGCCAATTGCTGACTTCTGTTGTATAATAAAGACAAACTCTGAAGCAGCTTTAGGTAAGTGAGTTTTGTAATAGAAGTTTTGTAGGCCTGGTGTGAAAGATCTCAATTTTTACTAATCACCAAATGGCACATTTTTACTTTGTACTTAATTACCTTACATGCAAAAATACCTGTTTGAGAATTTATGTTCCATGAATCCTTTGATTTAGCTTGTGGCTGTGAAATACTGTAAAGTTAAAGATCTAGGGATAGTACTTAAATCACATTTCATTGTAATTCCCCAAGTACTTTAGAAATTGAAATGCAGCAGGAAATAGTCAAATTTGGGAGCATATCTTCTCATCAATTTCTATTTGAAAATCAAATAATTAAGAAGAGTTAAGTCTTTGATCAGGTTTTGCACTTTAAGTTGAAAAAAGGACTCATGGAGAAAAAAAATCAAAATGTTCAGAACTGAAGAAGCTTCTTGGATGAGAATTGAAATATTTTCAAGGAAAAACAAAGGAAGTCCAGCTGTCTATTGAAAAAGCACCTTTGGGACAACCATGACCTGGAGACTGGGAACCTCCATAGACAAACAGAATTGTAAAATGTATGTTGCTTGAGTTTGCAAATGGATAACCGCCAGGCTGTACTGATCTATGATAGGGAATAGGCCTATAAACGTTGAGACTTATTTCTTGGATAGATTGGAGAAAAGTTTTTTAAAAAACGTTATGGATAGCTAAACTAAATCTCCTACAGCAATCTTAGTGTCTTCCTGCCTATGTATATGTACCTGCTATATGTTTATACACAGTTAGAGCCAGATCTGACTGTTCTTTTAAAAGTAACTGTGCCATCTATGTCTTGGAGGAAATCAGGGAGTTATGGAACCATAGAGACAAGATTTTTAAAGCAAGCAGAGAGTATTGTTTCTATAAACTGCTTAATGGGTCATAAACTGTTTGAGAGGGAAACATAGAGGAGTGCAGATAGTTCTCATATGTAAATTCTGCAAATGACAAGAAATCAAGCTAATTGTCCCATTGATAAGAAACTGTCAGAAGTTCAAGATAGATCAGGTCAGGAAACAGACATTGCCAGGAATATAGGAATGCTACTTCATTGTTGTAAGCTATAATAATAAAACTTTGAAGGCCTGCTAGAATTTCCCTCTGCCTCCTTTTACACCAAACAGAATTATTGTGGGATTATTTGGGGTTCATAGTGTTTTCCCAGAACTGAATTGTCATTTTTCTTAATGACTTATACATTCCTTCATCAAGATTCTCTCCAAACATATCTTTATAGAAACTAACAATACAAAAATGGTTTCAACATTTTGTCTTCTCTAATTTCCTGTTTGACTGGGAAATGAGATAGCGACAAATGAATGTAAATAACTAGAATGTGATAGAGGACTTTCCAATATCTGGATGCAAATTAACAACCCTAATTCAGGATTATGTATTTGATAAACCTTTGCCCTGAAAAATATGGTCTGGAGCAATTTAGCCAACTTAGTATTACAGCTCTGACCCAAAGACAATATGGCATCGTTAATATCTGTTCATACTCTAGACAAAGTTCCAAAAAATCCAGATGTCTTGAGGAGCAGTTGAAATGAAAAGAGGGGCAAGACCTGAAAGATGCCTTCTTGTAGAATAGACTATTTAAATTGGCAATCCGTTTTTCAGAAGTTGAATTAATGGCCTAGTGTTCTCTATACAGAGATTAATATTTTGTAAAATGTTGGCAAATTCCAAAATTGAAAGCCACACATTGGAAACCTGAATGTTTGAATGTTCTACCTGCATACCTTCCATAAAAATCCAATCAACCAGATCATTTAATTGAGGAAGATCAAAGTTACATTTCCAAGTTACCATGCAGTTTGTTTTGGCATAGGTATTGAAAACATTCCTGACATGAAGATAGAAAATGGTCTTTTTGGGGGGGGGGGAGGGGGATCAAAATATCATGCAGATAAATGACTATATTCTTACCAAAAATATCAGACTATCTAATTCATATATCTGGAGAAAACAGCTAAGAGAGATCTAAAGAAGAATTTTCTTTCTTTTTTCTTTCTTTTCATAAACGTGTGTCTGTGTCTGTGTGTGAGAGAGAGAGAAAATAAAATATGGGTAGATAACCATTAAATCACTGATGGAATGGGCATCCAGCAGACGGATCTTTGAGAACAAATTCTTCTAGTGGCAACGCTTTGAGAGTGAACCAGAGTCCTGGCAGCACAGAATCATGGATTGCTTTTTGAGTCCATCTCCATGAAGAGATTGCTTTGTGAAGGACAATCAGCTGATGCACCCATCACCTTTTTATACAGTACAAGGCCATCTGATGATGTCCTGGAAGCTATTTCAGAATGGCCAAAATGAATCCCAAATTGGGGTCTGTGGTTAGGGCATTACAACTCAATCTTGAAAGCCTGACAAGTTCTCCTCTATTTCAACTTATACCTAGCCCATCAAGGAACAGTTGTTTCGAATTCCTTTGTTTTGCTTTCTAATTTCTCAGGATTTAAATATATTTTCGGTTGCAGCTTCCTCTTCTGCTCTATCTATATAGGAGATTAGGATGAGTGACCTTTTCATATTTGCATAATTTGATACCTCAATGCAATGTGCCATTTAAGAAGTATCTTAGTATACTAACAAAAGTTACACGGTTACAAAAGAGCCGAGGTGGCACAGTGGTTAGGGTGCAGTACTGCAGGCCACTTCAGCTGACTGTTATCTGTAGTTCAGCGGTTCTAATCTCACTGGCTCAAGGTTGACTCAGCCTTCCATCCTTCTGAGGTGGGTGAAATGAGGACCCAGACTGTGGGGCCGATATGCTGACTCTGTAAACCGCTTAGAGAGGGCTGAAAGCCCTATGAAGTGGTATATAAGTTTAACTGCTATTGCTATTGCTACACAATTTGCTTTGACACTTATGTTTACTTCATAACAGAGGATCAGGACAATTATTTTCTTTTATGTGATGCCTTACCTGAAGACAGAGAACTAAGGGAGAAACTTCAACAACAAAGACTGGTAAGATATTATTGAGATTGTGAAATTATTTACACAGATAAAATGAAAGTCAAAAACCCCTAGATCTTCTCTTTCAATATTATGTTACAGACTGACAATTTAATAAAGGAAACTTTAGCCCAGTAAAAACTGCTGCTTTAGAAGTATATTGAGCATTATTGGAGAAATTCAAGTAAGAAATGTCTTATAGGAGACATTTCTATAATACATAAGTGTGTGTGTGTGTGTGTGTGTGTGTATAGCAAAAATATACGCCCTCCCCCAAAAATAAGCCCCATGGACAACCCCCCCTCCAGCCAGGCAGAGCACCACTCACCAACCTAGCGATATCCCAAAGGTGCCAAGCCGCAGGAGCCGGGGGGAGGGGGAGCAAAGGCGCTCACATTGCTTTCCGCCTTCGGGATACCGCTAGGTTAGTGAGTGGTGTTGTGCCCAGCTGGAATGGGGGGTTGTTGGGTGGCTGCTCTCACGAGAAGCTGCCCGGCAGCCCCCCTTTCCAGCTGGGCAGAATGCCACTCACCAACCCAGTAATATCCCAAAGGCGCTAAGCCGCTTGGCGCTCTGTCCAGCTGGAAAGGGAGGTTGCGCGAGCGCCTGTTCCGCCCTCAGCTCGCGTGTCTCCCAGCCTCACCATGCTCTGGCCCAGCTCTCCCTGCAGGGTCAGGATGTTGCTGCAGCGCTCCAAGCATAACAGGGAGAGCTGGGCCAGGGCATGGTGAGGCTGGGAGGCACGCGAGCTGGGGCGGAACAGGCGCTCGTGCAACCTCCTTTCCAGCCTTTGGGATATTACTGGGTTGGTGAGTGGCGCTCTGCCCGGCTAGAAAGGGGGGTTGCTGGGCGACCACATGAGCGTGGTCACCTCATGGCTGCTGTGTTGCACTGCTGTGACAGCGCCACACAATCATTTGCCCCTGAGGCTATGCCCAGCTCTTCGGGCGCCTGCTCACAAGAGAACAGCCACCCAGCAATCCCAAACCAATAAGCCCCCCCCCCCAATAATAAGGTTCAAGCAACATTTGGTGGGTCAAAAGAAAATAAGACCCTGTCTTATTTTCAGGGAAACAGTGTATCTGTGTATCTGTGTATGTGTGTGTGTGTGTGTATGTATGTGTATATGTATGCCCAAATATGGGAGGAAGATCACTACTTCCATTCTCTCTCCTTCGGCTCGTCACAAGAGACCATCCAGGCAGAAACCCATGTGTATGTGTGTGTGTGTGTGTGTGTGTGTGTGTGTGTGTGTGTGTGTGTGTGTGTATATATATATGTATATGTATATGTTATATTTATGCTGATAAATAAATAAATATAACAAATGTAACAAAAAGGCAACAGTAAAAAATATTGGGTTTCTGTCTGGATGGTCTCTTGTGACGAGCCGAAGACAGAGAGTGGAAGTGTGACCTTCCTCCCATATTTGGGCATACCAGGGGTTGTGACTTTAAATATATATATATATACACACACACATACATACATACATACACACACACACACACACACATACACACACATACACATACACACACATACATACACATACATACATATACATATATATACATATATATAAATATATATATCAGTGACTTGCAGTCAGGGGAGGTAGGGGAGACACAGCCTCACCACTGTCATCATGAAAAGGAAAAAAAATGTAAAAGTAAAAAGGCCAGTGGTGAGGTGAGGTGAGGCTAGCTAGCTGCTGCCTCACCGTGAATGACTGCCTAACTGTTTAAAAAAACCTTTTAAAAACCCCAAGTACTACTATGAGGCAGGAGAATTGTTGCCTCATCTAGTCTAGTCTGACTTCTAAAATGTTTTATGATCGCTTGAGCAGAGTTAAGCGAGGGTTAAAAGCCTAAAAAGTCCCGAGGTAGGTGAGGCACGCAGTTCTTCTGCCTCATAGTAGAGGATGCTTTTTTAGAGGCCTCAACTCTGTCATTCTGTTTAAAGCTGCAGCATTGTGCCCACTCTTCCTCCTCTCTTTCTCCGTTTCTGATGCCCCCCACCCTATGCTCCCTCTTTTCCTTCAGATTTCCTTTTTTTCTTTTTTCTTTAATAAATGCAATGCCAGTTGCCATTTGGATTGAGTCTTCTGTGTTAAGTTAACCTTGCATGAATTGCAAAGGGAGGAAGATTGGGGAGGGGGGAATGCGAGCCTACCAAAGCTTCCGAAAAATAGGTGGGTTAGTCAGTGGGCAATGTTCCCTCTAAGGTCCGCGCCTGCGCAGCCGCGCACGTAACAAGAAAACACCGTGCACCAGTTTCCAACAGTGTTTTTTAATGTGTTAAATTTATTTAAAATATTCCCCCTCCCTCCTCTCTCTGCACCAAACTCTCTCCTGAAGTCAAGGAAGACTCTGCCTGGAGGCTGATGACGCTGCAGAAAGGAGAATTCCCATTAGCCCTCTGGGGCTTCGTTGGTTCCTGGGAAAATGCAATTCGCTGGTTGTAGCCTGCATTTCTCTGCACATCTGGCATTTCTCAGGCATTGCCTCGACTTCTCCCTTTTCCTTTGTGGAGAGAGGGATGCCATGTGGAATTGGACTGCCTGAGCCAAAGTGGTCAATGGGATCTTGAGACATGATTTTTGAGCAGTACCAATCCATTCCACTCTTTCCTTTCCCTTTCTGTCCTTCTTCTATCTTCCTTTTCCTTTCTCCTTTCCTTTCCTTTCTCCTTTCCTTTCCTTTCCTTATTTCCTTTCCTTATTTCCTTTCCCTTCTTTTTTCTTTTCCCTTCCCTTTCCCTCCCTTCTTCATACTTTACTTTCTTCTTTCCCATTTCTTTTTCTTTCCTTCTTTTCTATTTCCTTTCCTTTCCGTTCTCTTTTCCTTTCCTTTTTCTTCTTTCCCATTTCCTTTCCTTTCCCTCCCCCTTCCTTCCCTTCCTTCCTTCCTGGGGGTCTGAGGGAGAGGGAGTGGACCCTTTTCCTCCTTGCCCCCCTCCCCAACATCTGCTCTGATGGCAAACGTGCTTTTGTGTGCTACAGTATGTAAAGAATGCTGATATGAGACCTTAAACATAGCCCTTTAACTGCTGTCAATCAAATATTGGATAAGATAATTTGTAGCATTTTAATGTTTGTAAATCTGATTTGATGACATCAGTGCCTCACCAGCCATAAACCTCACCGCACGCCACTGATGTGTGTTTGTGTGTATGTGTGTGTGTGTATGTCAAGGTTCAATTAAAAAGAAGAAGAAACCCTCATCTGAAAAACTTACTTAAGGATAGGATTGGAGAGGTTTTTGGGGGTCACTGTGTTTTGGGTTCTTTTCATGTTTATAGATATATTAGTGTGAAAGATATATATGTATATTTCTTATATCAAAATATCATAGCCATATATAAATACATGATATTTTAGTCTATATATATTCAAAACAAGAAAAAGCTGAAAACAGACAAGGTAAGCGCCAAGCACTGTGAAGTGCCCTCAACAATGAAAAGTGAAAAAAATAGCAAAAATTCCATTACCATATGATGACAGTTATGAAACATAAGGTTTAAACCACAGCACTTACATATAAAGATCTTATATTTAAAGTTAGATTCCTTCATCGTTGTTTGAGCATCTTTTGCATCTGCGATAAAGTAACTTATCTGAACTTTATCCTTGAATCTTCTGTGGTTAAATTCATGGGGGTAAGGGTTGCAGTTCTAGAGGAAGATGCATTGCTTTGCCAACGGTGAGGTTCTGATATAGGAGTATGGACTCCAGGAAATGGGAATTCTAGGAATCCTAAGAAAGGAGAGGCCAAGAATTGATTACATGTCCTAGTGTTAACTTCCAATCTCCAGTGTCTTTTTGCAAAATAGCAATTTACCAACTGAGAATTTACTAAAATAGTTGAAACTGCTTATTAATACTAGCCACTTAACTACCAAACCATCAAGCGCTGTAAGCAGCAGTACAAATTTTAAGCTCTTTAACTGGGAGACCCAAACTAGATGAAAGATTTCTGCTCCCCTGGTCTTTGAACTGATTTGTGCATGTGTTTGTGTTTTACCATTTAATGAGTCATTGAATGGAAAGACTGCCATTCAGGCAGAGTAAAAGAACAGAGCTCAACATTGTGAATTTTCAAAAAAGCCACTCTCAGAACGGTGCTTTTCAGCTCATTGCATGATTTGTTCCTGATGAAATAGCAGTGGAGTTGTTTATGTGAAGGAACAAATGGTGTGGAATTTTCACATTAGTGAATCTCTGTTTGTGCAGCCATTGAGAACTGGGCATGCATACGTAAAACTACTCTTCAATGGTGCTCTACCCAGTCATCCTCTTCCTTTGTAAATAAACAGAAGCTGCAAGAATGAAAGGTCAAGGCTAGTAGGACATTAGAGGAGAGAGACTTTGGTACATGGAAGCAGATCAGACCTTTGCAAACAACATGAATAAGCTTGAATTATTTCTATTCCCATTATCAAAGTGGTCAAAGGCAATGTGGAGATGAATAAATAGGAGTTTTAACAGATATTATGGTCAGTTTGATGGCTTTGAGTTTTTCTTTTGGGATAGAGGTTTATTTGCAAAGCATTTTAATTTCAAGTGCCCTACAGTCTTTATATACACCTAAATATCTTCAGCACTCCCAGTTCCCCGTCTCTTGATCATTTCCTGTTACCAAAATATAAATGATTTATTCCTTTGGTTTTACATGGCAAAAATATACCTTGATTCTCTCACATTCAATTTGTTGTTCAAAAACAACATGTAGCTAAGCACTTGGAGTACTGAGCAGTAAAATCCAGTAAAAGCAATAAAAAATAAAAGCAGGAATAGAAACAGAAATACTAAAAAAAAAAGGGGGGGTGCTTTTAAACATATTTTTAAAAGTATAAAATTGATTTATGTTTGTGCATGTGGTTTTTTTTACTTGCATTGACACGCAGTGATATCTAACACAATACAAGACATACTTTTTCTCCCTACAATCCCTCTGTGGTAAATAGGTAATTAGAAAGAGAGGTTAAAAGGCATCCTAGTTTTATTCACAGCAATCCGCCTGCTTCTCAAGCTGCCACTGACAGTCATATTAACGAACTTGTTTTGTAAACTAAGTCCATCAAGTTATATTTGTCTAATGGATCTAACTATTTTTAGGATTTCATGGAGTTGGAAAGTTGGGTTGGTTACAGTTTCATTAGTTTGCATACAAAATGCCTACTTTGATCAGTCTTCATTTGTTTCTGTTATTGGGGATATATTAATTCAATAAATAAGAGCAAAAATTATTTTCCAATGGTCAAATGATATTGCACTACATATTATGCAATATATTACAAGAATAGGTTGTATATAGTTCAGCACAGTGCAGCATGATATTATAATTAATGGAAGAAACAACATATTTTTCTAGGAATAATTTGCCACAGGTTCTTATTAAAGATGTGATGGAATATTTTGTTTTTCAATCAATAGAAAGATATTCTAGATCAACAGCAGCAAGAAAGATATGATGCAGATTTTCATGGCATATGCATGTTTTGTGATCATCTTTTTTTGGGTAACAGGTTAGTACTGAACATTTTAGAGTATGTTTTTATGTTCATGAACATCCTGTATGTTATAAATCAAATCTGTTGTAACCCATATCATATCAATTCTGCAGCATGCTAAGTGTCTATTTGAGTAGAAAGTATTTTTTTTTGGTAGGGTTTCTTTCTCTCCAAACATCTTTTAAGTCTATTTCATCAATTATTTTTAAAAAGGATTTGGGAAGTGGTTTTCTACTTAACTTTATTATTTTCTGTGCTTTATAATCCATATTCTGATCTACAATTCTGTTAAAATCTCCCATCATACAAATATTAACATAGTCCAAATCAATAATTTTCCTGTGTAGTTTTCTGTAAAATTCATCTTGTTTGTCATTAGGAGTGTAAATTGCTATTAAAAGTACTTTCTTGTTGTCCACAATTTCCACCATCAAAATTCTTCCATCGTCTCTATAAATTTGTTCCGCTGGGATTGTATCTTTAATATAAAAAAATCACTCCTCTTTTCTTACAGTTTGCCAATGTAGTAAATATTTTCCCGAGTTTTGGTTGCACCATAAGTGTTCATATTGTTTTTGAATATGCACTTCTTGTAAACAAATTATATCCAATTTCAATTTTCCTAATTTATGGAATATTTTATTTCTTTTAATTGCTGAATTAAGTCCATTAATATTGATTGTAATCATTTTTTCTCTTCCATTTTTATGCTTTATAAGTAGGATTTATTGCTCTAGTAGATCTTAATTCTCATTGTTCTCTGATGTCAACTCCGCCTACAGCACCCTCTTCTTTTTCAGTCCCACCTTTAGCACCTTCTTCTTTCTCAATCACGACTATAGAGACCTCTTGAAGTTCTCTTAGTGGTTCTTCTTTTCTAGCCTCCTTGGCCTTTCCTCTGAGATGTTCTGTGAAGAATGATTCTGCATTTTTGATTGTGTCTATTCTATATCTTTGTCCTTGCCATACAAACATTAAACCTCCTGGTATCAGCCATCTGTAATTAACACCTTTTTAAAGTAGGATTTTAGTCAGGAATTGATATTCTCTTCTCATCTCTCTTACTCTTCTCGGGATTTGTTTCAAGACTACAATCTCCTTGCCTTTATATTCCAATTTTGTATCTCTTGCTTTTTGTAATATTTGTGACTGGATTGCTTTCTTAGTAAATCTTACATGACTTCCCTTGGGAGACTATTCCTCGTTGCATATCTTGTGTAGACTCGAAACGCCTCGTCTATACCGTCCATCATCTTCTCTTGGGTTATCTCCAGGACATCTGTCAGAATTTTCATCATTATTTGCATCAAGTTTTCTCCTTTTTCTTCTTCTGCATTTTGGAATAAAAAAAAAATTCTGACTTTTCCATCTCCCATCCCAATAATCCACTGTTGTCTTTTTCCACCACGCAAAATCTGCTGTCAATATCCCCAATTTTCTTCTCTTTTGGGTCATCTTTTTCCATTTTTTGTAGTCTGTCCTTATATTTCATCATCATTTGTTGAATACTTTCAATTTTTTCATCTGTTTTTCCTTTTTTTTTGCTCAATATTTTCCATTCTTTGTTCCATTTTCTCTATTCTGCTTTCAATACTTTTTGTTCTCTTTTCTATGGTCTCTGTTCTTACATTTATTTTTTGTATTCCTTGCATAATCATCTCTAACATTACTCCCTTGTCTTTTTCTTGCTGCAACATCATCTGTATGTATCTTTGTCCTCCTGCTGGTAAAGAGGAAGAGGTTGTTGTTGCGGAGCCGGTGGTTGTTATTTTCTTATTCATCTTCAGATTCTTCTATATTTTAATCCACTTAGTATGAAATATAATTATAATCCCAAATGACCACACAAAGGTCAAAAAAGAAGAAGTAAATAAGAAAAAATTAAAAAGAAAAAGCCAAAACCAAAAAAGGGAAAAGAAAAACAGTAAGACAAGAAAAAAGAAAAGAAAAAATCTTCAATCCCTTGTTGATCCTTATCCAATTATTTCCAATTAAAAAAGAAAATAAAAGGAAAAAGGAAAAGAACCGACAGCAAAATAAAAAATCTCCTTTGGTCCAATTCAATTAAAACAAAATAACAGATGTAAAAAAAAAGAAAAAAAGAAAAAAAAGAGGGGCAGAGAGTAAATATCACTTCCACACAAAAAAAAAGAATGAAAAAAAAGAAAAGCCTTGCCACCAGAGAAATCTCAAAACTTCTATGAGGTGAAAGCCTTTTCAAGGTCACTCTAGGCTTTCCCTTTAAGTTTTTGTTTGTATTTTCAACACAGAAAGTCCCACACACTGAATTTCACAAAGATCACCTGTGTAAACATCCATGCTCATCTCTCCATCAATTCCTGGTTAAGCATTGTAACCTTGAAGAGAGCAAGTTTTCTTCAAACACTCATGCAAAACTAAAAACAATGTTTCAAATCCTCTAGGTGACAGTGATACTTGTTTCCAATTTGTTTCTTCATTTTAACTTAAATCTCCGCATTTAGGGTGTTCTCTCAAGTAAAAAATAATAATAAAACATTCTCACCAAGATGACACGCTTCTCTCCTGCCCTTGAGTTGCAGCAACTTTGATGGCTGCCTCGCAGCCGCCAGCAAAATGGCCTTTTCCCAGATCACCAGAGACTCTGCGGGTGTCTCCGGGATCGACAGGATGTGCCCCTTCCTGTCACTGTCTCTTCGGGATGGTTTAGGTCCAAAGTGGACCACCCTGCAACTAGAATTCAGCGGCAATCTTGGAGCCCCAAGATTGTCCATCCGTTTCACCACGACATCAAGATCCTCCTAATGAACATCCTAATGCTGTATTATTGGGGAAAGCTCAGATGGGGTATCACAGAACAGTTTTCAGACGTTGTTATATTATGCTTACAATTTAGGGTAGTAGCCTATAGTAAAAGTGTGAAACACATAACAGCTATTGGCTTTTGTTGATCCTTAGCCATTTACTTTACCCAATAGGTTAATTGTAACCCTATGGGAGTTACAATTTGCCATATCTGAGGACAACATAAAATCACACGGTCTAGTAGTCTGTTTCACCCAAAGAAGCTCCTCAGTACTGAGGTGAATCATGGTTCTAATGACTCATGATACATGATAGGAAATAGCACCTGGGTAAGTAACGGGTAGCTGAGATAAAGAGACATTGTTTTTCTGATGCTATGCCAACTTTGTTGAATAGCGCTCTCCTGCTCCCCCCCCCTTCCTGGAGATCAGACTGGCTCTTCTATGCTGTTCTCAGCAAGCTCCTAAAAACCAAGATTTTTCAAACAGCCTTTTTCAAATTGGATTTCATATTGTCATCTTTTATTTTATTTCTATTATTGTAGTGTTGCTATGGTTTTATTTATGTACAGGATTGTTTGATATTGGTTTTTTTTCTACTCATGTGAGCCACTAATAATCATTTTTATGAGGCTGCATAAAATATGTTTAATAGTATTTTAAACATATTTATAAACATATAACATGTTTATTATTTAAATAAATAGTAACTATATTACTATTTTAAATTATTATTATTATTTCTATTATTTTTAGCTAACTTAACAAAAGTTCAAAGTTTCAGCATACTGAAACTTAACAAAGCAGAAAGTTTTGAATCCTGGAATCTCAAAATGATAGGTAGGCTGTGCCCTGCTCATCCTGAATATCATTCTGCTTCTCTATATTATTCTATTTTTGATGCAACTACTCAGCCCAGCAAACAGTATATTATGAATATGGGAATGAGCCAGGATGTGTGGGCTCCACTCTCTGAACGTCAAACAGCATTTTACCAAGGCAGGAATTACTGAACTGAGACTTGAGAGGGGAGAGGAGGGGAGGCAATATATTTGGTTTGCGGTATTTGAATAATCAATGAATTACAGTAATACTACTCTGTGAGTAGAATCTATATATTGTGATTATCGCTCCAAGTAATAAAATAGATTTGTTGTATTATCTTTGTATGGTCTTTACTTTAAATAAATGTATGTGCTTGTGTTTGCCACCAGTGTTTCCATTCTAACGAAGTATGAAATATATTGCCCACCCTCCTCTATTGAAATCATTTGTCTTTTCTGCTGCAGCCTGAAATGGTAACCCTGATGCATAATTACAATATAGATCAATATCAGTAATTGGTTTTGGTTTTAAAGATGCAGATGATGATGTGATATGCTGCTATCAGAAGGAAATAACTTGAAAATACATTCTTTGCTGCTAAAAAAAAAAGCTTTCCATGAAGTTATTCAGTAATAGTTGTATTGGTCTGAAATTAACATTTTTCTTTGGTTAAGCACAAATTCTATCAGTAAAATAATTACTACAGTTATGTAGTCACTCGAAAGTATTTCAAGTAGCATTTGTGAATTACTGGATATTAAGAGTTGCTTTGGATATTATTCATCTCTGCATGGCTGTTTACAGTGAAATTGGAAATCTAAGCAAAAGGATAAACTACCTTCATTCTAGCAGCACTGCAAGCATTATGGTTTTCATTTGAGTATATTTATTGGTGCCCTAAAATGTAGGTAGAAGGAAAAAAAGAAACACCTGTATTTTGTTTCTTATATTTTGTAGGTCAGTCCTTCTCAATCACATGGCAAAAGATCATGCATTCAATATTGGCTTGCCAGATAACATTGTGAACTGTAAGGAGTTTTTGAATGTTCTTCAGAAAAAAATTGACAGGTACCTATTTGTATACCGCCAAGAATTAAAACAGTGCTTCTCAAACCTGGGTAAATTGGGGAAAAGTGACACAGGAAAGGATAGCCCAAGCACAGCCAGGGTCAGCCCTGAAGCTGACCTGACTGAGGCCATTTTGAGACTTCAGCACTGAGACACTGGAGAAGAGGGAGGGGAGAATAGAGATAGTTGGGTTTTTTAGTCAAAACAAAATACTTTCTCTTGGTAACCAAGGACGTTCCTGCAGGTGCTCAAAAGGAGGGGACTGGAGTCACTGGACAATATCCTGATTGGACCATGTGAAGGATTGTTTTGAGAAAGTGGAAATCTTTTAATTAGGTGAAAACTGCAGGAATAGGCACAGCTGGTTTTCACCAGCCTGTGCCAATATGACTATCTGATAAACTTATTCTTTGAGGAATTTACCTGTCTTAGAGTCTTGTTTGCGACATTTCAATTTATTTAAAATGGTTTATTAATATTGAGTAAAAAGGATCTTCTAATAGAAAAGTTTGAGAATGAAGGAAAAAGTCTGAGAAGCACTGAACTAAAATATCTGCTACCTAAGGGGTATGTTATATTAGTTTTGTCTATGGAGATTTTCAGTTATGATTGTCCCAAATGTGCTTTTTCAAGAGGCAACTGGACTTTCTGGTTTTTCTTTGAAGACATTTCACTTCTTACCCAAGAAGCTTCTTCAGCTCTGACTGAATGGTGGGGAATAGAAGAATTTATACTTGCAGAAAGTTGGACATTTGCATTCTTTTAGCAAGTTGTCAGGGCCACCTGGAGGTTTATCTGTTGTCAGGGTCACCTGATTAGTGCAAATGGGTATGGAGTCTTCTTGGAACTGTTGCAAGGACTGTGTTGTAGACTGGAGATAGATAATGTCACATCCCTTCCCCTCTGTTGAGAGCGGGCTGTTCAATTTTGACATAGATGGTCCATGGCATAGGAAGCATTCACCAAGCATATCAGTTCTGTGGACAAATACATCAATTTTACCTGGGAAGGTGTTAAGGAAAATAGTCTAGTCTTCCTGGACTGTGCAGTACACATCAAGGAAAACAGAAGCCTTACAGAAAACCCACACAAAGAGATCAGTAGTTTCATTTTGATTCCCACCACCCACTGGAGCACAAAATGGGAGTAATCAGAACCCTAGACCACCGAACTGAAGGCCTGCCTACCAGCAAAGATGGGAAAGACAAACAACTAAAACACATCAAGGAAACTCTCAGAACATGTGGCTATCCCAAGTGGGCCTTCATCAAATCTCAAAAAAGATCTGACAGGAGCTCCTCCATAACAGACAACAAAGAGTACAATAAACGAAGCAACATTGTCATTTCATACGTTGCAGGAATATCGGAAAAGCTCAGGAGGATCTTCAGTCAACACAAAATACATGCATACTTCACTAAGGCAGGAACTTGTCCTCCCCAAGGATAACACACCCCGACACAAACTAAGCAATGTGGTTTATGCAGTACAAGGCAATGAGCCATGTGCAGATCTGTACGTTGGGGAAACAAAACAACCACATCATAAACGCATGGCATAACATAGGAAAACATGAGTCCCCTTCGGGGGAAAAGAGCAGCATATAAATTTAATAAATTGAATTGAATTGAATTGAATTGAATTGAATTGAATTGAAAACAAACCCACCAGGACTAGATTCAGCAGTCCATCTGCATTTGAAAGGCAAAGGCCACTCTTTTGAAGAAAGCAAAGTCCACATTTTGGAGAGGAGGGGTTGAAGAGGCCATCTATGTCAAAATTCAACCGCCCTCCCTCAACAGAAGGGGAGGGATACAACATCATCTATCTCCATTCTACATCACAGTCCTTTCAACAGTTCCAAGAAGGCTCCATACCCATTTGCATTAATCAAATGACCCTGATGACACAGATAAACCTCCAGGTGGCCTCAACAGCTCACTAAAAATGCAAATGACCAGTTGTCTGCAAGGAATATAAATTCTTCCATTCCCCACCATCCAGTCAGAGGTGAAGAAGCTTCTTGGATGAGAAGAGAAATATCTTCAAAGAAAAACCAGAAAATCCAGTTGCCTCTCGAAAAAGCATCTTTATAATATTAGTTTTGTTTTATAATGGTAACTTCAATTCTGTTTTAAATTTATATATTTACTTTCTCTTTTTTTCTTCTCTATTTTAATAAATAAAAGGATGAATTACCACTGTTCTGAATGTTGTGTCTTTTCTGAAACTGTCTATTACTGATTTACCTGTCATTTATTTAATCATGGAAGGATTTGGGAGGCTGTTAACATTCCTGTGGGTTAGTTATAAAATAAGTCTTGTTGTTTTGGGTTAGTTATAAAATAAGTGATATTTGAGCCTAGATTCTGGGCATTTTGATTTTTAGATTTTTTAAAATTCCATCTTTTTTCATATGCAGCTTATGGCAAAAAATACCAATATTCTTTCCTTCTGTTTTCCCCCTATAACAACCCATGAGGTGAGTTGGGCTAACAGAGAGAGAGTGGTTGGCTCAAAATCACCCAGCTGGTTTTTCATACCTAAAGTGGGATTAGGTATGACAGTCTCCATTACATTAAACTGCCTCTCCATTTTAACAATGGAACAGAGCTGATTTTGGATGCTCCAGAGGTTGCTTGAATGATTTATTAATAAAAGTTTTCTTAAATGTCTTTCTGAAGCCTATAAAGAGTGCCTTACATATTTAAAAATGAACCAGTTTGGTTAGCATCACAAGTAAATTTGCTAATTGATAGTATTATAACAATTTCATTTTTCTTTTGTTAACTCTTAGTTTCCAATGTTTATACTGTGAAAAAACATTTGCAGATAAGAACAAAGTCAAGGACCACATGAGGAAGAAGCAACATCGTAAAATCAATGCTAAAAACCAAGAATATGACAAATTTTATATTATTAATTATTTGGTAAGTTTCGTATGTGTGTGTGTATGTATGTATGTGTGTGTGTGTGTATATATATATATATATAATACCAAGTTGCATTTTAAATCAACAATAAATTGCCAACTATTAATATGCCCTCATGCACAGACCAGTGATCATTTTACTGGGTTCAAACAAATGATTGTTTTTGACCAACTAAAAGTGGCTATTATTGGCTGTTAATTTGGGACTACAGAATCAATTGTAGGGTTACAAAATCAACTGTAGAATTAACAGCTATAATTTAAGAACAACCTGTACCTTTAAATTGTAAAGGCAATAGCTATAAAACTGTAGTAATAACATAGACCATAAAAGCTACTGTGAAATCATACCAAATTATAATTTTTAGATTTTTTTAAAAAAAAATTAAGTTTATCCATTTTAAAATAACTATATAGTATAGTAAAAATAAGATATAAATGATTCTGTGTTATTTGTAGCACACCATAACTGTTGGGGATTGAGAATTTTACAGGCAATTGTGTCTCTGTTTGGGTTATTCAGAATTAAAGCACTTTTTCCTTGGCAGTTACATTCTTGTCAACCACTTTCAACATCATAGGCACCTCCTGAGACATCCAAGGTTTCTCATTTGCTTGTATAACAATAGTCTTAAGAACACTGACATCCTCCATACACATTTGAACATAAGCAGACACAGTAGAAGCATACTTGTTCACATCAGTATGTTGCCTATTCATTGCAGCTTCTTTAAATATGTTCCAATTTGTGGGCCCAAAGCAATCTTGTAGAACTTCCATAGCTCCTGCCAGCCACACTCTAATTTGTTTTCTAATTGGTCTCTGTTTCTAATTAACAAAGGCTTATATGTGGCATAAACATCACAAAGAGATGATCTGAGGAGCCAAAATGAGGGCGAGGGGCAGCTTAAATGCTTTCTTGATGTTAGAGTAAGATAAATCCAAAGTATCCTCACCTCTAGTAGCAAAGTCCACATATTGATGGAAATTAGGGAGGGCTGCTTTAAAGTCAGCCTAATTGAAATCCCCTACCACAGTGAAAACTCCCTCGGGATGGATAATTTGCAAGTGATTGATAGTGCTATAAAGAGCACTCAGGGCTTCATTCTTGTTGGCACTGGGTGGAATATACACATCAATAATTACGATGACTGTGAATTGGCAAATAAAAGGGTCTCAACATCAGGAGAGCACTGGCTGGAGACTACCTTAGTATTGGTACACCATCTATCATTAATAAATACATACACCCCCACCACAGGAATTTCCCACTCAAAGCACAGCTCCTGTCCAGCCAAAATGTTAAAAAGCTCATCCTACTGATGGCATTGTCTGGAATAGATGACTTTAACCATGTCCCTGTCAGGATAATAGCACAGCAGTCTCTCACCTCCTTGTTCATGGCTAGTTTAAGATTGAGATCATCCATTTTGGTCTCTAGGGAGCAAATGTTGGCAAACAAGACAGATAGAAATAGTGCTCTATGTAAATTAGCCCTCCCTTCCCCCACTGTTGACAGGATGCTGGTGAGGTGTGAAACCTAAGCTGCTGGTTCAGACAGAAGGTTCCTCACCCCAACCTAGCTGTTTTCCTGGCAATATGAATGAATCTTAATCTGCACTCCCAACAGTTTATCCTAGAACGTAAGGCATCTCTGATTTAATTACAGTGTTTTAATTCCCCAAACGATAATGAAATATTGTTATGAGTTATTTTAATGGGTACACCATTTACCTGACATGTTGTAACAGCTCTGAAACTTCTGGTTACAGTACACTAAGAGGTAGGTTGCTCCTGGTTTGGCCCTGATCGGACTTCATTTATTAGTTGAACACAACTGGGGCTCCCTGTAATCCAAAAGCCATTACCTAAACTGGTAGCATCCTAACGGGCAATTGAAGGTGGTCTTCCATTTGTTGCCTTCTTTGATTCTGACTTGGTATTAAGCCTCCCTGAGGACCAGTTTGGTGAACATCTTCCCTTTGGCTAAATTTCCCAGCCTATCTTTCATAAGGGGAGTGGGTACATGTTTTCCACATGCTCACCATTTACCTCCCTAAACTTTATACGTGATCTCAACGATCCATCTTTTTTCTCCTTGAACAGCATGAGGATTGCCACTTGGGATTTTGCAGGCTAAATGAACCCCCTGGCCAGGTTTTTATCAATGTAGTCTCTCAACTCCCCCATCTCCTTCAAGGTCATTGAGTACATCTTGGGCTCCAGCAGTTTCGTCTCTGGCAGGATCTCAATTGCACAATCCATAGGACGATGGGGGGTTAGGATGTCACATTCCTTTTCACTGAATGCCTCCACTAAGCCCCGGTATTCTTTAGGGATGGTTTATGCATTTGGTGCTAGGTCGGATGCCCCTTTTGTGTGCTCGAATCCTTCCTTCTCTTCTCACTGCTGATTGGGCTTGGCCTGCTTCCTTTTTGGAGGAACTTTTATGGGTGGGTGTAGTTTTCTCATTTGCAATCCCAACTTCCGCACTGTTTGCAGGCTGACTAAGCATCGGATGCACCCTGAATCTATTAGGGGTTTTATGATCACCTTTGTCCCCAAATGGAGTACTATGATCTCCACTTGGGCAGACCAGTATGCCCATCTCACCATCAACCCGATCTCACTTACCATCTTCCCCTTGTTGTCGCTCTCGTAGAGATTCAGCTGGTGTCCTCCTCAGTTGGAGCTCTCTCCCCTTCACTGCTGAGTGGTGGGGAGAACTCTACAACTTGTCATGCTACTCATGACTTCTTTCCCTGTTTGGGAACTTCCTCGGTTTCGCTGGGCTCATGGCCCTCAGGATTGAAATGGGCACCAGTATGGGCAGGCTGCCGCTCTGTCCCTCTGGGCCACATCAGAAGCATAAGCTCAGTCTGCACATCGGGGCTTCAGGAGAGGCAGGGGCCCTTGCAGTGGGTTTTCTCTGCCCTAGTGGGTGCTTCTCCTTGCTCCTCTTCAGGCAGCATTCTGTTCCTCCGTGCTGTTTGTACTCCATTAGGTCCAGTTCCACGCTTGTTGCCACCTGTACCAGTCATGGATCCGCTCGGATATTCTTTGAGGTAGACACATATGGTACAACTCCCGGTTCAGACCGTCTTGAAAATAGTGAACCAGGAGCCATTCTGGCCAATGACTTGGCCTCCCTGCCAGTCTTCAGAGCTCACAAATGTATTCAATCACCAGTCTGCTCCCTTGCTTGATAGCATGAATGTCAGATTCCCCCCATCGGACTTGCATGGTGTCTCCAAATCGGGCTCTGAGCTCCCCAAGAAGGCATTGGGATCCCCAAACTCGGGAGCCCCTTCGTCATTGATGCCTGTCACCCATTCCGCTGCCTCACCCTCTAATTTGGCCACAATAGCATTCATACAAGCCACATCATCAAAGTAGGCTGGCCCATATTGATCCAGGTGAGCCCACATGTGATTCAGGAAGAATGCCAATTTCTCCAGACTCCTATCTAATGTGGCCTTAATCGGCAGCGGCTTGATAGTGCCTGGGGCACCCCAGTATCCCTGTGATCATCTGAGGAAAGAACCAGGGCTGTGCACTAACCACTGCTAGTTGCTCTTGAGGCTGCCCGGCAATCCTGTGCAGTTGGGCTGCTGCTTGTTAGGGGTCCAATGCCACCTTGCCCTAAAGCTAGGCCCTGCTGGGGGGGTGGCAGTCAGTGGGGTTTGGCTGCACATGAGACTATGGCTCCCCCCAGCCTCAGCAATGGATTGAGGCAATGGAAGTGGGAGTGTTGCAGAGGGTTGACTGGATCCTGCTGCAGAAGCTTGGGCTATCTGCCATGCCGGTTCTGCTTCCTGCAATTGATTCTGATGAACCCCTCTCTGTCAGCTATTTGACTGATGGGCTGTGGCGGGCTGTAAGGTACCTCCACTCCATCTTCCCACTCAGCTGCTTTTTTCTCTCTCCATCTTTTGCCTCGGGTGAATGCAGCTCCAGGAGGAAGCAGAGGGAACTCAGCTTTGGATGCCTTCGGCACCACACCTCACCATAACTCCTTGCTTGCCTGATGGAGTCCCCCCAGCTGCCATGGCCTACTCCTGCGCTGTTGGCTGTTTGCTTTTCTCTGCTTATCCCTTCAAACAAGTGATCACCATTTGGGTACTGAAATCCACTTGTCCTGCAATCGGGATATCTCTCGCCAGGCCCATCCTGGTCTTGGCCATCTGCTTTTCTTTACATTCCACCCCAGACATTTTCTGGGTCTTCACAGCTCTTCCAGAGGTAGCCAGACAGGCTGCATAAGCCCATAATGACTCCTTTGTCATTTTTAATTTTGGTAGATCTGGTTGAATGTCAATATTCTGTCTGATGAACCTAACCAAAGCAAGCACGGCCAAGATGATCCAATCTCTTAATGCAAAATTCTATTAAGTACATCATTTCAGCACAGATGAGGGCAAAACTAGATCTAGCTAATTCCTGTGCAAACCCACAGGGTTGTGGGTGAAGAATTTTTAATCCATCCTTCAGTTATCCAAAGAGGGCTTATCTTGCTCCATAGAGCTTTTCACTAGTACTTTCCACAACAATGCAGAGAAGTGCATAAAATAGTTAAATACACTGGATGTTTTCCATATCCTATAATGAGCATTCATCCCATAAAAGGAGTCAGTTATTAAAAAATAAATTTATATACTCTTTAAAAAGGAAAATAAAACTCTGTTTAGAAATAAGTTGTACTGGGAAATATAGGAAACTGCTCAATTCTTGCAGACTCTCATAATCTTCTATCTTGCCAGGAGTACTTAATTGTTAGCACCTTTTGTGAATCACACAAATTTATCATGAGTCAGGAATACAACCATTACAAAATCCAGTAAACCTAAGAAATGAACTTGATTTGGGTACCATAATAAAACTGTGAAATGGGTCAAAATTCAGTTCCTGTAAGGGATTCTCATACTTGCTATAGACTCTTGATGAAATCCCATATTTCCTCGCATTTGGGTTCTTTTCACAAGGAGAAATTCATTTCCAACTGAGTAAATTAATATTTTACATACAAAACTATAAAATTACTTTATCTTAAATACCCCATCAGATAAGATACAACCAAAACTTAGATCACATAAAGGTGAGCCTGTAACTCTTCAGATGTTACAAAGCTGCAGCATTCAAGTTCTTCAATGGATATCACCAAGGGGAAAGATTGCTGAGAGTTTCCATTTCTAACTTAGAATGTCTGCTCTTTCTGAATGAATCTAAAATTTTTAGTTGCTTAACATATTTTTATTTTATTTTTTTCCAGGAATTTGGGAAGTCCTGGGAACAGGTTCAATCAGAAGATGATCGAGAATTGTTCCACAATCAAGAAGAGTATTTGGATTTTTTGTTTAATATTTAAGGGCTAGTAACCTGATATTCTTTAGGCCTGATGACATGATAATGATAGACAAAATAGCAGTCACTGAAAAAAATTAAAAATAAGATTTTCAACATTTTCAAGTATAAATAGTAATTTTGGGGAACAGAAGTGAATTAGGATAGTCAGATTAAAAAGGGACAATTTAATATCTTTCATTGTATTTTTTTTAATGATATCTGTTCTGTCCTCACTACACATTAGTCTGTGTGCAGCTCGACATACAGCTAAACCCACCTATCCTCCAATAAAACAGACTGTGTGCATAGATCTGGATGCTTTATTGAAAGAACAACATATGGTGAAACTGGGGAAAATAGGAATACATACAATGAGAACCAAATACAAGATAGGCAGTATTGAGTTACTGCTGAATATGACAATTAATAAATATAAACAATCTAGCAATGCTCTGTGTGTGGGATGTGTGTTTGTCCTTGGATGAACATGTGCCACAGATTAAGTTGGATTCTTCTTTGTGCTTCTGTCTCCTCCAAATGCTAAAGAAAAATGAAGTCTGGCTTCCCAGCATGCACTTGTTTTGAGAGTGCGGGCTGATGGCTAAAGGGGTTGGGTCAACTTCAAAATAATAAAATTGGTATTTGTCCCTCCCACCGCTAGATGGGGCTAGAAAGCAGCAACAGTATATAAAGATTATATGTTGGGGCATGACAATATCCCACCTCAAATGTACTTTTGCACCCCAAGGAAATTTTTTAGTGTTCTTTTACCTAGTAGGGCAATTTATAATTTGGAAATACAGATCATCTAATATCGCCATTCCTGTGCTAGAATCTCCTTCAATAGTGATAAGAAAATGTTACAGAGAGATCCTGTTAATAGACGCATTTGAATTATTTTCATGCATACAGTTCCCAGAGAAGATTACGGAAAAGTTTGGTCTAACTTAAGGGCAGAGGTTAAAAATTGGAAGACTGTGAGTTCTATTTCTGTCTTAGCCATGAAAGCTTTGGGCCAGTCCAACTCATTTCATGAGACTGTTGTTGTGAGGAAAATGGGAGGAAGAAGGAATATTACATATGTTTGCAACCTTCAGTTGTTTAAAAACAATAAAGGTGGGATATAAAATAAAAATAAATAAATACAGAAAGCAGCACTGAGTTCAATGGGAAGCTGGTTCCTTGAACGGACATTCATATATTTAGGGCATGTCAATTTTTTCAACTTTCAATTTCCAAACATTAGGTGCTCAAAAATTGTGGCATGCCTTGAGGATTGTAAAGATATTTTGGTTACTTTAATATAATTTAGACATGTATGGCAACTACATAAATATCATAACTTTTTAACATTTTGTTTGTTTTTATATCCTTAAAGCAGCTGATGCATTTAGTTTTAAATAACCCACGTTTATAACTGCAATATTAGGTTGGCCAAAGACCATAATGGAGTCAGAATACTATAGTGGCATTATTGCAGTAGATGGAAAAGAGATGGGGGGAGGTGTTGGTTTTTAGTGGGATAAAACTATACTTAAGTTTAAAAACATTTACTTTGTTTTGCTGCTAAAAATTAACAACTTAAATTTTGGTAACTGCAAAAAAAAAACCCCACATTCTTGGATATGTTCTTTCTTTCTTTGAAATAAGCAGCATCCAGGCATAAGTACCTTTGTCCCATATGGGTGATGTATGTTGTTACAGCTTGTAATAGTTAATAGATGGAATAGTTATCTCATCAAAATGCTGAGACCAAGAAGAAGAAGAAAATACCAGTTTGCTTGAGAATTGCAAAACTTGCAATGCTACGAAAATAATATATGGGGAAATGTATATATGGCAAAACAACTTAGAGTAGATTAAACCTGCTCAGTGATAACATAAAACTGAGTATCTTCAGAGGTAGGAAGGAGGAACAAAAAGCTAATGGGGACAAGTATGGAAGAGGATATAGTTAAGACTGCAGCTGGTTGATAGGAGCAGAATTCCACTCTTTCTGCTTTTTGCAGGAATAGATGAGTTAAAACAGATTTTGTTTCCATGCCAACAGTTTTTCTAGACAATTCCAAAATGCAAGTTATAGATGGTTCTTTGCATTGTTTCTTTATAGAGACTGGTCTGATTGGGAAGAACATCCTGTTTGTGCAGTCTGTCTCTTCTGTGAAAAGCAAACTGACACCACAGAAAAACTCTATGTTCACATGCAGGTAAGAAGAATGTAGTAATGTATATTTTAGATTATGCATCATAAATTATATATTGTGGGTTTGTTAGGGAGGGTTGTTTTAGCAGGTTCTTTATTATGAATTTCTTTTAGATCCAATTTTCCCCCAAGAGCTTAAAGGAACTTTCATGAGGTTCCCCTTCATTTTATCTACAATAAAAAGTTGGGCTGTGAGATGCACTGGCCCAGTGAATTTCCCTGACTAAGGGTAGATCTCCCTTAGTAGTCCCTTAGCCATTATAATACATCGGCTGTTTGTTATTTTTTTGTTAGAATTCATTAATTTTAATGGAATTATAGCCTTGAATTAACAGATTAGATGCAGAGCTACTGTATTTTTCGGAGTATAAGACGCACCTTTTTTCCTCAAAAAAGAGCCTGAAAATCTGGGTGCGTCTTATACATCGAATACAGCATATTTTTGCCTCCCGAAGCCCCACCCCTTCACCAAAATGGCCGTGCATACCCTTATGGAGGCTTTCAGAGAACTCCTGGGGGCTGGGGAGGGCAGAAATGAGCAAAAAAGGGCCATTTCTGCCCCCCCCCCGCCCCCAGCAGCACTCTATAAGCCTCCATAAGGCTATGCGTGCAATTTGTTTGACAAAAAATGCGCCCCTTCTCTGGGCAGGTGGAGATAGCAGCCATCCCCACCCTGTTCTAGGCCATAGAGGGACAGCAGACAAGGACATTAGAGAGATGATCAGTCGAGATCAATTGAACAGAGCACAGCAGTCTCCTTATCAACTTCTTCAAAAGCGGGAGGAGACACCTCCGGTGCTATGACATCGCTTTGTAGACTCAGTCCTATTGGATACTGACAGAGTTAACCCATGCATGGCTGCTGTCTCCAACTGCCCAGAGAAGGGGTGTATCAGGTAAGCAACCAACGCCCATTCTGGCTATCTGTTGATATTAGTCACGTGTCCCTGTTTCCGGTTTTTGTACTTGTCATTTTTGTCTTTCAGTTTATCAGAGATATTTGTGCAATCATGCTGGTTTCTTCTTGGATTTCTTTTTATTTCAAAGGTGTTGTGTTGGGATGGGCTTTTATGATCATATTTTTCAAAATTTCCCACTCTTCTTGAGTTGTTTTGAGAGAGTAGGAAAAGGGCTGTATCTGTGATGGAGTTGCCTGTTCAGTTTGAAATGATTTATGTGTTAAACTGAAAATCTGAGAGGGGCTGAAGTCTGCATCTAACCCAGAATAGAGCTTGGGATAAAGTTTAATGGCTAAAAATATTCACCTAAGAAACTGTGGCTAGGTTAAACTTGTGCTAAGACATGATTTATATAAACATTGTTTGCTGGATAAAAGTGATAGTTCCTAATTCTAAAGCTTTGAGAAGGCAGCAAGCATTTAGAAGAATTAAGGTTTTTACATTTTTTTGTAACATTTATAATTGCAACCAATAGTTGGGTAAAAAATAATACAGCAGTATGTTTCAATATAATATTATACAGTACAATTATATTATTTCTAATTTTCACAAAATTAGCATTCATCAAATATAGCTAATTCAAAAACTTTCAAAAACTTTTTTTCTTTCCAAACCTAGGAGGCTCATGGATTTAACTTATTAAAAATTAAGTCTGAGCATGGTAAGTAAATCCACACTTTGTATTAAAGAAATTGCTCCTCATAAAAAATGGAGGTTATGTGGGTTAGAATATAAATCAATCTGTACAATTCAAGTTTTTTTTAATTACCTGGACTTTTAGTACAGTTTTCCTTTCTTAAATGTTAACGGGAGAGGGCCGGAGCATTACGGTCGTAACAGGGAGGGGCAGATATGGTGGGGACTTTAGGGCTGGCCATTACCGGGGAAGGAGAGTTCGCTACGTTACAGAGATCCCTCCTTCCGGCCCTATGAGTCCCACTCCGAGGCCAGATGGCGCCAGTAATCAGGACCCTGGTCTCAGGCTGCTGTCGCTAAATGCCAGGTCTGTGGTTCACAAGGCTCCTCTCGTCCGGGACTTAATTTTAGACGAGAGGGCAGACCTGGCATGTATTACTGAAACCTGGCTGGGCCCGGAGGGAGGAGTCCCCCTCGTAGAGATGTGCCCAGAAGGATTTCAGGTGCTGCACCAGCCGAGAGCCCAGGGAAGGGGTGGGGGTGTGGCTATCGTTATCCGGGAGTCGTTAGCACCTCGTAGGATCCCTGCTCCGGAGCTTGTCGGGTGTGAGTCCCTACTGGTAAAGTTGGACCTCAAGGGTCAAGTGGGTCTGCTGTTAACGTACCTGCCTCCCAACAGCGTTGCAGCAGCCCTCCCCTCGCTCCTCGAGTCGGTAGCCGAGCTAGCAATTGAGTTCCCTAGACTTATGGTCTTGGGGGACTTCAATTTGCCTTCGCTCGGTGAACACTCTGATGGGGCGCAGGAGTTCATGGCTTCCATGACGGCCATGGGCTTGACCCAGGTAATTTGGGGCCCAACTCACTCAGCGGGTCACATGCTCAACCTCGTATTTCTCTCGGAGCAGTGGACTTGTGATCTTGGTCTGAGGGGTAATGAGATCATACCCCTGTCGTGGTCAGACCACTGCCTACTGAGGCTCGACTTTCGGAGACCAAACCCCCGCTGTAGGGAGGAGGAACCGACCAGGTGGTTCCGCCCCAGGCGACTTATGGAGCCTCTGAGGTTCCAGACGGAGCTTGGGGTTATTCCTGATACTCTCGCCCACAGTCCGGTGGAGACTCTGGTTGCTGCCTGGCACTCGGCAGCATCAGAGACCCTTGACCGGATTGCGCCACTACGGCCCCTCCGAGGCGGCGGATCCCGGAGGCCTCCTTGGTTCACCGAGGAGCTCCGGGAGATGAAGCGCCGGAGGAGACGCCTAGAGCACCTAAGGAGGTCCGATAAATCCGAATCGAACCGAGCAATCCTAACAACCAGCACCAAGGAGTACATCAGGGCACTTAGGGCAGCAAAAAGATCTCACATTGCCACCTTGGTTGCGTCCGCTGAGTCCCGCCCAGCCGCCCTGTTTAGGATAACCCGTTCCCTCCTAAATAGGAGGGATACGGGGGAACCCTTGCAGGGTAGAGCTGAGGATTATGCCCAATTCTTAGCGGACAAAATTGCTCGGTTTCGGTCGGATTTGGACTCCATCCCTGCAGTTCCAGCCGAGGCACAAGAGGATGAATTGGTAGACCACCTCTGGGTTGAGTTTCAGGATGTTGCCCCTGGGGATGTGGACAAGGCCATGAGAGCTGTGAGTACCTCCACCTGTGTACTGGACCCGTGTCCCTCATGGCTGGTTGCTAACAGCAGTGAGGTGACACGAGGCTGGATCCAGGCGGTTGTTACCGCCTCTCTTCGGGAGGGGCACTTCCCCGCCGCACTTAAAGCGGCGGTGGTGAGACCCCTCCTGAAGAAGCCATCCTTGGATCCAGCTGTCCTTAACAACTACCGTCCAGTCTCCAACCTCCCTTTTGTTGGGAAGGTTGTGGAGAAGGTGGTGGCCTTCCAGCTTCAACGGTCCTTGGAGGAAGCAAGCTATCTCGACCCCTTCCAGTCAGGCTTCGGACCCGGTTACAGCACAGAAACCGCTTTGGTCGCATTGACCGATGATCTGTGGAGAGCCAGAGATGGAGGCCATGCCTCCATCCTGGTTCTTCTCGACCTCTCGGCGGCTTTCGATACCATCGACCATGGTATCCTTCTGCGACGACTGCGGGAGGTGGGGGTGGGAGGCACTGTGTTACGGTGGTTCTCCTCCTACCTCTCGGACAGGTCGCAGTCGGTGTTAGTGGGGGGGGCAGAGATCGACCCCTAGGCCCCTAACATATGGGGTGCCGCAGGGTTCGGTCTTATCCCCCTTACTATTTAACATCTACATGAAACCGCTGGGTGAGATCATTCGGAGGCACGGGATAAGATACCATCAATACGCGGACGATACTCAGTTGTATCTGTCCGCCCCGTGCCAACTCAATGAAGCGGTGGACGTGATGAACCGGGGTCTTGAGGCCGTTATGGACTGGATGAGGGCTAACAAGCTTGTACTCAACCCGGAGAAGACCGAGTGGCTGTTGTGTTTTCCTCCCAATAATTCGATCAGTGTTCCATCGCTCAGGCTGGGGGGTCAAATTTTATACCCCTCAGAGAGGGTTCGCAACTTGGGAGTCCTCCTGGATCCACAGCTGACTTTTGACCACCATCTGACGGCTGTGACCAGGGGGGCATTTGCCCAGGTTCGCCTGGTGCGCCAGTTGCGACCCTACCTGAACCGGGAGGCCTTCACAACAGTCACTCGGGCCCTTGTGACCTCTAGGCTGGAATACTGCAATGTGCTCTACATGGGGCTGCCCTTGAAGAGCATCCGGCGACTTCAGCTAGTCCAGAACGCAGCCGCGCGAGTGATTGTGGGTGCACCTCGGTTCACCCACATAACACCTATACTCCGCGAGCTGCGCTGGCTACCTGTTGCTCTCCGGGTGCGCTTCAAGGTGCTACTTGTCACTCATAAAGCCCTTCATGGTAGTGGGTCTGCGTACTTGAGAGACCGCCTCCTGCCAATTACCTCCCTGCGACCAATTAGATCACATAGATTAGGCCTCCTCCGAGTTCCATCTGCCAGTCAGTGCCGACTGGCAACTACACAGAGGAGAGCCTTTTCAGTAGTAGCTCCGACCCTTTGGAACGATCTCCCCGTGGAGATTCGTACCCTCACCACCGTCCAGACCTTCCGCACAGCCCTTAAGACCTGGCTAGCCCGTCAGGCCTGGGGACAAAGATAACTGTCCCCACCCGAATGATGAATGAATGTTGCTTACTATTTTACTTCTATGTATTGTTTATGTCTATTGTCTGTATACCCCCCCCCCCTCATTTTATGTAAGCCGCCCTGAGTCCCCTCAGGGAAAAGGGCGGCCTATAAGTATTAATAAATACTCAAATACTCAAATATCAATTGTTTTTTTTAATGGTACTCAAGAAATCACTGTATAAATGAGCAGCATGATTTCTTAATAGCTGCTCAGGTTTCAGCACTGAAGTAATACATATCAAGCAGTGGCATGGCCGTATTTGCTTTATTCCTCCTTAAGCAATATACAATTACCCTTCTATTTCAAATCATCAAAAGATATGCAGAACTTTAATTTATTTAAGAACAAGAAATGAAGTTTAAATACTATAAATGCAAGATTGTTTGTTCTAAGAATCTTATTTAGATATATCTATTTCTTCCCTAAAGCCTATTTTTTATTTGCTAGATCTGAATTTCTATCAACAAGTAAAACTAATGAATTACATCAGGAGACAGGTGCACCAGTGTCAGTGTTTTAACTGTGAGAAAAAATTCCAGTTGAAAGAAGAGTTAATATGTCATTTGGAAGATAGCAAACATATAGCAGTTCTGCCTGACAGATCTGTTTGGGATCAACCACAGTAAGTTATGTATGCATGCACCATCAATATTGTAGACACTGTATTGTAAGACTTAATTTGACAGCCAAGGTTTGTATTCTCTTAATCTGTGCAGGCTACAAACCAGCCAGTCATTCAGAATGCTCTCTGATCAACACACTTTCAAACTAAAAGCGCTAATACAATTTGCTAGATATTTTTTGCTTGATTTAAAAGGAAAGTATAGAATATTTTCATTAGACAAGGCATGTCACTTAACAAGTGGCAAATAGAGAACAGTCTGTTTTCTGTTACAAACTATTCAGTGTGTTTAAAAATGCAAGATAATTTAAGTTTACAGAAAGTAGGAAAACAGAATTAACTAGACTTGAAATTCAGAAACAAGTACCACTAGCATTGTTGGTTTCTACCTTCAAGAATCTGTAGTATCTGAATATATTGTTTCTATGAAAAAAAAGAGATAGATAGATTGCATGTTAACATATTAATTATGTACACATATAATATGCATGTGAACATATTCATTATGTGCACATATCATAAATTGTGAAGCAATTTCCCAGTAATGATTCCCATTTCATTGGGAACCATGTTAAGAATTGGAATCAGAGAATAGGATCCAATTACATGAGTTCTTTGTTTGGTGTTACCTACATGCAGTAACAGTTATTGCTGCCTTGCATTCTTCCATCAGCACTGAAATAGTAATAGATCTATAGTGCACTGCACATCATTTCAGTCCACTTTAACTAGTATCTCACAAACTACAACAGCAAGAGATAGCCGCAACTATTGTTAATTTCTCCTTACATGACAGGCTATTGCTGTTTATGTGGTGCAGTAGCCACGCCCATTTCAGTAATGTTAGGTTCAGTCATAATGCTATAAGAGGTGTGGGCAAAGAAAACATTAATTAGCTATATTACTTTTTTTGTTCTGTTTAGGTACTATTTTCCTACCTATGAAAATGATACTCTTCTCTGCTTACTTTCTGACAATGAGGATGAACTGACAGCTGAAAAACAAACAGATAACATACCTGTCATTAGTGAAGATGTTTCCAATATAGAGACTTTGAAACAGAACAGTATATTAAATGAGCTTCTTCACGAGGAGTTAAATAACACAGAAACATAATTACAATGAAAAAAATCTTAATAACTGGTTTTCAAATTGAAAAAAGGGTAAAATATTTGGGTATTACTATGTCCAATATGAATGGTATGTTATTTCAACATAATTATATTACAGTATGGAATGAAATTAAGAAAGATCTGTTAAGATGGAAAAAGATGAAATTTATCCTTGGAGATAAAAATAAAAGTGTTACCTATATACAGTGTTGTTTTTATTTCAAACAATACCAATTTTGAAAATGATGTGCCTTTTAAACAACGGCCAAGTTATTATCTAGATTTCTATGGCAGAGAAACAAACCAAAGATTAAATATAAATTCTGCAGGATACCAAAGACTGATTAGGATTACCTGATTTTTGCAGTATGTTGTTTTGGTTGGATGAAAGAATGGGACCTCCTGAGAAATAAAATAATGAAGTTTGTCGGACATGAGCTTTTTTATGGTACAATAAAGTTAATATTAATGTAGATTTTAAAAATCATTATGTGAAAAGTGCTATATTGAAATATAAACCCAGGTGCCCAAATATATCTTTTATCAACCTCCATATAGGAAGAATTCTATAGAAGAGTAACTGTAGATAGAAATAAATGGTTAACATACAAAGATTTAGTAGAAGAGGGTGGAGAAATTGAGATAAAGTCAAGAGAACAATTACCTGTAGAAGCACATTGTTTCTGATTATATGCACAGTTAAGAGAAAGATACAATATGAATAAAAAGACAATTTGAATTGAAAATTACAAAACATAATTTGAAATTGAACTATAATGTGTACAAATGATGAACATGTAAGAGCAAAAATTAATAAATTTTTATTGAATTTGAAGTAAAACAGAGAGATGAATATTTGAGAAAGAATGTGGGCAACTGGTATTAAATTTAGATTAATCATTTATGAGAAAAAATGTAAATGATGCATCATTGGTCTGTGACACCAAATAAATTATCAAAAATGTACAAATGTTGAAAATATGAAAACATAAGGGGCATTTTATTATGCTGATGGATTTGCACAAAAACTAAGAAATTTTGGATATAAAATTATATGAAGGATTTTAAAGATTATTATTGTAAAGAAAACAATTTTTTTCTTATTGGGACTCAAGATATAATTAATTAGGAAAAATGGTAGATTGATTTTTTTATGATAAAATAGAATGAGCTGGAAGGGACCTTGAAGATATTCTAGTCTTTTCTTCTTCTACCGCCCTTGTTGCTGTGGAGCCTTTACCATCTCCCTACCCAGCACTGACTCTCCACCGCCTTGGCCTGCCCCACCTGGTGTGACCACTACCGCCCGTGGAGGCTCAGAGATGCCACCTCAGCCCTTTCAAAGGAGCATCCTCCGGCCTTGGGCACATTTTTGGGACTTGGAGGAAGGGAGAGGGGTGGAGCACCCCTCTCTGGACTGCACCCTCCTTATTGAACTCTTACTGGACCTACAGAGGAGAAGGCTAAGACTATTAAGATCTCTTATACAAGCCTTATTCGATCTCCGCACGCTGCGCAATTTTTAATTGGTATGATGAGTGTATGAGATTTGCATGTGATTGAGCGAATGATCCCACTTTTTATTACCCTATTATTGTTGTATTTTTATGTGTTTTAATTATTACGTGGGGACCGCCTGAGTGAACGAATGAGTGTGTTTGATTCGGAGGGCCTGTCAAGGAACATGGGAGCCATAGGGGTGGTTGAGGGAACTATGGACACGAGAGTGGGCCGGAGCATTACGGTCATAACAGGGAGGGGCAGATATGGCGGGGACTTTAGGGCTGGCCATTACCGGGGAAGGAGGGCTCGCTACGTCACAGAGATCCCTCCTTCCGGCTCTACGAGTCCCACTCCAAGGCCAGGTGGTGTGAGTAAACAGGACCCTGGCCTCAGGCTGCTGGCGCTAAATGCCAGGTCTGTAGTTCATAAAGCTCCTCTCGTCCAGGACTTAATTTTGGACGAGAGGGCAGACCTGGCATGTATTAATGAGACCTGGCTGGGCCCGGAGGGAGGAGTCACCCTCGTAGAGATGTGCCCAGAAGGTTTTCAGGTGTTCCATCAGCCGAGAGCTCAGGGAAGGGGTGGGGGTGTGGCCGTTGTTATCCGAGAATCTTTAGCACCTCGTAGGATCCCTGCTCCGGAGCTTGTCGGGTGTGAGTCCTTGCTGGTGAAGTTGGACCTCAAGGGTCAAGTGGGCCTGCTGCTAACGTACCTGCCTCCCAACTGCATTGCAGCAGCCCTCCCCTCGCTCCTCGAGTCGATAGCCGAGCTGGCAGTTGAGTTCCCCAGACTTATGGTTCTGGGGGATTTCAATCTGCCTTCGCTCGGTGGTCACTCTGATGGAGCGCAGGAGTTCATGGCTTCCATGACAACCATGGGCTTGACCCAAGTAATCCGAGGACCGACTCACTCAGCGGGTCACACGCTCGACCTCGTATTTCTTTCGGAGCAGTGGAATTGTGACCTTGGTCTGAGGGGTAGTGAGATCTTGCCCCTGTCATGGTCAGACCACTACCTATTGAGGCTTGACTTTCGGAGACCAAACCCCCACTGTAGGGAGGAGGAACCGACCAGGTGGTTCTGCCCCGGGCGACTTATGGACCCTTTGGGGTTCCAGACGGAGCTTGGGGTTATTCCTGATACTCTCGCCCGCAGTTCGGCGGAGACTCCGGTTGCTGCCTGGGATTTGGCAGCGACGAAGTCTCTTAACCGGATTGCGCCTCTACGGCCGCTCCGAGGCAGTGGATCCCGGAAGGCTCCTTGGTTCACTGAGGAACTCCGGGAGATGAAGCGCCAAAGGAGACGCCTAGAGCACCTCTGGAGGTCCAGCAAATCCAATTCGAGCCGAGCATTTTTGACAACCTACACCAGAGATTACCTTCGGGCAATTAGGACGGCTAAGAGAACACACATTGCCTCTCTGGTTGCATCTGCTGAGTCGCGCCCAGCGCCCTGTTTAGGATAACCCGTTCCCTCCTAAATAGGAGGGATACGGGCGATCCGCTGCCGGGCAGGGCTGAGGACTACGTCCAATTTCTCGCAGACAAGGTTGCTCGGCTCCGGGCGGATCTGGACTCCAATTCTGCAGTACCAGCCGAGGCACTAAGGGATGATCTGGTAAGTCATCGCTGGATTGAGTTTCAAGCTGTTACCCCTGAGGATGTGGACAAGGCCATGAGAGCTGTAGGTGCCTCCACATGTGTTCTGGACCCGTGCCCCTCCTGGCTGGTTGTAAACAGCAGGGAGGTGACACGAGGCTGGATCCAGGCGGTTGTTACCGCCTCTCTTCGGGAGGGGATCTTTCCCCCCGCTTTAAAGGTGGCGGTGGTGAGACCCCTCCTGAAGAAACCATCCTTGGATCCAGCTGTTTTAAATAACTATCGTCCAGTCTCCAACCTCCCCTTTGTGGGGAAGGTTGTTGAGAAGGTGGTGGCCTTTCAGCTCCAGCGGTCCTTGGAGGAAGCCAGTTATCTCGATCCGTTCCAGTCTGGCTTCAGACCTGGCTGCAGCACAGAAACCGCTTTGGTCGCGTTGACCGATGATCTCTGGAGAGCCAGGGATGGAGGCCACGCCTCCATCCTGGTGCTCCTTGACCTCTCGGCGGCTTTCGATACCATCGACCATGGTATCCTTCTGCGACGACTGCGGGAGGTGGGGATGGGAGGCGCTGTTTTACAATGGTTTTCCTCTTACCTCTCGGACAGGTCGCAGTCGGTGTTAGTTGGGGAGCAGAGATCGACCCCTAGGCCCCTAACGTGTGGGGTGCCCCAGGGTTCAGTCCTGTCCCCCCTTCTTTTCAACATCTACATGAAACCGCTGGGTGAGATCATTCGACGGCACGGGATAAAGTACCATCAATATGCGGACGATACTCAGTTGTATCTGTCCGCCCCGTGCCAACTCAACGAAGCGATGGATGTGATGAGCCAGGGGCTGGATGCTGTTAAAGACTGGATGGGGGTCAACAAGCTTGTGCTCAATCCAGAAAAGACCGAGTGGCTGTTGTGCTTCCCTCCCATGAATTGGCCAAGTATTCCATCTCTCAGGCTGGGGGGTCAAATTATACGCCCCTCAGACAGGGTTCGCAACTTGGGAGTCCTCCTGGACCCACAGCTGACCTTTGAACATCATTTGTCAGCTGTGACCAGGGGGGCATTTGCCCAGGTTCGCCTGGTACACCAGTTGCGTCCCTACCTGAACCGGGAGGCCCTCACAACAGTCACTCATGCCCTTGTGACCTCTAGGCTGGAATATTGCAATGTGCTCTACATGGGGCTGCCCTTGCAGAGCATTCGGCGACTCCAGCTAGTCCAGAATGCTGCCGCGCGAGCGATTGTGGGTGCACCTCGGTTCACCCACGTAACACCTATCCTCCGCGAGCTGCACTGGCTACCTGTTGATCTCCGGGTGCGCTTCAATGTGCTACTTATCACCTATAAAGCCCTTCATGGTAGTGGGCCTGGGTACTTGAGAGACCGCCTACTGCCAATTACCTCCACTAGACTGATCCGATCGCATCGATTAGGCCTCCTCCGAATTCCATCTTCCAGCCAGTGCAGACTGGCAACTACCCGGAGGAGAGCCTTCTCGGTGGCTGCTCCGACCCTCTGGAACGAACTCCCCGTGGAGATTCGGACCCTCGCCACCCTCCAATCCTTCCGCGCCACTTTAAAGATCTGGCTGTCCCGGCTGGCCTGGGGTTAAGATTTTAACCCCACCCGAATTGTGTGACTGTTGTGCTTTCTTTTAATATGTTGTATTGTCTCCATGTTTGGAATACTGTTTGTCTTGCCCCCCCACCCTTCTGAATTGTGAGCCGCCCTGAGTCCCCCCAGGGAAAAGGGCGGCATACAAATAAAGGAAACTAAAACTAACTAGTCCAGCCCTCTGCTCAAACAGGAGAACCTATACCATTTAAGTGACTATTTAGTCTCTTCTCATGTGTTAATGTCAGCAAGATTACTGTATAAACAATAATGGATGAACAATGGGAGAGCCAGTTTGGTCTAGCAGTTAAGGCATCAGGGTAGAAACCAGGAGACCCTGAGTTATAGTTATGAGTTATGGGGGCTATTGTTAAGAGATTGGGGTCCCCACATATTTACCTAGACCAGTGTCAAAGACGTCCTCAAACTCCTTAAAGAATTCTTCAGCGCTCTCGTCTTTCAAGGTGTTGATACCGGTCACTTCTAGGCCCAGATGTTTGAACCAGTCAAGCCCAGGAGGCTCTGCAGGACACCGCTGACCACGGTCACTGGAAGCTGGCCACTGAAATTTTTGAATTGCACCCGGAAGGTGCCCTGGCCCACAATGGGGACTCAGTTCCCCTGATAATCGTGAAGTCAGATGTCAGGAATGCGTAGATGCTGCTTCTTAAGGCTAGGGATAGTGTCAGCACCTCTTCATTGGGTAATTAGGAAAGAAGACCACAAGACTCCATAGATAGAAATCAAGTGTACTTTTACTAATTATAAATGATTAAAGGCGTAGCGAAGCGAAGACTGATTATTTAGGCGCGAAAGCGATTGATATATAGAATAACCCATTCCCCACCCCTTGGCATCCCAGTTATAGTCCAATCATAATTCTCCTAAGTGTCAGGTGTGAGATAACTTCAAAAGGCATCACTAAGATGGAATGTCGGTGCCGTTAGTCTTGGCGGGAACCTCCTCCGCATGCGTAGTCCGACAGGCAGCAGAGCTCCAGAATCGTCCTCCAGCACAATTAGTAAACCCCTCCCAAATACCATGCCCTCCCTCCCCGTTTCATGGCAGCCGAAGCAGCAGCAAAGCTTGAGTGTAGACCACGGCATGATGGTCAATGATGACCCTGTGTCGATCTCCATCTTGCATGGAGAGCCCTCGAAGAGGACTGTAACCTTCAGCTTTTTTGGCCGCCTTGTGTGGACTTGGCCGATTGAGGTATGGTAGGTGACTCTGGTGTCGCCTTCTGAGCGCCGTGGTGGCGGCTGCCATGCCCCTTGGTTGGGCCTCTGCTGGCGGTTAGGTCGGCTTCTGGGCTTCCAGGTCATCGTGGGGTGTTCGCTTCTGCCAACCTTGGCGATGTGCCCCTTTCGCTCGCAACGCTGGCATATGGCGTCACGGAAACGGCAAAACAATCTGGCATGGTCTCTGCAGCTTGTGCAAGGCAGGAAACATGGTTTGAATTTGCATGCCGGCTTGGTGCGGGCACTGTGCATGCGGCAGCTGTCATCTTCGCTTTCTGAGCCCTTGGCCTCTGTAGCCTCGTGATGTACGTGTGTGCTCTTCCACGTGCCTTGAGGAGTGCTTTGGCGCTGCAGGGTTTCTGTAGACTTAACGGCAGATTCGGATGCCCTGGCTTCATCCAAGGCAATTTGTAGAGTGAGATTAGACTTGGCAAGTAATCTCTGTAAATTAATGTTCCGCACACCGCATATGATGCGGTCAAGTATGAGTTCGTCTAGGTCTCTGAACTCACAGTACCCTGCAGCCTTTCTTAGCACCACAATGTACTCGTTGATCGATTCGCCTTCCTTTTGATTGCGAATATTAAATTCGTGCCGGCGGATGTGTTTAGACGGCTTGGGAGCATAGTGTGTCTTCAGTATCTGTTGGAGCACTGACCAAGTGACCGATTGGAGTGATGTTGGCTCAGATAGATCTTTGGCTGTTTCGAACACTTCCCGTCCACAATAACCCAGGAACATGCTCTTCTTGCAGCCTTCAGAAAGGCCCATGAGGTCATTGGCTTCGAGGAAGCAGTTGAACCTTAGCATATACGATTCCCAGTGCTCGGTGACTGGGTTTTACGGAGTCAGTGGGGCATCCATGGCCATTTTGTGTTCTGAGGGCGTTTTGAGTTTGCCGTTCAAAAATTGCTGCTTAAAGCCACGCTGAGCTCCAGGCTGGATGTACTTGCTGGATTGCTACACTCTTTTTGGTTCACCTAGTTGCCTTCCAATCCCACCCTCGTCGCCAGTGTTAGATTGGGTATATGAAAGGCACACTCAGGCTTAGGCAACAACAGCTCTTTATTGTAACAGAACAGCTATGTACAATCCAGCGAAGGTTGAGTCTGACAGCAGCCCTTTTATAGGGAGCTGTCAGACCCTTCGACCAATGAGATTGAACCTCTGTTCCCGCCAGAACAGAGGACCTTGGTGGAAACCATTATGACAGTTGCTAATATCTAACAATTGTGGCCCCAGAGAATTTTGTGGAAAAGGAGGGGATCCCTCACTCTGAAAATGTCAGGACTCATGGGTCAATCTGAAGAAATAAAAAGAAGATCTCTATTGCAGTCAAAGACCAGCAAGAACCTCATGTTCATCACACCCTTTTTCTTCTCCTGGCATTACCCCATTTGCTGCTTTTTCTTCCTCATTAGATACTCAGTTTTCATTGATGGGAGAAGGCTGTAAGTAGGTACTCATGGGCTATATGCTGGTCTCACATTCAGATATTGGGGAATGGGAGTAGCAATAGCACTGGCATTTAAATTTATATACCACTCCATAGTGCTTTACAGCACTCTGAGCAGTTTACAAATGTCAGCATTTTACCCCCAACAATTTGGGTCCTCATTTAACTGACCTCGGAATTATGGAAGGCTGAGTCAATCAAACCAGTCAGGATTGAACTTCTGGCTGTGGGCAGAGTTAGCCTGCAATATTTCATTCTAACCACTGCACCATTGTGGCTCTTATGATGGCAGTCAGGATTGGAGACATTAGTGGTTGGTGTTGTTCAATTGTAACTCCCTGAGGAGATGCAACTGAAAAGGAAGAAAAAATAAGTGGGTATTGTAAGTCTTGGTTTGATCATTTTTCCTATTTTTTTGGTTATTTAGTATTTGTTCTGACCCCCCTCGTCCCACACCAACACACACTCCGAGCCAAAGATACTTTACGCAATTTATTAACAGACAGACAGGTCCTTGGCAGCAATCCAGCACAGATAAGGCTTGGCAGCAATCCAGCCTGCCAAGCTCACAATAATGTTCTCTGACATTAGTTCCTGCATTGACTTCTGCAAGAGGGGCGTGTGCAGTCTTTTTATAGTCTGGAGAGGAGCCTAATGACCACCAGCTTTGTGCAATTACCTCCTGTAACTGCGCAACTGTTCCTGACGCCTATTAGCTCTTTGGTCCCTGGCATCCAGGAACAACTCACTGCTGACGTCCGGATCACACTCCCTTGTCTTCTCCCCACTCGTCCAAGGCTCAGGTGCATCCTGGTGGCCAACCAGCCTCTCTGCGCCCTGCTCGGAATCGGAACCCTGTCCAGGGTCCTCCACATCCTCCAGAGCCGACTCATAGGGCCCCTCGCTGTCGGAGTCTGGTGGCAGCTCCAATGGCTCCTGCTGGGCCACAACAGTATTTTAGGTTTGGGGTTTTTTTTTGAAGTTTTTTGAAGTTTTTTAAAAGGCTTGGTTTAATCAGTGTTTGGAGTACTGGTATCTCTTTCCTTTGTCTTTTTTTTTCTGCCCCCCCCCCCTCATTTTCTTGGCCAGTGAGGATGGGGTACTTGATGTAATAAAGGCTTGTTAATTGTCCCGTGGTGCAAAATCTTAATGGAGTTTTTTCCAGTGCCATTTATATTCAGTTCATATGATTAGGAGTTGCTGAAAGAGTGATAAAGAACATTGACTAGGTCAGTGAAGGCAAACCTTTTTTTTACAGCATGCCAAAAATGTGCACATGCCCACACGCACACGCATGCCCACAATTCCCTGCCCAACTGTGCATGCGCACGTGACCCCCACACGCGCATGTGCACGCAACCCCACCCCAGGCTCTCGAGGCTTTCCTGAATCCTGGGGAGGGCCCCTTAGAGGCCCTCTGGAAGTCAGAAATGGATTGTTTCCAAACTTCCAGTTGGCCCGTTGGGCCCATTTTTTGCCCTCTCCAGCCTCCATTTCTGGCTTCTGGAGAGTCTCTGGGAGGCCGGGGGAGACTGTTTTTGCTTCAGGAGACAGTGGTTCTGAGCCTTGAGGCTCCCGGGCAGCCCATGTGCACAGGCCACTGGGCTGGCTCCAGTTGCAAAATGTCGGAAAATCCCCCATTTTGCAAGGGGCTCTCAAAGAGAATGAAATGGGCATGGTTGCTTCTTCCAACAGTGGAGGCCCCGGCTCCTCTTCCTTCCTTGGCTGTTGGTAGAAGCACTGCGCCAGCTTCATTCTCTTTGAGAGCCACCTTGTTTGCCGTGGCACGAGCGCTGCTGGGGAGAAATTAGGGGGAGAGGGAGGAGAAAGCCAAGCTTCTGCTAGGGATGGGCTTCTCCCTCTCCCCTTGATTTCTCCCTGGCAGTGCTCACCTCGCACCACGGCAAACGGTGTGTGTGTGTGTGTGTGTGTGTAAGGGTGGCTGGATGGGACCAATCAGTGGGAGGCTGGCAAAGAAGCCTTGGTTCCCCACTGCCGTGGCTCTTGGAAGAACAAGGCAGGGATGCTAGCTGGCGCTTTCTTCCCTTACTTCTCGCCCCGGCCTTCGCTGAGGGATGGAGTATTACTGCCCCTCTCCACTGGATGCAGCCTGGGCTCCGTTTGCCCTGCTTAGTTGGGCGGCTGGCCAGGAAAGCGGCGAGGGAGCGAGCAGCGCTGAGTGGTAAGGGAAACTAGCACCAGCCAGCATCTTTGCCTCCTTCCTCGAGAGTCACAGCAGGGGGGAAACTGAGGCTTCTTTGCCAGCCTCCCAGCTGATCGGTCCCAGCCAGCCCCCCTTACACACACGCACACCGCCTGCCGTGGCAGGAGCACTGCCAAGGAGAAATCAGGAGGAGGGGGAGGAGAAAGCTGAGCTTCTGCTAGGGGCGGCCTTCTACACCTCCCCTTGATTTCTACCCAGCAGCGCTCACCTCACGCTGCTGCAAGTGTGTGTGTGTGTGTTTCTGTGTGTGTGTGTGTGTGTGTGTGTGTGTGTTTAAGGGGGTCCCTAGCAGAAGCTTGGCTTTCTCCCCCCCCCAATTTCTCCTCAGCAGTGCTGGCCTTGTGAGGCAAGCAAGGCAGTTCTCAAAGAGAATGAAGTGGGTGCAGCGCTTCTTCCAACAGCAGAGGAAGGAAGAGGAGCCAAGGCCTCGGAAGAAGCATCCGCTTCATTCTCTTTGAGAGCTGAAATTTTCTGACATTTTGCAACATTGTGCAAATGGGCTGCCTGGGAGCCCCAAGGCAACTACTGTCTCCTTCTGTCAGAACCTCTCCATTAGATAATTAGGAAAGAAGACCACGAGACTCCATGGGTAGAAATCAAGTGTACTTTTACTAATTATAAATGATTAAAGGCATAGTGAAGCGAAGACTGATTATTTAGGCGCAAAAGCGATTGATATATAGAATAACCCATTCCCCACCCCTTGGCATCACAGTTACAGTCCAATCATAATTCTCCCAAGTGTCAGGTGTGAGATAACTTCAAAAGGCATCACGAAGATGGAATGTCAGTGCCGTTAGTCCTGGCGGGCATCTCCTACGCATGCGTAGTCCGACAGGCAGCTGAGCTCCAGAACGTTCCTCCAGCACAATGAGTAACCCCTCCCAAATACCATGCCCTCCCTCCCCGTTTCATGGCAGCCGAAGCAACAGCAAAACAGAGGCTGACATCCAGCCGTCCTCCGGAAAAAAGGCGTTCAGGCCTGGAAAACGACAAAACACAAACAAACAGACAAACAACAAAAACAGAAGAGAAAAAGAGGGGGGGAGAGAAAGTCAAGGCTTGTCAGGATAAGCAGAATAAAACTGTCGAAGCAGTCAGGGAGCACGGACATGGGACTTGTCCACCCACTCGGTATGAGATGGAGGAAAATGCTTCCAAGCCACTAGGTACTGTATCCGATTCCGCCGCCGTCGAGAGTCCAATATTTCTCGAACCTCAAAATGTTGTTCACCATCAATCAACAGGGGGGCAGGCGGTGGGTCCACAGGCAGACGTAAAGATGAGAAACGAGCTGGTTTAATGAGGTTAACGTGGAAAACTGGATAAACACGGCTGAGATGCTTGGGCAGCTGCAAATGAACCGAAACAGGATTGATGACTTTGATGATGGGAAATGGGCCCACGTACTTAGGCCCCAACTTCTTAGACTTTTGTGTAGTTTGAAGGAACTTCGTGGATAAATAAACCTGGTCACCCACTTTGTACTGATAAGGTTGTGCATGCTTCTTATCGGCCTGTTTCTTATGAGCGCGATGCGCAGCATCCAAAGTACTAAGTGCCAAAGGCCAAATATGGCTCAATCGCTCACTCCACTCAGAGACGGAAGAAATTTGTGGTTGCTCAAGGGGAACCTCAGGAATAGGAACAAAGTCCTGACCAGACACAACACGAAAAGGAGTGAATCCAGTGCTGCTATGGACAGAATTATTATAAGCCACTTCAGCGTGCGGCAACAACTCCACCCAATCATCTTGCTGATAATTGATGAAACAACGTAAATATTGTTCCAGAACAGAATTAGTCCTCTCACAAGCCCCATTAGTCTGAGGATGGTGGGCGGAGCTTAGGCCCTGGGCGGAGCCAATGCACTTAAGAAACTCCTTCCAGAAAACAGAAGTGAATTGGACACCTCTATCGGAAATGATGCGATCAGGCACCCCATGCAAACGGTAAATGTGAGAAATGAAGAGCTTAGCAAGTGCCTTCGCAGAAGGAATCTTGTAGCATGGAATAAAATGAACTTGTTTGGAAAATAAGTCAGTAACCACCCATATGACGGTGTGCCCCTGGCTCTCGGGAAGTTCGACAATAAAGTCCATAGAAATTTCCTTCCAAGGGGCGACAGGGCGGGTTACAGATTGGAGTAGACCTTGCGGCTTCCCTGGTGGTCGTTTAGCGGCTGCACAGACCGGACAACTGGCAACATAAAGTTCAATGTCTTTTTTCAAAGAGGGCCACCAAAACTGCCTCTTCACCAAATGCAGCGTCTTCACAAATCCAAAGTGACCCGCCAACTTGGAATCGTGAGCCCGTTGGAGAACAATGAGACGAAGAGAGGCAGGGACGTAAAGTTTCTCCCCAATCCACGGTAAATGGTCCCTCATTGTGCATTCACCTCGATGCTGCTGGAACCAGTCATCCTGGGGAAGGGCCTGTTTGAGGTCAGAAAGGAAATCTTGAGGCACTTCTACTTTCGAGCGCGCCTGCTGCCGAGTGACAACCGGAGCAGCAAGGCTGGATGCGGGAACTACGGGCTGAACAATACTCAGCTTAGAGCAGTTGTACTGAGGGAGTCTGGACAAAGCATCAGCCATGAAATTCTTCCCTCCTGGGATGTACTTGAGTGTGAAATGGAATCAATTGAAATGCTGAGCCCAGCGCATCTGCTTAGGGGAGAGGTGCCTCGGAGTCCTCAAAGCTTCTAAGTTCTTATGGTCAGTCCACACCTCAAAGGGGTATTTAGCGCCCTCCAGAAAGTGGCGCCACGTGGCCAAAGCCCAACGCACCGCAAATGCTTCTTTCTTCCAGATTGTCCAACGCCTTTCTGTGTGCGTGAGCTTACGGGAGGTGTATGCGCATGGTTGTAAATTACCTTGGTCGTTGGTCTGAAGCAAGACGGCCCCAACTGCCACGTCGCTGGCATCAGCTTGAACGACAAAAGGCTTGTCCATGTCTGGATGCTTCAGAACCGGTTCCGCTGCAAAGAGTCGTTTCAACTTCTCAAAAGCAGCCTGACACTCCATGGTCCAATCCAGCGGCTTGCTAGGCTTAGGCTTAGGCCCACCTTTGGACTTCAACAAATTAGTGATGGGAAGTGCAATTTTGGCAAAAGAAGGGATGAACTGATGATAGAAATTGGCAAAACCCAAAAATTTCTGCAATTGTCTACGTGTACGGGGCGCCTCCCACTCAGTGACTGCCTTCACCTTAGCGGGGTCCATCTCAATGCCAGCGGGGGAGATACGATACCCAAGGTAGTCAATCTTCTCCTGGTGAAATTCACACTTGGACAACTTGGCATAAAGTTCAGCGGCCCGGAGCTTTTTCAGGACAGTGCGGACCAATGTGACATGTTCGTCATAAGTTTGAGTGTAAATAAGGATATCATCTAAATATACGATAACGCCCTTGTAAAGGTGGTCATGCAAAATTTCATTAATTAATTGCATGAAGACTGCAGGCACCCCCTGCAGGCCAAAGGGCGTCACCCGGAACTGGAAACAACCGAGGGGGCAGTTGAAAGCCGTCTTCCACTCATCCCCCTCCTTTATGCGGACCCTATAGTATGCTTCCCTGAGGTCCAATTTAGTGAAAATGCGGCCCTTTCCCAGTTGGGCCAGCATGTCCTTCATCAGTGGCAACGGGTATAGGTTTTTAGCTGAGATACAATTCAGGTTTTTGAAATTAACACATAATCTCAGGGAGCCATCTTTCTGCTCTCTGAACAACACAGGTGCAGCCACCTTGGGTCGTGCTGGCTCAATGAAACCCCTTTTCAAGTTTTTATCAATGAATTTCCTCATTTCCTCCATTTCTCTAGGAGACATTGAATATATTTGGGGCTTCGGAAGCTTTACCCCCGGCAAAATATCGATGGAGCAATCAGTAGGTCTGTGGGGTGGAAGCTTATCTGAAGATTTTTCACTAAAAACTCCTTTCAGGTCCCAATACTCTTTTGGAATCTTTTCTTCCCCCTCAATTCTCTCCTGGCCCCTGGCAGCCAATGCGGGGCTGGAGCCAGCAGGCTCTGGGGTATCGCCCTCCCCATTTGGAGCTGTGCTGGTGCGAATGCGCAGCCACCCCTCCCTCCAATTAATGCGAGGGTTCCATTTACGAAGCCAGGGGAGTCCCAAAATAAGGGGTCTGTCCATTCCAGGAGCCACAATATAAGAGATCAATTGTACATGGGTGCCCATTTTCATCTCTAGAGGTTCAGTGTAGAAATGGGCTGGGCCACCCCCTGCAATGGATCCATCGATTTGGCAAAACACAATAGGGGTTTCAATGTCCTTAATTTCAAGCCCAGTTTTTCAACCATTGCAGGATTAATCATACATCTCGAACAGCCCGAATCAAGGAGGGCAGGAAGCTGTTCCGTCTCCCCATCGGGAGGTACTCTTAGTCCTATTGGGATCAACATGGGGCCTTTATTTGAACTCACCTAACGAGGCGAGGCGTCGTCATCGGAGTCATCAGAGGAGCTGGGGGTGACGTCAGCATCTTCCTCCCCCTCCTGCCTGAAGCGCTGGGGGTTGTTGTCAGCAGCGAAAGCAGCCTCTTTCTTCCTCCCCTTGCTTGTCTTCCCTTCCCTCTTGGCAGGGGGCGGGGCGGTCGCAGGAAGTTTAACGTGGCAATCTGGCGCGTGGTGGCCCCCCCTTCCACAACGGAAGCACGTGAACGGCTTGGCCTTGCTGGCGGAGCTTCCCTTTCCTTCACCCTGATGCGGAACGGGACCTTGTGAGCTGGGGGGGGGTGATCTCTTTGCTCTCTTCTCTCTCGCCCGTTGAAGTCTAATCAAGTCGAGCTCAACATCTGCTGCATTTTCATACCAAGCTGTAACTCGCTTGGGAAGGTGTCTGTTAACGCATTGTTGGTAAATGTCCTCATTTAATCCTAACGCAAACTGATCAAGAAGTGCATCTTCAGACCAGCCTCTCATATAACAAGAAAGCTGTTGAAACTCCTGAATATATTCAGCCACCGGTCTATCTCCCTGTTTGATGGCCATAAATTTCACTTTCCCCCGTTTCTCAATTAGTGGGTCATCAAATCTCCTTTTGAACGCAGTCATAAATGCATCAAAACTCCTCAGGAGGGGGGAATTGCTTTGGTGTAAGCTGACCATCCATTCGGCCGCCTCTTCCTCCAAAGAAAGTAAAACCATTCTCACCTTCATCTCATCTGTTTCTAAATCAGGCCCATAAATTTCCATATAGTTCCAAATTTGTATAACAAAGAGACCCAGTTTCTTGGAATTCCCGTCATATTTTACAGGCAAGGGAGGGACTTTTGCCATTCTGCGTCTTCTGCCCCCCCCCTACTCTGGCAGCAGCCCTGGCTGGGGGGGGGAAGCTGTTTCTGGGTTTGTTTGCTCCCATCCTCCCTCGGCCTCTTCACCCTCCCTAAATTTTTGCATAGAGTACCTTTGTTCAAACTCTTCAGTTTGTTCTCTTTCCCGGGGCTTCCGTTCGGTCAAGGTTTCTTCCCAGTCAGCTGGTTTTCTCCTTTGTTTTCTCCTAGTAACTCCAGCATCCAAACTTTCGCTATCCTCTTTTTGCCCCACACCTAGGGACCATCGAGGGGGAACCGCAGGGTCTGCTATTCCTAGGCCAGCCATCCTCCCAGGTAAAGATGGGTCTGCAGTTTCCCTTTCAGTCTCTTCTTCATCGCTCGCTCGCAAAGACATTTTTCTCGTTCCTTCTTGTAAGTACATCCCCCCACGGAAGGTTGAAATCTCCTGGTGGGGTGTGAGTGAGTCTTCGCTTACTGTCAGAACCTCTCCATTAGATAATTAGGAAAGAAGACCACGAGACTCCGTGGGTAGAAATCAAGTGTACTTTTACTAATTATAAATGATTAAAGGCATAGTGAAGCGAAGACTGATTATTTAGGCGCGAAAGCGATTGATATATAGAATAACCCATTCCCCACCCCTTGGCATCACAGTTACAGTCCAATCATAATTCTCCCAAGTGTCAGGTGTGAGATAACTTCAAAAGGCATCACCAAGATGGAATGTCGGTGCCGTTAGTCCTGGCGGGAATCTCCTATGCATGCGTAGTCCGACAGGCAGCTGAGCTCCAGAACGTTCCTCCAGCACAATGAGTAACCCCTCCCAAATACCATGCCCTCCCTCCCCGTTTCATGGCAGCCGAAGCAACAGCAAAGCAGAGGCTGACATCTTCAGCTCAGGCGCAACCGGAGGCAGCCCAGCACCCCGCGCACATGGGCCGCCAAGAAGCCCCCAGGCAACCACCATCTCCTTCAGCTCAGGCGCAACCAGAGCCAGCCCAGAGCCCTGCGCACATGGGCTGCCTGGGAGCCCCGAGGCTCACAACCACCACCTCCTCCAGCTCGGGAACAACCGAAGGCAGCCCAGCACCCTACGCATATGGAACCCCCAGGCATCCACTGTCTCCTTCAGCTCAGGTGCAACAGGAGCCAGCCCAGAGCCCTGCACACATGGGCTGCTTGGGAGCCCTGAGGCTCACAACCACCATCTCCTCCAGCTCGGACGTCCTGCACACATGGACTGCCCAGGAGCCCCGAGCCAACCACCTTCTCCTCCAGCTCGGGTGCAACCCGAGCCAGCCCAGCACCCTGCATACATGGGCCACCCAGGAGCCCGATGTAACCACCATCTCCAGCTCGGGCGCAACCAGAGGCAGCCCAGAGCCCTATGTACATGGGCTGTCCGGGAGTCGTGAGACTTTGAAACTACCACCACCTCCAGCTCAGGGGGACCTGGGCTGCTCCAGCAGCCCTGGATGTCTGCTTGTCCTCCCGCAGCATCACCGCTGCCTCCACCTCCCCTGCTGAGCCCCAGCATGGCTTCTGCATTTCCAGGAGGGGCCACCTGCCCACCCACTGGCCAGGCCGGATGCTGACCTAAGAAGGCAAGCAGGTATGGGGGACCGCTGGTAAGGACACATGGAAGGCAGGGAAGCATGGCAAGGCCACAGGGAAGGGAGTAGGCTGCTTGCTTCCTTCCCCCAGTCCTGCCATGCTTCCCTGCCTTCCACGTGGCCTTACGCTTGCCTGCCTTTGCAAGCTGGCCACGGGGATGCCGGGAAGGCAGCGGGGGAGGCAGAGAAGCATGGCAGGGCTGCGGGGAAGGGGGCAGAGGCAGCTAGCTAAGCCGCAACTTGCAGGCTTACCTGGCGGACAGATCAGGGGAGCAGCGCTTGAGGCAGGCAAGCTGCAGAGCAGAGACTGGATGGGGCGGGGTGAGCGAGCGATGACCAGGGAACTGGTTTGGGGGTGAAAATGGCCTCCCCTGACCCTCCGGAAATGTGAAAAATCAGCTGGCCAGTGAGCGCATGCGCACCGGAGCTGACGGCTGGTGTGCCACCCCATATGGCTCCGCGTGCCACCTGTGGCACGTGTGCCATAGGTTCACCATCACGGGACTAGATGGTTAATTGGATCAGCTGCATGGTGGGAATAGAGCAATTGGGTTTTGGAAAGATAAGTGTTGTAATGACTATGTTTAAATTAGTTTTTTCCCCAGATTCTTCAGTAGCTGTATAGGATGAATATGGTTTATTGTTCTGAGCCCCCTCCTTCGCTCCTTCAAAGACGACAGGCAGACAGACTTAAAAGGAAATAACTTTATCAGTCCTTGACTCAGACTGGCTGCGAGCCCAAAATAAACATAAATAAAGTCTCTGGCAAGAAGATAACAGAATGCAGAAACAAAGATCTCTTACAGCCAAACCAGGTGTACAGAAAGAAAGCAGATCACTTCTCAAGTGTCTGTTTGAATCAGGGTTACAGAAAGCAAATCACTTATCCAAGTGCCTCTCACAAACAAACCACTACCGATGAACGATGAACCATGAACGAACGATGAACGTTGACTTCTGCAACCAGGGCGTCACACCATCAGTCCTTTTATCTCCAGAAGACCACACTAATGAGCCCCAGCTGCATTGTTATTCCTGCATCCCGACTCAACTCACAGCAAACTTCTGCTGAGTCACAACAGTTTATATAGTATTTAAAAAGGTGAATTGTTAATATTTTCTTTCCTAGCTGATAGTGACTTCCATCCTTATTTGTATCAAACACATTATATTTTAACTACTGAAACTAATAACTGTATTCTGTTGAAATCATAAGAACCAGTGTAGATCTGATTGTATATCTCAGAAACATTAACATTACAACTATTACTTTTCTAAACTGTTCATATTTACATTTTCATTAAGTGCTTTTTGTCCTAGAATTTATGAAAAGTACAGAAAATGGTTGGTGACATCGCTTAAATTAGGGCAATATCAATGGGGGAGATACAATGTTTGGTAAGACAAATATTACCTTGGCTTTATATGTAGAAGGAAAAATGTATACACATATTAATACACAATTGAACAAAGGAACCTAATTTTGATGGGATATGTGATCTTTAAATACAAATGTGTGACAGGAAATGAAGATGACACAATCCTTTGAAGTGTGAATCCCAAACTGGAGATTATAATGATAAGAGCAGAGAGGTGTTAAATAAAGGTATTACTGTATTAGTCATCCTTGGTCATAATTAAAAATGGAAACAAATTTTAAAAAATCTATTATTGCATGCTACTATTGAGGAAAATGAAAATGCTTAACTAACATTTGACGGTTTTATTTGTTGACATGATTCATAACAAATCATTAAATATTAATGGTAAATTTATAATTGGATAGATCAACTTTAGATATATCCCTATAAGATGAAATTGTATTAACTAGCTTTTAGCTTTCCTTTGTTTGCCATATTGTCTTTTATAGATGTTAGTTCACATATCGCACTAATCCATAAGATTTACAAACCACAGAAACTAGGTTGACACAACACACTAGCCAAAGACAGCACTCCATTTTACGATTTAGTATGCTGTATGAATCAGCCAATATTGTATATGTGGCAACCTATCTTCATATGACCATGAAGTATTTGCCAGCTTACAAAAAGCACATAAAAGCAATGTTGGCAAATCTGAAAATATATTTGATTTTATGCTGCATTTGATTCCTGATAACTTCATAGATGTGTTCATTTAGCAGCAATACAAAGTCATTTGTCACTATTTTCTTTCTCCTTCAAATTCCAGCTTAAACTGCTATTTATTTGTCTTACTAACACTACAAATAATAAAAATAAGCAAGCTGTAAAAACGATCTTGAACTGAAAATGTATATTTATCACAGAATCAATTACCTTTTGCTCCTAGTTGAGATTCTTCTTAGTCCATAAACATTCCGCTCCTTACATAAGGTCTAACCTTGTCAAGAATATCCCAGTAGCTCCTTCATGGCACTTGTTGAAAAATATCTTGACATAGGATTTTTGTTGGGTAGTGTGGGTCCAACAGCTCCTGAGGCATCTGGGTTTCTTGCAAACTGATTGGAACTCCCCAAACTTGGTAAGTAATTACTGAATAAGTATTTTCTGCCCACATTTGGGTAGACCAGATTGTCCTGGTGTTTTAACTATCACGTGGGGACTGTCTGAGTGAACAAATGAGTGTGCTTGATTCGGAGGGCCTGCCGGGGAACGCGGGAGCCATAGGGGTGGTTGAGGGAACCACGGACACGGGAGTGGGCCGGAGCATCATGGTCATAACAGGGAGGGGCAGATATGGCGGGGACTTTAGGGCTAGCCATTACCGGGGAAGGAGGGCTCGCTACGTCACAGAGATCCCTCCTTCTGGCCCTATGAGTCCCACTCCAAGGCCAGATGGCGCGAGTAATCAGGACCCTGGTCTCAGGCTGTTGTCGCTAAATGCCAGGTCTGTAATTCACAAGGCTCCCCTCGTCCGGGACTTAATTTTAGACGAGAGGGCAGACCTGGCATGTATTACTGAAACCTGGCTGGGCCCGGAGGGAGGAGTACCCCTCGTAGAGATGTGCCCAGAAGGATTTCAGGTGCTCCATCAGCCGAGAGCCCAGGGAAGGGGTGGAGGTGTGGCTATTGTTATCCGAGAGTCTCTAGTACCTCGTAGGATCCCTGCTCCGGAGCTTGTCGGGTGTGAGTCCCTGCTGGTGAAGTTGGACCTCAAGGGTCAAGTGGGTTTGCTGTTAACGTACCTGCCTCCCAACAGCGTTGCAGCAGCCCTCCCCTCGCTCCTCGAGTCGATAGCCGAGCTGGCAGTTGAGTTCCCCAGGCTTATGGTTCTGGGGGATTTCAATTTGCCTTCGCTCGGTGAACACTCTGATGGAGCGCAGGAGTTCATGGCTTCCATGACAGCCATGGGCTTGACCCAGGTAATTCGGGGCCCAACCCACTCAGCGGGTCACACGCTCGACCTCGTATTCCTCTCGGAGCAGTGGACTTGTGATCTTGGTCTGAGGGGTAGTGAGATCATACCCCTGTCGTGGTCAGACCACTGCCTACTGAGGCTTGACTTTCGGAGACCAAACCTCCACTGTAGGGAGGAGGAACCGACCAGGTGGTTCCGCCCCAGGCGACTTTTGGACCCCTTGAGGTTCCAGACGGAGCTTGGGATTATTCCTGATACTCTCGCCCACAGTCCGGTGGAGACCCTGGTTGCTGCCTGGAACTCGGCAGCGTCGGAGTCTCTTGACCGGATTGCGCCACTACGGCCGCTCCGAGGCAGTGGATCCAGGAGGCCTCCTTGGTTTACCGAGGAACTCCGGGAGAGGAAGCGCCGGAAGAGACGCCTAGAGCACCTATGGAGGTCCAACAAATCCGAATCGAGCCGAGCACTTCTAACATCGTGCATCAAGGAATACATCAGGGCAATTAGGATGGCAAAAAGAGCTTATATTGCCACCTTGATCGCCTCCGCTGAGTCGCGCCCAGCCGCCCTGTTTAGGATAACCCGTTCCCTCCTAAATAGGAGGGTTACGGAGGATCCCCTGCAGGGTAGGGCTGAGGACTACGTCCAGTTCTTAGCGGACAAAGTTGCTCGGTTTCGGTCGGAGTTGGACTCCGATTCTGCAGATCCAGCCGAGGCACAAGGGGATAATCTGGTAGACCACCCCTGGGTTGAGTTTCAGGATGTTGCCCCTGGGGACGTGGACAAGGCCATGAGAGCTGTGAGTGCCTCCACATGTGTACTGGACCCGTGCCCCTCCTGGCTGGTTGCTAACAGCAGGGAGGTGACACGGGGCTGGATCCAGGCGGTTGTTACTGCCTCCCTTCAGGAGGGGGTCTTTCCCGCCGCACTTAAAGCGGCGGTGGTAAGACCCCTCCTGAAGAAACCATCTTTGGATCCAGCCGTTCTTAACAATTATCGTCCAGTCTCCAACCTCCCCTTTGTGGGGAAGGTTGTTGAGAAGGTGGTGGCCTTTCAGCTCCAGCGGTCCTTGGAGGAAGCTAGCTATCTTGACCCATTCCAGTCTGACTTCAGGCCTGGCTACAGCACAGAAACCGCTTTGGTCGCATTGACCGATGACCTCTGGAGAGCCAGGGACGGAGGCTACGCCTCCATCCTGGTTCTCCTTGACCTCTCAGCGGCTTTCGATACCATCGACCATGGTATCCTTCTGCGACGTGGAACAATCTCCCCGTGGAAATTCATACCCTCACCACCCTCCAGACCTTTCGCACAGCCCTCAGAACTTGGCTATCCCGTCAGGCCTGGGGTTAAGACTACAACCCGCCCGAATAGTATGAATGTTGTGTTTTAATTATGTATTTGTCTTATATGTTAAAAGTTTGTCTCCCCCCCCCTTTTTAAGTTGTAAGCCGCCCTGAGTCCCCCCAGGGAAAAGGGCGGCATATAAATAAACTTTAAATCTAAATCTAAATCCTGATAAAAAACACTTACTCTCTCCCTTGGTATAGCCAACAAAGCTAGGAGAGCCCGTGACTTAGGGGTTAATACATCGACCTAATATGTAAGTAGCCCACGTTCAAATCCCAGAAGTGTATAGCTAGCTGACGAGAGCTAAATAGCTTGAAATAGATCTGTACTACTCTCCTTTAATTTCTTTGTTGGTAAATATAAAATTTAACACAAAAAATAGTTTGCTGCGAAATCGACTGCCTGTAAAGGCTTCTGGATTGGGTCTGAAAGGCGAAAGCAGAAGCAATATGCTTCATCCCATATTTGGGTAGACCAGGTTGCCCTGATTAAAAAAAAACACTTAATTATTGAATAATTACTTAATTACTGACAGTCTGTAAGGATCTGCCTCAGCTAATCTCAGGAAATCAAGGCCCTTGAAACAAATTGTATTTTTAAAGGAACTTTTACTGAGAGAAGTTATTGCAGAGAAGTGAGGAGGAGTCTGAAGATTCCCGCGCTTTCGGTTTATCAGAGTATTGTTTGTGGAACCGTTTAAGCAATCTAGGGGCCTTAAATGTGTTTTTTAATCTATCCACTCATTCTGGGACCCAGGAAATATTGGTCATTGCCCCTGTGCATCATAAATCAAGAATCTCTTTAATTTAAAAAAATGTTGTTCCCCTTCCACCATAAATGGTTTGAGTACAAGTGGAGAGGTTGGTATTAATGGGGATATCACCTCGGGTTTTAATAAACTGCAGTGGAAAATGGGGTGAATTCTCCTCAACAACTTTGGCAATTCTAGTGATACTGTAACCAGGTTAATAATGTACTTGATGGTAAAAGGTCCTAGAATTTATGTCCCAACTTGAGATTTGTAAAGATTGGAGGAACTGAGTGGATAAATACACTCGGTCCCCAATATGGAATTTTTTAGGTTCAACCCCTTTTTCATTAGCCTGGATTTTATAAGCTTCCCTCACCTCAGCAAGTGCTTTACACACAACTGGCCATGCGTTTTGCAGCTGGTCCATCCACTGTTTTAATGAAGGAATTACTAGATCTTTTACTGGTAACTCAGGCATAGGCTTGAACTCTTGCTCTGTTGCCACTTGGAAAGGGGTAAAACCGGTGCTGCTGTCCACTGCATTGTTGGAGACCACCTCAGCCAACATCGAGGTCGGTCCAATTGACCTGTTGGTAGTTTATAAAGCATCTAAGATACTGTACCAGAACCAAGTTCATTTTCCCAGTCCCGCCATTAGTTTGTGGATGGTGATTAGAACTGTGTCCCTGATCGATACCAAATAAGTCCAAAAAGGCTCTCCAGAACTTAGAGGTGAATTGGACCTCCCCTGTCAGAGATTATTAGTTGTAGTGTTCCGTGTAGATTGAAGACATGGTGTAAACATTTTTGCTAACCCTTTGTGGTGGATATCTTCTAGTAAGGAATAAAATGCACTTGTTTTGAAAATAGGTCTGTCACAACCCAAATTACTGTGTTTTCTATGCTTTTGGAAGCTCTACAATGAAATCCATAGAGATCTCTTTCCATGGTGCTGAAGGCTCAGCCACAGTTTGGGGGAGTCCTGATGTTTTCCTTGTCTTCACTTTGTCGATGCGCAAATAAGGCAACTGGAAACACAGCTTTCAATATCCTTTTTGAAGAGGGCCATCAAAACTGTCCCTTGATGAGATGCAGACTTTTCAGAAACCCAAAGCGCCCTGCCAGTTTCGAGTCATGACATGACTGCATAATTTTAAGTCTCTGACTAGTGGGTAGATACAGTTTTCCTCCCATCCAGGCCAGTCCATTCTGGACAAACATTTTTATGGCTACCAAACTACTTGTCATTCTCTAGGGCTTTCCTGAAAACAACCACCATAGCACTGTCCACTGGCAATTTCTCCTTCTGCTGAGCCCCCGTGGTCACTTGGACAGCTAATTTGTGTGATGAGAGTAACGGTTTAATTATTTCTGCTTTAGCACTATTATATTGAGACAATGTTGACAAAGCATCAGCCAGTAGGTTCCTCCCCCCCCTCCTAGTAAGTAGTACAGGGTAAAATTGAATTGCTGGAAGTATTGGGCCCATTGCGCTTGCTTGGGGGATAGCTTTCAAGGGATTTTTAAAGCTTCCAGGTTCTTGTGGTCGGGCCATCCCTGGAATGGGATTTTACTCCTTCTAAGAAATGTCTCCAGGAGATGAGCACTAATCTTAACAGTGTGTGCTTCCTTCTCCCACACAGCCCATCGTTGTTCAGTTTCAGTTAGTTTTCTAGAAATGTAAGTGTATGGCTGCAGCTGTCCTTGCTCCAGCTGATCCAAGCTGATACCAGTGATGTACCCACCACCACTACATCACTGGTATCAGCTTGGATGACAAAAGATTCCTCAGAATCTGGGTGCTTTAGCACCGGTTCAGCAGTAAAAAGTTACTTCAGCTTTTTGAATGCCAACTGAGATTCCATAGTACATTTTAGTGTTGGCTGGATATAGGCTTGTCCCCCTCCTTTTGTTTTCAACAGGTTTGTGATGGGAAGGGCTATCTGAGCAAAGGAGGGATCAAGCTTTGCGATCAGCTAGGACAGGAGTGTCAAACCTGTGGCTTAGCATTGTTGTCACATTATGTATTGCAACTTTTTCTTCCTTTGCTAAACAGGGTGGGTGTGGTTAGTATGTGATGCATCTGGCCCGCAGGCTGTGAGTTTGACACCCTTGAGCTAGGAGGAGTTCGAATTGCCATCTTAGAGCTGTCATGAATCAGTTGAAATTTCTTAGTTCAAGGGCATTTGCATTGTGGAGTCATCCACCTGGCAGCACCCCCTTCTAGAGCCTCTAACCTTGGCTCCTTTGATAGGGATTTCATAGCCACACTCTTGCATGTAAGTAAGAGCATGGGCCAGGAAAAAATCCCAATTTTTGAGGGTCACCACCAAACTTCACGTCAAAGGGGGAGTGTTTCATTTTTGGAGAGCTGCACCCTCCACCCAAATCTCTGGATATTCATTCTCCCTGTGCCCCTCATATTGGTCCCCACCACTGCTGCTGCCCCCACCAGGGTTGCATCCACCATCACCATGGTGTCCAGGGATAAGGCTTTCCCATCTCCATCCTCTGTTCAGCCCCGTTGGTCATCGTCTCCTGACATCTGAGCCAAAGCCCCTCATGCTCTCGGATTCTGGAAGGCATCCATAATGCATCATATGGCTTGCTTCATGAGAAAGTTGGCATGGTCAGACTCATCCTCTTCCTCCTCATCCTCCAGTGCCTCCAGCTCCTTTCCATACCTGCTGGCAACTGCCTCCGTTTGTCCTTCCTTCCCAGTCTTTCATACCAATGCCTACGGATCACCTAGGCTTAGATGAGTCCCCCAGGCTCACAGCTTCCTATGTCCATCTGGCAGAATTCACTCCTGGGTGAGCCTTAGCAGAGGCTTCACCCCAGCATTAAGCTTTCTCCTGGTCACTGCCTTTCTCCCCCCCACCTCCATTGGAAACCAGGCAGCTGTCAAAGAGAAGGAGCGTGTGCCACTTGGGCTTCTCCCATTCCTCCGCTCCAGCAAAGGAAAAGGGTGGGCGGGGCAAGCCTGGTGCGGACAAGCGGGGCGAGCAAGCTGCGACTGGGTGGGCAGGGGGAGTGAGGAAGGGGGCAGGCCAGGGGAGGGAGCATTCCAGTATGGGGCCTCCAGAAAAATGGGCATGGGAAGACACGCTAAAGTTCATGAACAGGTATGGGTGTACCAGTGCGTACCGGCTGAAACCCACCCCTGGATTGTATGGATGCCATAAACACAAGTATTAAATCTAAGAGCAAGAGTACAGTAGCAGCAAATAATGTCTAATTCTTGCTAAACTATAGTAAAACTCTGCAGATCTTTGAAGTGGTGTTGCTTTTTGAGTGATACTTTAAATATTTACATATTTATTGAACATGTAGGTCTCCCAACCCATTCCAGACAATTCTGGCAGCATTAGAGAATTAAAATAACAACAGTGTCAATAAAACTCCAATGAAAAAAGTGATAAACTCTTTCTTTGCAGAACAGCCCTCCAAAGCAATACTGAAAAGTGGCACTCTGTTTCTAACCAATGAGTGTTGTAGCCATGCTGATTGATTCAGTGATGGTTGGTGAAACAGATTATCAAAGCTAATTAAATTAATCTTGATGGTCGGCTAAGTTGAAATGGCACTTCTTATCAGGATGGATCACCAGTGGCCGACACATTCTATAAGCTGTTGTTTATTTTAACCAGTTTTTCAAATTAACACAGTATCAAGATTGAGCAAGTACTATATTGGCATGAAATCTGCTGTCTTCTTGCCAATCCCTATCACTGTCAACTACCTGAATTCCTTCAAATTAGCAGGTGACAAAGCCAGCTGTATTGCATATTTTTCCTAGGTCTGAGATGTCCCAAGATATCCTTCAGTGTATTCATAGTTTTGCATTGCCTCTACTCCTCCCTCAATGTAAGTAAATAGTCAATCCTAATTTATTCTCTTTTGACATTTTTAAAAACCGCTTTCCAAGAAAAATGTATTATGCTGGTTTTAACATTGCTTCAGCATATACCTGCCTAAGTCTATTTTAGTTTATTTTAAGCTACCAGGAAGCCCAGATGGATTTGGCCAAAGCACCAATAATGTAGAATGAGAAAACATTAGAAAAACAATCTATTATCATTACAGAGAGGTGAATCCTCAGGGGTGAAAATTTAGAATGATTGCTCTATAATTTCCTTGGCTATTCTTCAAAGAACAATGTAGCATTGCTGGCATTTTTCCGACTGAAGTGTTTGGCTGCAGTACTGGTTAAGAATGAATGAATATAATTCCATTTAGTTCAGCTCTTATATCAGCCAAGCACTAACAGATGAACAGAGTTGGTCATCTAGTCCAACTCTCTGCCCAAGCAGGAGGCTCTACATATGCCTCTACCTAGGATTGAACTCACAATCTTCTGATTGTGAGGCGAGAGCTCCACCTCTAGGCCACAGCAGCAGGTAATTTCTGTCAGCAAAATAACACCAGGTAAAACTGATGGAGAATATAGCCAACATCACCACTACTAGCTGACCACAGTGTCACCTGTAACATTTTAAAATAATGTTATTAAAGTTGAGAATATAAATATGAAAGACTAATACAAACTAAGAAAAATATAAAAAGAGAGATGAAGAGTGAAAAGTGCAGAGAAGAATGAAAAGCACAGAGAAAAAGACAAAGGAAAAAAATAAAAATTAAAGATGGGAAAAAATTACTCCACCCCTCTCTGCAGACAAGTGTAAACTTAATTAACTTAAAGCTTTTCTGGTATTTCAGCTTTAAAAAAAACCTTCCCATATCTTAAACAATCATAAACAAAATATAAAACTCATCATTAAATTCTGATCATCACAAATCCTTTTAGCGCCACCTTTACAAATCTTAAAAATCTCATCATTCAATCATGGTTTTAAAAATTCCATTAATAGGTGAAAGTAACCACAACTTCTATAATTTAACCCTGACCAAATAAATCCACTTTATATTCCTTCTGTTTACTTTTAAACAGCTTGATCTTTAATTCCTTCAAATAATGTCCCTCAGGTTAATTTTGTTATCATTTTTTCTTTTGTCACTTCTCAGGAACTCCTTTATTAATTTGCCAACCCCTCTTTGTATTAGAAAGCTTTCAAAGTCATTCTTCTGATTTATTATTTGTAAGTCTGCTCTATTTATTAGAACTTTATATACTAAGTACCCCAGTATTATTTCCAGTGGCTCTGGAAAATCTTGATATATACACATATAACCACTGTAAATTGTTGTCTGTTGTTCATTTCTACCATTTTTTCCATCTGCCTTTTATCTCATTTTGCCAGTTAACTCTTTTGTTGTTTGCTTATATTTAATAAATAAAGATTCACTTATATTTTTGGTGGCTGAACTTGAAGGCAAGTAACCTTACTTTGATCTGGATTGACTTGTAGTATGCTGGTTACAAACTAGGTTGGAAAGAACTCACAGCAATTTTCCAACAAATATGATGTTTGAGCCCTCCGGGACTTATAAACTAGAATGTATGGCTCAGCTAGGTATGTGAAAACAGTCCCCTGTGGCTTATTCAACAAATTGTGCCAAGCTATATTACAGGTTAATATAGTGTTAAACTTCTGTCTCTGTATATGGCTTCATTTGTTTCCATTAGAAACTCAAGACAGCTTGAAGCAGCACCTTTAACTGAAAGCAATCTGCTAATAGCAAAGCAAATATTGTCAAAGAGTTAACTGAAGACAAAGGCTCTGCACATGTCCACAGTTTGGCTAAAATTATTCTAGTGGAAGATGCTTTTTATTTTATGTTTCCTATTTTTAATGGCATGTGTGGTAGTAAGGTAGGGTGACCAGACGTCCCGCATCTGGCAGAACAGGCACGACTTTTCATCATTTTTCCCGCGCCCCGCCCGGTTCTCAAAAAACCCCGCTTTATTTTGGTGCTCGCTGGCTCCCCCGGCCATCATCAGCTGCCGCTAGCTCGCTCGTTCTGTTCCCCCATCTATTCTATCTACACTAAAAATCTAAGCCAGCCCAGCCTGCCGCTCACTGATTGCCCTGGACTCCAGCCAATCAGTGAGCTGGCTGGGATGGAAAACGCGGCGTGCTTAAAGTTTTCCATCCCAGCCAGCTCACTGATTGGCTGGAGTCCGCTTAGCACGCCTCATGAGTCCCCCGCTGAATGGCGGCCGAGGGGCACACTAAAGTGCTGGCATGACTTTGAAGGGCTGGCTTGCCGCTTGCCTTCCATGTCGGCCTGCGTGGAAGGCAATCCAGCCCTTTCAAAGTCATGCCGGCAGTTTAGAACTTGCCCGCCATTCAGCGAAACATCTTTCGCTGAATGACAGCCAAGGGACATGCTAAAGTGCCGGCATGAGTTTGAAGGGCTGGCTTGCCGCTTGCCTTCCACGTCGGCCCGCACAGAAGGCAATCCAGCCCTTTCAAAGTCATGCCGGCAGTTTAGAACTCGCCCGCCGCTTCGTCTCTCCTGCCTCTTCGCTTCTCCATTCGATCGTTGAAAGCGGGAGCCAAGCTGGGTCATTCCTTCCAAGAGGCAAGTTTCCCATTGAATGACTCGCTGCCCTAGACCCTCTGCAGTCCCTCTCATCTGGACAGAATGCTAGCGAGAGTGTTGGGCTGAAGGAAGGAGGGATACACACACTCGCGTTCTCCCCCTCCCTCCCTCTCTCTCTCTCTCTCTCTCAAATGGCAAATCCGAGCAGCCGCCGGAGGGAGCTGCGCGTGGGAGAAACGGGCATCTGTCAAAACCCCGAATCCCATCTCAGCCTCGGGTGGCTGTGGCAGAAGCAGCGAGCGCGTGACCTCTCTTTCCCCGCTGCATAGGGATGTGGGGAAAGGGCTCGGGTGCCCAGTTTTCTCCCCCCCCTTCTTTCCTTCTCTCTCTCTGCTCTGGGAAAGGAGCAGCGCTCCGGCGAGCCCCAAGAGATTCTCCCATTCTCTCTCTCTCTCTCTCTCCTGGCCCTTCGAAGCCGAGGCGGCGGGGGCGGGAAGAGGAGTATGAGGGGGAGGGTCGCTCCCGGTGAAGCGTCGCCCCCGCGCTCACTGCTTCTGCCGCAGCCACCCGAGGCCGAGACGGGATTCAGTGTTTTGACAGATGCCCATTTCCCCCCCGCGCGGCTCCCTCCAGCCGAAGAGCCATGTAGATCCCTTCTTCTTTTCCTTCCCCCCTCCCTCCTTCCTTCCTCTCCTTCCCACTCCTTGCAACTGGCGGCGGCGAAATCGTAGTGATCCGAAGGGTTTGATGGCTGGCACAATGAAGGTCTTCTTCATCTCCTTGACTTCCGCAGCGTCCCCCATTTTCCTCCCCTCCCCCACCCGCGGCGCCTCTTCCCCTCCCCTCCCCCTACAAGGGATCTACAACCCATGCGGGAAGTTGGAGGGGGTTGCATCTTTTCCCTGGCTTCTCCGAGCTTTGTTCCTCCCGCTTCCGCTCCTTCAGCTGGAGAAAATTACACACACACACCCCAAAGAATCCTAGGCACACAAACAAGCAGCTTCCCCACCATGGGCTTTGTTCTTAACCGACAGCGGGCAAAGGGAATAGAGAGAGGCAGCGGCGAGGCTACCTTTTGCGGGGAGAGCAGGAACTTGGCCAACCGTGGAAAGGTGCCCTGGGGTTGGGATCCAAGGCGCACTTAACTAGGCGAGGAACTTGTGCGGACCCGCCGGGGCGTGGGAACTGAGGAAAAGAATAGGGGGGCGTGTGGAGAAGAAGAAGCGTGCCGAGTCCTAAGACACTGGCGATCTGGGGCTGCTGTAAGCAGGCGCTGGGTTTCGGGGGAGGGGGGATGTGCAAACCCCCCTCCTCTAATGCTTCCGGCTCTTCTAAAGAAGGGGGTCAGGGGGGGCTTTTGCAGATCCTTCCCCCCTATTCCCGCATCTCCTTGCAGGAACCCCCAATCGCCAGGGGCATCGGACTCCAAATCCCATCGCAGCAGCCCCCAATGGCCAGTGTCTTAGGACTCCAAATCCCATCGCAGGAATCCCCACTCGCCAAAATCGTAGGACTCCAAGTCCCATCCCATATGCTTCTAGAGCTCCCTCGCAAGTTTCAGCAGCCCCAATGGCAGCTCGGCACGCTGCTTGTTTGTGTGCCTGGGATTCTTTGGGGTTTGTGTGTGTAATTGTCTCCAGCTGAAGGAGCGGAAGCGGGAGGAATGAAGTTCGGAGAAGCCAGGGAAAAAATGCAACACCCCTCCCCCAAACTTCCCACATAGGTTAAAGTAGAGCCTCGGGATGCCTTCATATGGAATCTCCCCCCTTCCTCTCGGCTTTGACCTAGGGAGATCCCAGGCGCTCCCGCCACCCAGCTGGAAAGGAGGAAAATCGCGTGGGTGGGGAGAATCAGTGAGCCGGAGAAGGCTGTGGGTGTCTCCGCCATACACTCAGGCGCCAGCCCTGCTGCTGCTGCTACTGGGCAGAAGCCTGGCAACTGACAATGGCAATCCGTCTTGCTTTCCCACTCCGCTCCTCTTTCCCAACGCAAAGGTAGACCGACGGAGAGATAAGGCAGAAGAAGGGAGGGTAGCCGATGCCTCAACCGACAAGAGGCACGTCCTCCGCACCCTTAAAATCCCCATTTCCTCCCCACTCCAGGGGTAGGATACTATAAAATCCCCACTCCAGGGGTAGGATACTGCAAAATCCCCATTCCCTCCCCCCTCCAGGGGAAGGATACTATAAAATCCCCATTCCCTCCCCACTCCAGGGGTAGGATACTGCAAAATCCCCATTTCCTCTCCCCTCCAGGGGAAGGATACTATAAAATCCCCATTCCCTCCCCACTCCAGGGGTAGGATACTGCAAAATCCCCATTCCCTCCCTCCTCCAGGGGTAGGATACTGCAAAATCCCCATTTCTTCTCCCCTCCAGGGGAAGGATACTATAAAATCCCCATTCCCTCCCCACTCCCCATTCCCTCCCCCCTCCAGGGGTAGGATACTGCAAAATCCCCATTTCCTCTCCCCTCCAGGGGAAGGATACTATAAAATCCCCATTCCCTCCCTCCTCCAGGGGTAGGATACTGCAAAATCCCCATTTCTTCTCCCCTCCAGGGGAACGATACTATAAAATCCCCATTCCCTCCCCCCTCCAGGGGTAGGATAGTGCAAAATCCTCATTTCCTCAATGTGATCACTGTCTGTGATCTGGTTCATGATGGAAGGAGGCAGGAAAGCGCGGGGCACTGGAGAGCTCACCCAGCTGTATTTCTTTCGTTAATTTATCCATTTCGGCACAGTCCATAATTTTTCTGTATAATTTTTCCGTATAAAATTTTTAATCAAGCCCCCCCCCCCCCCGGTCAAAGGTGTCCCTCTTTACCAATCTGAAAATCTGGTCACCTTATAGTAAGGTTTTCTCCTTTTTATTAAAAAAGTTAATGCTTTGTCCACAAGAAGCAACCTCTTGATGTTGTACATTCTTCGGAAGCAGATAGCAAGTTGGTATTGCACCCTGTTGGTCTTTTGTATTATAGACAATACATTATGCAGCTTCCTCTTTTCTGGCAAGTCAGTTTGTAATACAAATGAAGGGGGGGGCTATAACCTCTTTAACTACAAGACATTTAAAAAAAACCTCTTTAACCCAAAATAAATGTTAGATATGGATTGGAACTAATACATATTAGAAGATAAAGATTGTGCCTTGGAGCTGAAAGCAAGATGCCATGCTTTGAAAATTTAAACTGAAAATCATAAGAAACAGTAATTAAGACATACTGTACGCACCTCACTGTTGTTATTTTTAATAGTTTTATTGTTGTTTATGGAGAGACTGTGGCTTCATCAAATTTGGAATTTAGTTTCCGATTCCTTGCTTGAGAAACCTCTATAATGCGGACCTCCGGGGTGGGACCTTGCTGATGGCGGCAGCTTAACGAGCTGCCCCCAGGTTCCTGGCCGCGTTATCTGCCTAAATACCTGGTAGATACCTCATTCTTCAGGCAAAGAAGAGTGAGAGAGAGATCCAGTTGGTAAGAGCTTTTCTTTGAAGTTTGCAGCTTTTTTTTTTGCTGCGAATGGAAGGGGGGCCGACCGAAGGCTGAATCACATCTCCGTGCCAGAAATTCCTGCTGTAATCATTATGGCGCAAAGTAAGGAACCCCCGCTTAGGACAATTTTTGATATATTTATTTGAGATTAATACAAGCAGAGTCCGTACCCGAGAACCTTATCTGCCTTTTTTCTTAAAAGAAAGAGCTTTCTTTGTGCACTTGGTTTCTAAAAAAATAAGCTCCTAAAATGGCGGGTGCCACATCCCTAACTGTCCGGCAAAGAAAAAGATCAAAGGAACAGCCAGAGAGCATTCTCTTACTAATTAGTTTCGTTTCTCTGAAGAGCTTACAAGACTTGTTTCTTATCAACTTTTAAAAGCTTTAAAAGACTCCTTGTTAATATAGAGACATTCCAAACAGAGACAAATATGTTGAACTGTTTCGTTACAATGCTAATCTTTTGAAACCTGCTTTGTTACAATGCTCTTTTCTGAAACCTTTTGAAAAACCTCTAAGAACAAATAAAGGGGGGACTTAATACTTTCTTTCCTCGTAAGCTACACAACGGGCCAGCAGAGTTTGAATAATTGTTGAATAATTGTTTGAAGAAAAGATATAATGGCATCAAAATTAAATTCGTGGAGACCTCTTTTTAGGAGTACATCAGATCGAAAAAATTTATCGCGCTAACTCTTGGGTGGCAAAACAGAGGCAACTCCCCCGAGATGTAATTATATACTTTACTACAAGAGAGTTCAGAAACATGATACTACAAGAGTCTTATAATACCAGGCTTCAAATTGGCGGACAGGACTTGATTGTCTTGAAAGAAATACCACCCCAAATGCTAAGAGCCAGGAGAGATTATGCTTTTCTAGTGGAAGAACTCAGAAACTGTCAGATACAGTATAGATGGGATGTGCCATTTGGTATTATAATTACATTTGATAAGCAAAAATATCGTCTCAACTCTGTATGGGAAGCCCGAGATTTTTATCACAAGACCCTGAAGGTGGGACACCCTGAATCATCTGGATCTGGAGAAAGACCACGAGAAGGACAAGATAAACAGCAAATCACACAACTACCAGACAAAAAGCACCATTTCCTCCTTCCGGAAGGGCAAGGGACCAGGGAACAAAGATCTAGCCGTATGACTACCAGACAAATGGGAAAACAAGGCATATTGCAACAACCTCAATAATCACTGGCCATTGATCAAGGAGTTATGGTCTGAACTCTTTACAGAAGAGAAAGAAAATATTTCACTATCTCAAACAGTTCAAGAACGATATAATTTGTCTGCAAGAAATTCATATCAAATCAACTGATCAAAAATATCTGTTCAACCCCGAACTTGGTCAATATTTTGTGACCTCTGCTACGAAAAAGAAAAATGGTATAGTTGTATACTTAAGAAAAGACATTAAGGCTGAATTAATTGAAGCAGATCCCTTTGGAAGATATATCGCATTAGACCTAATTCTAGAAGGGAAAAAGACTTGATGGACAACTTCGAATTGAGAAATGTTTGGCGAGAAAGAAACGCAGAGGCATATGACTTCACCCCTTTTTCTGATGGACATCAATCCCTTTCAAGGATTGATTTTATACAAATCACTAATGATTTATTTTCTAGGGTGAAGAAGACAAAGATTGCGGCGAGGGTCCTTTTGGATCATAACCCAGTCTGGATGGAATTGGGAAGGGTAGTGCAGGCAAGAAGGTCTTGGAGGTCGAATGAGAGTTTATTTAGATATGAAAAGTACATTAATGATTGTAAAAAATTGCCATCTGAATACTTTGTTCTGAATATGAATAAGGGTATATTCATGGAATTTGTAGGGGATGTAAGTAAAGCATATATGAGAGGAGTATTGATGAATATAAACAAAATACATAGACATAAACAAGGGCAAAAACGAAAGGAATTGGAAGAGGAAATCAAAAGAAAAATTTGAAATGTATCCAAATTGTGTTATAGAGGGAAGGAGGTACAAAGGGGACAAAATTAAGGGTTTAGATATAGACAGATACTTAGATAAAGAGATAATACCCCTAGTTAGAGAAGAGTACAGGCAAAAGTTGAACCAACAAATAACCTCTGGGGAAATCCTGCAGGTAATCAAACAATTAAGATTAGGAACAATGTAAACTGCTTAAAGTTTGTGTAATGGCAAGAAGCTGAGTTCAAGGCAGAGATTTTACTGACTTTTTTTTTCTTTTTTCTTTTTTAATTTCCTTGGTTTTAATATATCTTAGACTGTGTTTGATAAAAAGCTATACCGTGTACGGGCTCTGGGAAGTCGGGGGGGGGAGGGAGGAGGGGTCATAGGGGGGAGGGGGGGAGGGGGGAAATATAGTATGTGCCAGATTTTAAAGTAATATGATTGCACTTGTATACTGTTGCCTTTTTAATTCTAGTGTAAAAAAGAGAAACCTCTATAATGCATTAATATAAGGTTAGGTTTGAGACTGTTGGGACTTGGATAAAGCATGCCATGTACATTTCTGAACTTAAGTGGGAAGCTCTGCAGAAAGCTTGTAAGTCTGCTTATCTGAACTTGTAAGCACATTCATCTGAACATAATTAAAAGTTGATTCTTTCAATAATTTTAATTTTGTTCTTAATTTTGTTTTCTCTTTGTTCTATTTATGCTTTTATATTACTTTTTATGTTTTTATTATAAACCTAGTTTGTATTGAAGCACTTTAGGCCCACAGAATGGTTAAATTGAGCATTAATGTTTTAAGTGTCACTGTAAATATAGAAATTTGTGCAGAAATTCCAAAGAATAGAAAGTTGGAATGTTTATATGATTTTAACAGCAAGCAAATATATATAGTGGAGAAAAGAATAGGAAATAAATGTTTCGGGACAACATTTGCTGCAAGGAATTTGAAGACAACAATGGAAAATCTGATTCAAGATCTGGTGGATTAAGACATGTAGACACAACTTGAATAAATTTTAATAGTAACATAAATGTCATTGTGGTTTCACTAATTTGCTGCATCTATGGAGCTACAAAACCAACTGTATCTAGATCTGAAGATGTGAATAAGGAAAAATGTGTACATAAATACATTTTGTCAGAAGCATTCATTAAAACAAGTTTATGCTATTGAATAGATTCAATTATTTATGGCGATCTGTTGAACCTAGAATGTTTTTCCTTCAGTTAGATTTATGGCCTCTATCTTTTGTCTCTTTCTAATAAATATTTAAAATCTCCACAGATGAGAAAGCTGAAATAATATACTGAGAATCAAGGAGACAGATTAAGGTTTAAGTAACAATTTATGGAGATTCCTTCTCTTTCTTCAGTAGCTCACTGTTTTGTTTTTGATCTTTAATCTATCAAGAACCTCTGCTTTATGACTGAAGCTTTTTATTATTGTTATTCATAGCTTTGGCAAGCTTTCTCTTTTTATATGGAAGCCTATAATATACTCCATTGGCCTATTAGTTCCTTAAATGGGGATTTCCTGTACTAAACCTAGCCATGAAAGGTGGTCTGTCACCCATTTTTTGTGCCACGGTTTTCTATCAGGATCTACATTGGATACACTCCATGGTATGATCGCTTGCCATTTATTATTTTTTTCTACTTCAAATCGAACACACATGATTCATATACTTGGTTTTATAGTGACTCTATCCTTAGGGTGACCAGACGTACCGATTTCAGCGTGATAAGCACGCGTCCCTCCGCCTTTTAAAAAAGTCCTGATTTTCTGGCTTCATGTTGAAAGCCCAGTGGATTTGCTTAAGAAATCCTAACCGGGGCAAGACAAAAGACACCCTGTCTAATCTCTCTCTCTGTCTCAGTACTTTCATTGAAGATATTAAAACGTTAAAGCAACAAAACGGACCTCCACCCACCCACCCACCCTGCGCTGGTCACGTTTACCTCATTTTATAAGAAAAAAAGTGATCTAGTACCATAGAGCTGCAGGAAATGGCTAGAGAGGTCGCCAGTGTTACTTCCTGGATTTTCCGGAGGGGAGGGGCACGGAGGTTGGAGGACTCCAAGATGGTGGAAAGTTTCTTTGAAAAATATTGGAGTTTCTGCCTGCTGGTAAGTGTGTTGGGTTTTTTTCTTTTATTTTTTAATGTATTTTAAAATAATGTAGGTTTTTTAAAACGTGCAGCTGTTGTTTTTTTATTCAAAACAATATGTGATGTGCCATGGAAATATCATTAAAAAAAAACCCTGAAAGAACAAAAGGGTTTTTTTAGGGTATTTTCCTGATCAAATCTGTAATTGTTTCTGCATGACACCCTTAATCACAAATAGCCAACTACACTTCATTCTAAATAGTTTTATTTCCTTTATTGTATGTGATTACTCAAGTCCAAAAACTGAGTTAATTGGATAAACTCAGCTCCACAATTTACTAAATATACAGTTACAGGAATTTCATGTATAGTATGCTGTCTCTTAGGGTTTATTGAACATAGGAGAATAATATGAGAGGGATTTGATGTAAAATAAGCTCTTTTAATGAATTTAAAATCAACGCAGCAGACAAGACATGAGAGTGAACATAATACACACTTTAACAATATTTTTTTTTCTTTTAGCCATCAAATACTGCAGCAAGTGTGTCAGTAATAATAGCAAGACAGGCATAGGATTTTCCAGACAGGTTAATTTTACTTTTTTATAGTTTTGATGTTGTATTTAATTTTATCTGTATTAGAAACTTATGAAGGCTGTGCAACATTTTGAGGTGATATAGAGTATGTAAAGGCATGAATACAGTAGAACCTCTGGTCACAACCATAATTCGTTCCATAACATTGGTCGCAAACTGATTTGGTCATGAATCAAACCTAATTTTGGAAATTTGGCGCTTACAAAAAAAAATGGTGCAGAAGGGGAAATCAGCAGCGGGGGGGGGGGAGGAGAGAATGTGAATATTTTGGTCAGAAGCGTTCGTGACCAAAGGTTCTACTGTATAACATCTTCACTTAAGACTTAAGATTCACTTAAGAACTGTGGCAAGAAAGGTGGTTTAGTGACCAAAGTTACAATGGCATTGAAAAAAGTGACTGATGACCATTTTCACACTTAGCGACCATTTTCACACTTAGCGACCGTTGCAGCATCCTCATGGTCACGTGATCAAAATTTTGATGTTTGGCAACAGATTCGTATTTATGATGGTTTCAGTGTCCTGAGGTCATATAATCACCTTTTGACAAAGTCAAATGGGGAAACCAGATTCACTTATGTTACTAACTTATCAGCTGCATTTATTCACTTAAGAACTGTGGCAAGAAAGGTGATATAATGGGCTTAGTGACCAAAGTTACAATGGCATTGAAAAAAGTGACTGATTACCATTTTTCACACTTAGTGACCATTTTCACACTTAGCGACCGTTGCAGCATCCTCATGGTCATGTGATCAAATTTTGGATGTTTGGCAACAGTTACAATTTATATTTGTAAATTGTAGTTATGTTGAAATAAAAAAAACATTACAATACTATTTTTGCGTTGTATGAAAATTTTTGTTGCTCCGTATAAAATTTTTAATCAACCCCCCTCCCCCCGGTCAAGGGTGTCCCTCTTTACCAATCTGAAAATCTGATCACCTTATCTATCCTCCAACCCTGCTTGGTTCTTATCTCTTCTAACATAACATTTGAGAAGATAAAGCTTTCAGCTCATCATCATTTGTGGTCCTAAATATGAATAGAACATGACAGCTTCCTTCAGTGGCTATCTTTTAAAACCAAACTTTGTAACCATCCAAGCACTACAACTTGGCAACTGCTCATTCTTATGTAAGAATTGATTGCAAGAGATGATTTAATATATTTCTTACAAGAGCTTATGCTAATCATAGTTTCAGTATTTGTACTCTGAAACCAAACTTTGAATACAAGTACTGTAGCAAGCAAAATGTAACATTTCATCATCGGTTTTAGTCATTTTTAATTTTTTCATATTGTTCATGTGTTTCTAACCATTTATTAACATCTGAAAATAATTTCTTTTGGAGAGCTCATACAACATCATTAAAATTTGTGGGGTAGAAGTTATCAGCTTTCAGGAGCAAAAGTCCTGTGGCTTTTATAGGATTGACTACCGTGATTTTCTATATCACTAGATTATTTCTACCCAGATTATTTTTTATTAATTTGTGATTGTAGAACATATTCTTTCATTAATTTTATCAATCTAGTCAGCAAATCAACAATATATTTGTCATGCCTATCTAAAAAGTTTCAGGACTCATTAGACCAGAATATACTAGCCGGATTTAGAAATAGCCACTCTTTTTTGATTATCCTTTTATTAAATATATCATCCTTTTAGCCATTGTATCTCTACTGCAAGATGAAGTATTGGAAAACTGCTATCATGTCTCCTCTAGTCTGTCTCGTCACTAGACTAGCCATGTCCAGTTCTTGCAACGGTGCATCGTATGTTTTAGCCTCCAGTCCCCTAATCATCTTGGTTGCTCTTCTTTGCACTCTTTCTAGAGTCTCTTTTTTTAATAGTGTGGTGACCAAAACTGGGTGCAGTACTCTAGGTGTGGCTGCCACGAGTCTTTCTGGTTAGTGTAATTCTTTTATAAGGAGGAGAAATACTGATAAGAAATTCATGTTATGATTGGATGGTCGAAATACTTAACCCCGCCCCACATGTATATGTAGCAACAATTTAATAGTCTGTAAAATAATTTTTTTTCTTTTTCTTTTGATTTCTTTACTGATGAAAGAAATGTCCTTCTGGGTTCGGCTCCAAGTGGGGAAAAAGACACTGGAGACATGGAGGCTGCTTGGAAAGATGGTTTAGTGGTGGCTTGAGCCCGGAACAGAAAAGGTGATCACATGCTTCAATGTTGGTGGAGAAGAAGAGAAGGGCTGAGGGAGGGGCTTGCTAGGCTTTTTATAACCTGTTCAGTCCCACCCCTCTGTTTCCTGTTCCTGTGTAAGAAATGTATTCTGATTGGTTTTCAGACTCCCATGGGCCCATGCAGGGGCAACTCTCTAGGCTGTGTTTTGAATCCAGGTTTGGTTGAATTCTCAGATGCCATGTGGTCAGTTGAGTAAAGGGCCAATATTATTATGCTTTTAATCCCATCCCCCCTGGAGCTGAAGTGGAGAAGCCTTTATTATGTAAAGGGACTTAGCTTGGCCTTCTTAATGGCCCATTGACAAAGTGGGGATGGACAGGAAGCTACAGACAGCTATTCTGTCTTTTAAAACATGTTTCTTTCTTTTCACATCCAGAGAAATAGTCTGCCTTTTCAATATTTCCTAGGATATTTCATTTTTTCTGGGAGAGGGCTGGGTGATAACTTCCTACATTACTTTATGATGGTTGCAGCTATTTAGTTTCTCTTATTGCCCCTTTGGAGAAGGCGCTATGGCTACACTGCAAACATCCACACACGCCCTTGTAATTAGCCCAAGGAGCTTTCTGGGAGTTGCTGGAACCGAGAAAACTAGGAACCGTTCCCGTCGCCTCTGCGAGGTTCTCCCCTCTTGCTTTATAAAGGTCACACCAGGACACGGGTAGAAGAAGCAAGACCGGCGACGTGAGAACTTCGCCCCTCGTAATGGCTCCAAGGCTACAAACTCCATTTCCCAGCATGCAAAGCTGCCTAGAAACTTCGCCCACCGGGGGAAAAATCGACGCAAGTCGTCGCCCTGGAAACAAAAGCGGCCGTTAGCGAACAGAATGGCAAATGACGATCTCGCGCTGAAATGTCACTCGAGCGATAAGTTCTATTGGCTCTTTTTAAGTCACGCCCTAAATATTATTGAGCCCCGCCTCTGTCGCTTCCAGGCTACGTATAAAAGTCGCGTCGGCAGCCGCCCTGCGTCTTTAGCTTCTGGTGTCTGAGAGGAGAAAGATGTATCGATTCCGTTCACAGGCATCCACGGGGATTTCTACCGCCGCTGCAGCTTTGCTTATCGCCCGCTTCCCTCAATACTATCCGCTGCCTCGGTCCGGGAAGCCGGCTTCTGAAAGACATTCCTATAGTAAAAAGCGCTCCTGGTCTTCCATCGGCTGATTGTCACTGCTGCCCGACGAAGGGGAGAAAGTAAAACCAGAGACGGGAGAACCTCTGTGCCGGAGCGCCAGTAGGAGCCGCGCGGAGATACAACTACCGTTGTAGGCCGCTGCCATGCCTAAATCTAAGCGGCGAGGAGGAGGAGGTACCTCGCGCGGAAGATCAGGTGAATAGATTGGCGCTTGCGTGTCGCCGCCGCGAGTCATTCTGGGTAGTGTAGTTCTGCGCTGCTTGGTCCTCAATGACGGGCGGCGACGGCCATTCGCTTGTGGGGGGGGGGGGGGAGCCGGCCTGTAGGCCGGGCCTATAATTCTTCGTAGATGTAGGATGGTGTTTGGTTGCGGATGTGGGCGACGCCTTCGACTCGGCTCTGCCCTGTCTTTCCATGGCGTATCCAAACTAGACAAGTGACCTGGTCTTTCGGGAGGCTAGAAAACGGCGACGCCTGGACTCTAACCTTGGCAACTTTAAGACTTGTGGACTTCAACTCCCAGAGAGTTGAAGTCCACAGGTCTTAAAGTTGCCAAAGTTGGAGACCACTGCAGGAATTCAAGATACTATTTGTAGAGTGTGACTTCAACGGCTTTTATTTTTGTTTGTAAAACTCAACTGTTACCTTTTACTTAGCTGCTTTCACAAGTAATGGTCTCGGTAGTGGTGGTGAAGGGAAATTAACCTTTAAGTAAAAGACTTAAATGGCACTTAAAAAAAATAGAATAAAAAATAGAAAAGTGAAAATTGCAAATTAAAAACCTTCAGTCCCAATGCGTTTCCCAAAGATATTGGTAAAATGACATTTTTACAAACTGGTGGTTGCTACTGATAAGAAGTTTTTATAAAAAATATAAATCTAAAAGCCATTGTCCAGTTCACAGAAACAAACTTTTTTAGACAGCATTATTAGCTTGCCAGGAATAACTTTCCTTTTAGGTTAAACTTAAAAATTCTCATGACAGATGACCTGAATATATGCAGGGCTATTACTTTACTGAATATTAATAGTGACATTCAAAAGAATAAAAATTGTTTAAACAAGGTGTGTATGCCTTCCATTTTTGGTAAAATATATTTTCTAGTGGAGCAAGAACATCTCTTGGGTCAGGGGTGTCAAACTCAAAGCCAAGGGGCCGAATCTGGCTCGCAGGGGGTTTAGATCTGGCCTACAGGGCTGCCCTGGAAATAGCGAAGGAGCAGCCCATGGTGCCTCTGCCAGCGAAAATGGAGCTCAGGACAGCTGCACGTGGCCCTCCAAAGCTGTTTTAGTTAACAGAGGGCTGCAGGAGGTCATCGCACCCGAAAATGGAGTTCAGGAGTCCATTTTAACTGGCAGAGTGCTCGGGGGAGCACAGGTACCCTCAACATGAGTGATGTTGAGCTGGCCATGCCCACCCTGGCCTACCAAGGTCAAACACGGTACCAGCCGAGGTACCGGGGGAAGGTCTTGAGCGGAGCTTATGGAGCGAGTTTCAACTTGTCACGCCTGAGGAAGTGGACAAGGCCATGGGAGTGGTGAGCACCTCCACTTGTATATTGGACCCGTGCCCTTCCTGGCTGGTTTCGACCAGCAGGGAGGTAACACGTGGCTGGATCCAGACGATAATTAACACCTCTCTCCAGGAGGGATCCTTCCCACTCCTCTTAAAGGATGCGGTGGTGAGACCCCTCCTGAAGAAACCGTCTCTGGACCCAGCCATTTTGAGCAACTATCGTCCGGTCTCCAACCTCCCCTTTGTAGGGAAGGTTGTTGAGAAAGTGGTGGCCTTTCAACTCCGGCGGTCCTTGGATGAAACAGATTATCTGGATCCCTTTCAGTCGGGTTTCAGGCCTGGCTACAGCACAGAAACTGCTTTGGTCGCACTGATCGATGATCTCTGGAGAGCCAGGGATAGGGGTCACTCCTCTATCCTAGTGCTCCTTGACCTCTCAGCAGCCTTCGATACCATCAACCATGGTATCCTTCTGCAACGGTTGCGGGAGGTGGGAGTGGGAGGCACCGTTCTTCGGTGGTTCTCTTACCTCTCAGACAAGTCGCAGACAGTGTTGGTCGAGGGGCAGAGGTTGACTCCTAGGCCCCTCAACTGTGGGGTGCCGCAGGGTTCGGTCCTGTCTCCCCTCCTATTTAACATCTACATAAAGCCACTGGATGAGATCATGCGCCGGCACGGGATTAAATATCACCAATATGCGGACGATACACAGTTGTATCTGTCCGCCCCGTGCCAACTCAGTGAAGCAGTAGAAGTGATGTGCCAGTGCCTGGAGGCTGTTAGGGTCTGGATGGGAACGAACAAGCTTGCACTCAATCCCGACAAGACCAAAGGGCTATTGATACTCCCTCCCAAAGATGGTCCAGCCATTCCATCGCTCAGCCTGAGGGGTGAAATTATATGCCCCTCAGAGAGGGTTCGCAATTTGGGAGTTCTCCTGGACCCGCAGCTGACTTTAGAACACCATTTGTCAGCTGTGACCAGGGGGGCCTTTGCCCAGGTTCGCCTGGTGCACCAATTGCAACCCTACTTGCACCAGGAAGCCCTTTGGATAGTCATTCATGCCCTCGTGACCTCAAGACTGGATTACTGTAACGCGCTCTACATGGGGCTGCCCTCGAAGTGTATTCGAAGACTTCAGCTTGTCCAGAATGCAGCCGCCCGAGCGATTGTGGGTGCGCCTCGGTTCCACCACAAAACCGCGTTCGACTAAAGCGGGCTCGACGTCATCACAGCGCGACCTGACGTCATCACAGCGCGACGAAAAAAGCACGCTGTGAGCGCTAAAGCTAAAATTAACCCCTAAACCTAACCCCCCCGAAACCTAACCCTTAACCTAACCCTTAACCTAACCCTAAACCTAACCCTAAACCTAATCCTTAACCTAACGCTAAACCTAATCCTAACCCTTAACCTAACACTAAACCTAACCCTATCCCTTAACCTAACCCTAAACCTAACCCTTACCTTAACTTGAATCGGCTTGCTTTCAAAGCGCTTTTTAAAGCGCCCTTTTTTCTCCGCGGTCGCTGTTGTCGCGCTGCTGATGACATCAGCGACGCGCTTTAATCGGGCGCGCTTTAGTGGACCGCGGTTTTGTCGTGCCACGGTGCGCCTCGGTACACCCACATCACACCTATCCTCCGCGAGCTGCACTGGCTGCCCATTGGTCTCCGGACACGCTTCAAGGTGCTAGTCGTTACTTATAAAGCCCTACATGGTATTGGACCTGGGTACTTGAGACCGCCTCCTGCCAATTACCTCCCAAAGACCGATCAGATCCCACAGACTAGGTCTCCTCCGAATCCCATCTGCCGCCCAATGTCGGCTGGCAACTCCCTGGGGGAGGGCCTTCTCTGTGGCTGCTCCGGCCCTCTGGAACGATCTCCCCGTCAAGATCCGGATCCTTACCATCATTCCGGCTTTCCGCAAAGCTATTAAGACCTGGCTGTTCTGGCAGGCCTGGGGCTGTTGAATCTTCCAGCCCCATCTGAGGTACGAATGTTGCTGTATTTTTAAATTGTTTGTCTTTTTATTTTTATTTTGTACCCCTTTTGTATCTCCCCCTCAGATTGTTAGCCGCCCTGAGTCTCTCGGGAATACAAATTAAATAAACCCTTAAACACAACCCTGAGGTGGCCCAGTGAAATCGAGTTTGACCCCCCTGTCATAGGTGGATAACTACTTTCACACATGTTAAAAGAGAACTTTTTTTCCCTAATCCTACTTCCTGTGGGAAGGGATGCTCCCACTTCCCGAGTTTTATTTATTTATTGAATTTACATAGCTGCCTATTCGCCCATGGCTTAGGTTTACAGAATATAAACCCACATTTAAAACAATAAAACTAATAAAAAGAATCAAATAAATTAATATAGTATAATATAATAAAATCACCCCCTGCCCCAGAAACAGCAGATCACATCAGCCATTTAATGGGCTCCATCCTGCTGCGAGCTCGCCAGGCCTGCTGGCAGAACCAGGTCTTCAGTGCCTTCTGGAAGAGTACTAGAGAGGGGTCCATTTTGATCTCTGGGGAAATGATGTTCCAGAGAGAGGGAGCTACCACAGAGAAGGCCATTCTAGATGCCACCAGCTGTATCTCCCTCGGGATGGGACCCACAGCATTCCCTGCCTCCCTGCTCTGATGGGTCAGTTAGATGTGACCGGCAAGAGATGGTCCCTCAGATATGAAGGGCTTTAAAGGTGACAACCAGCTTCTTGAATTGCACCCGGAAGCAAATTGGCAGCCAATGCAGCTCCTGGCTGGAGAGGTGATACATGTGCACGCCTGGGTCTGCACAAAACCATGGGGGCTGCTGCATTTTACACCACCTGTAGTTTCCGACTGTTCTTCAAGGGCAACCCACGTAGAGCACATTGCAATAGTCAAGACGGGAAGTGACATGGACATGAGTGACTATGAGTAGGGGTTGTTGGTCTAGGAAAAGGCATAACTGGTGCACAACCTTCAGTTGCGCAAAGGCCTTCCTAGCCATGGCCGCCCCTCATCTTTAAACAGGAGTCATGAGTCCAGGAGAAAGCCCAGGTTACATACAGGCGCTGTTTGGAGTAGTGCCACCCCCTCCAAGATGAAAGGTGGCAATTCTCCCTGAGCCAACAAACCCCAAACCCAGAGCCACTCAGTTTTGCCAGGGTTTAGTTTCAATTTGTTGCTCCCCATCCAGTCCCTAAGAGCCTTGAGGTACTGCGAGAAGGCGGACACGGCATCATTTAACTCACCAAGGGCGGAGACATACAGCTGAAAATACCAGTATATTGGTGATACCTCAGTCCATGGTGATTGATGATCTCACCCAGCCACCCATATAAATGTTGAACAGGAGTGGAGAGAGCACCAAACCTTGCAAAGCAGAGAGAATATAGTTAACAGGCAGAGCTAATTGTTAGTCTGGAGCAAAATAGAATGTTCTTATAATAATATACATTGATATTTTTACGTGGAAGTGGAGTGTTTGGGTGCTTAAAATCTGAACAAATGTATATTATAGTTGTAGAGACATACTGCTGGGAAAGCATGATAGTAACTATCTCAAAATGTTCAAAATTCAAGTAGTATCTGGTCTCCAACAAAGTTCCCAGCATTCATCTTACTCTTCGTAGGGGATCCTAATTTAATAAATTAAAAGATGTAGCAATATCTTTCTGCAGGCTGTTTCCCATCATTAATGTGAATTATGTATTACTTTTGTAGGTGCCCAGCACAGAAACATGCAACCTTTTAGTGATGAAGATGCATCAGTTGAAACTATGAGCCACTGCAGTGGCTTCAGTGATCCTGCCAGCTTCAATGAGGATGGTATGTCAATATTTGGGCTTATATGAAAAAAATCTTGATAACATAGCCTCCCTTTGGAGATAATTTTGGTTGGAATGTAATACACCATTTTAAGTCAGCTCATAAGCAAAAGAATGATTTGCAAAGTATAAGGGCTGTTTGCAGACCCCCGTGTGCATTTATATCCTTCCAGGTATCTGTTCATGATTCTTTTTCATTTCTATCCGAACATCCTTCATCCCAGACCCATCAAAGGTGAATTTAAGAATGGGAAGGGTATCTCTGTCTTCACTTCATTATTACAAAATTGAAAACTTCAGTTTTGATACTGAAAATATGAAAATATTGGCAGAGGAATGTTGTACATCAACGAGACATTTCAGAAACAGGAGGGTATTGCAGAAATGAATGTTGAATATAGAGAATGAGATAAATAACAGGTGGGTTAGCAGAGAGGCTTGCAGAAAGTCCTTAATAAAGCTTTTTCAAAATTATTTTGCTAATCAGATTGGGAAATTTTATTGAAAGATATTTTAAAATGATAAAATGCTGTCATGAATATGTAACTTCTATTAGGTTTGTGAAGACCTTTTTTGTGTGTCTTATTTGGGAGAGATAATTGGAAGGTAGCTGAAAGAGAATCATTTGCAACTGCTGCCTGAATGCAAAAGGGGCACTTTGGGAAAAAAAGTACTAAATCAAAATATTTTCCTTGTCCATTCTGAAAAAAAGAATGATCAGAATAGTCATGATAAGATAGTATGCAAGGATATTCTTTTTTAAACAGTGACAGAACATCCATAAATATTGATGGCAGGCTTAGCATACATTGCATTTACTTTATATTCATGTATTTTATTCATTCTGCTTTTATAAAAACTGTAAGCATGTCTCATAATGATTCATCTGTCATTAATAGAACATAACAAGATCTGTGATGAATAGCTGGCCAGATAGAATTGGAGAAATAGCAGATAAATTACATCCACTTGAACCTAGTGATCAGTTTTGCATAAGTTATGTATAAGTTTAGATGTTAATATGTTATATTCTATTTTCTAATTTTTTTTTGCCACGTAATACAGGACCTGAGATTGATGACGAAGCAACCCAAGAGAACTTGGAATATAAATTGAAAGGGTTTATTGACTTGACTTTGGACAAGAGGTAGGGAAGATCTGAGAAGTTCACTCGAGTAACTCTAGTTCATGGGTGGGAGGTTATGAGGGCTTTACTGCTCAAATCATGTGCAAGATTGTTTTTGCAGCTATCGACAAATAACTTTTATTTCACCATTTTTACCAGTAATTTTAGCTATTAGTAGTGTTGTAAATGTAGCTACCGTATTTTTCGGAGTATAAGATGCACCTTTCCCACCCCCAAAAAAGATGGTAAAAATCTGGGTGCATCCAATAGCAATAGCAATAGCAGTAGACTTATATACCGCTTCATAGGCCTTTCAGGCCTCTCTAAGCGGTTTACAGAGAGTCAGCATATTGCCCCCAACAATCTGGGTCCTCATTTTACCCACCTCGGAAGGATGGAAGGCTGAGTCAACCCTGAGCCGGTGAGATTTGAACCGCTGACCTGCTGATCTAGCAGTAGCCTGCAGTGCTGCATTTAACCACTGCGCCACCTTGGCTCTTATACACTGAAAACAGCATTTTGGCCTCCTGAAACCCCACCCCTTTCACAAAAATGGACGTGCAGAGGATTTTGGAGGCCTGCAAAGAGCTCCTGAGGGCTGGGATGGCAAAAGTGAAAAATTGGCAAAAAAAGGACATGCTCGTTTTTTGCTTGTTTTTGCTACCTGCCCTCCCCCCCACCGCCCCAGGAGCACTTTGCAGACGTCTCAAACCCTTTGCATGCCCCGGTTTTCCCAAAAAATGAGGCGTGCAGAGGGTTTGGGAGGTCTGCAGGGTGCAAAAACTTTTTTAAAAAAATTACCTCTTCAAAATCTTGATGCGTTTTATACTCTGAAAATACGCTAATTTAAATTTAGACTTCACAGTTTGTTTACTGCTTTTTCCCCTCTTATTGTTTGTTGTTATTTCTCTCTCAGAAGTTTTCTTAAAAAATTGGAATTTTCCTTTGAACTTATAAGAAACGAAAAGTGCTGGGGGGGGGGGTTTATTAAAAAAAAAATTTTTAAGAATGCCTTTGATACTTTCTAGTCACTGTAGAACAGAGATTAACTGGGACTATTTGGGGAGTTTTGATGAGCATTTTTCAAATCTTAACATTGCAAACTTTAGTTTTAGCTTACTAGTAGACAGCCCTGGATCTTTTTGGTTATCATTTCAGAGATCTTTCCTTACCATATTTCTCAATGGTAGAGCTTCTAATGTTCTGGAAAATTTCTTTAAAAATTCAGGGAGATATTCAGAGATACATCTGTATTGAAAGTATCTCAAGTATCTAATTTACACCTTATGAAATGTTTTCTGCTATTTTATATCATAAAATGTTTTATGATCATTTTATTTGCCAAATTTGTCAAATTTCAATATCATGGAAATCATAGATTGTGTAAATTAGCTCACTTGAGGTACCTTAGGTGAAAAAGGCAGTGTTTTTCCCAGTTAAAGGTTACAGGCACAAGAGTTTTTAGTAGTATATAGATAGTATGTCATTTATGATTGTGTTCTTTACAAATGTGTAAGAAATCTAAAGGGATTGTATAATTTTTATAACTGATATTTTAGCATGAATTCCTGCATTTTATCTCAAAAGTACAAAGACGAGGCAGTCCGCTCTTGATGGTCTTAAAAGTGCTTTGACATCAAAAATGCTATACGAGTTCATCCTGGAAAGGAGAATAACACTCACAGACAGTATTGAACGTTGTATCAAGAAAGGTAATACCATTCTGTCTTTCTGAGAAGTAATATTCCATTAATGAAATCCATTGTTTTTCAGATGTATTTTAATCATGATTTCTTATTGGTTTTCATTGTAGGCAAGGGTGACGAACAGTGTGCAGCTGCAGGACTGGCTTGTCTGCTCTGCATACAGTTGGGGTCAGGAATTGAAAGTGAGGAAGTCTTTAAAACCCTTGCACCTCTCCTAAAGAAAATACTCTGTGATGTCTCAGCAAATATGAAAGCTAGGCAAGCTGTAAGTATATAGATGCTAGTTGTTATTCCCTAGTGATATTTCAGTAAGCTTTTAAGGAATCAATATGCTTATTACCTAGTCTGGATGTCGGCAACCTGTGGCTCTCGAGCTGTGTGAGCTCTTTTGCCCCTCCTGCAGCTTCCTGTCATACTGCCAGTAGTTAGGTTTTTCAGCAGTTCCAGCTGACCTCACCACTGGCTGGCCCTGCCCATAGCCCCTCCCTCTCCCAGTCACTACTTGCCTGACCTGAGAAGAGAATTGCTCTGGGCCCACTATGCTCGTCTTGTTGCTAGGGGCGAGTGGGGCAGGGTTGCATTGTGGCTCTGTGTCGTAATGGGTCCTGGGAGGAGGGAATCTGTCTCCTCTATTGTGAAGCCACTAAATTTTGCTGTGCACTGCTAGAACGCCTCATGGCCTGCCCGCTGCTCTTTCAGTGCGTTGCACAGGACAGTGAAATTTAGTGCGTCTCCCCGAGCATCCGAGGCACACCCAGCACGAACAAAGGCTGGAAATAGCTGCCCACTTGCTTCAGTCTGTTGGACAGTGAGACCCCTGGATGAGATGCCAAAGAATCAGAATCAGAGAGAGAGGAGGAGAGGAGAGAGACAGAGGGGGGGGGGAGAGGCAGGGGGGAGAGAGATACAGAGAGGAGGCGAGGTGGGGTAGAGATACAGAGGGAAGGGGAGAGATATATGGAGAGAGATAGAGTGGGGAGAGACACAGACAGAAATACAGAGAGGGGAGAGAGAAAGGCAGGGTGATAGGGGGACAGAGATACATGGAGAGGGGGAGAGGGAGTGTGAGCAGGAAAGAGATACATAGAGGGAGAGAGAGAGAGAGAGGATGAAAAGGGGGAGAGACACAGATGCAGAGAGGTACATGGAGAGAGAGAGAGATACAGATGTGAAGAGAGGGAGGGTGTGGGAGAGAGAGAGAGACGGAGGAGGGAGATACAGAGAGGAGGGAGAGAGAAATACAGAGGGGGAAAGAGAGGAAGGGGTGAGAGAGAGAGATAGCGAGATAAGGGGGGGATCATTTGACATTTTAGATGTCAAAAGGGGTTTGTGGATCCCGGTGTTTTTTAATAACTGGTTCTCTGCCCTAATGACCGGTTGGGTGGGCATGGCTAGGGGGTAATGTGACTGGGTGGGAATGAGTGACGTTGAGTTGGTCACATCCACCCAGGTTTTGTGGCTCCCAGTGTTTTCTATGGGAAATGGCTCTGAATGTTTAAGGTTACAGACCCCTGACTTAGTCAAATATTCAAAAAGCAAGAACTTTTGTCACCTTTGTGGCAAGTCTGCTGAATATAATTCATGATGGAAAAAATTTGAAAGATTTCTTGTCAAACAGAAAAACAGATTATCCATGGAAAGATTAGAATGAATTCAGCAAGCAAACAGCCCTTGAAAGAGGAAAATAGTAATGATGTATAATTCCTTGAACTTCAAAATCCGGTCAAAATAACAGTGAAGAGTTTAGACTTGGACTAGTAGCATTCTTAGTTCTGTTGCATGTTGTGTTGCTAGTTTCCTCTTAAAACACTCTTGTCAGCATTTCAAATATCATCCAGAAATAAATCAGAGTCCAAGGCAGAACTATCCTTAAACTTCCAATTTAATAAGACAGGCATGTTGGCACATCTGTAGCAATCCCGAATCTGAAAGCTTCCTGGGTTACCACCCAGTTGAAAGTTCAATATCTTGCCCCCACACCCATAAGTTCATCACATGGTCCAATCTTCCTCTGCCACGCTGGCATTTCCACCCATCTAGTTCCGGTCAGGTGCAGAGACAAAGAATGACCTTGATTTCTAGAACGGAATGACAACACATTCTACAATTCTACTCCTTACTATTCCCCCTCCCAATTACTATACTAATAGAAAAGCATAGAAAAATAATAGAGTGTGTGGCAGGCCAAAGAGCCTAAAAGGAATATAACTGCAGGCCTGAAAACTGTCGTTTAAACACTGCGTGATTGGGAGTGTACAGATAATGTTGCTCTTCCAGAATAGGTTTTTTTTTAGATTACATAATCCAATTTTAAGACAAATAAAACTAGATCAGCTATGATAGAGTCATAGATATGATCACCATTATGAAAATACTAGAAAAACATCATGATTTTTAATTTCTCTTTTCCAGTCTGCTACCTGTTTAGGGGTTTGTTGCTTTATTGCTACTGATGATATCACGGTAAGATTTTTTTTATGTTAAGTATTACTATTTAATGCTCAGTTAATGTTTGCTTAATAGTGTTTTATTAATTTTTAATTAGGAATTATATTTGACTATGGAATGCTTGGAAAGTATATTCAAAAAATCCTACCAGAAAGAGAGAAATCAAAATGGTACTTCCAGCACTCATAACACAGGTCTTTATATAAGCGCTCTCTTGGCATGGACCCTTCTGTTGACCATCTGCCCAATGAATGAAGTGAAGAAAAAGCTTGAAGGGTATGTATTGTGTTCCTTGGCAGTCATCTTTGGAGTGAAACATGCTGAATCATTCTAATTATAGGTTAAGGGTAGGAAGCAGCCTTATCTAAAACCCTATTGGTTTAGCTTAACAGGATAAAAAAGGAAGAAGGGATGCCATTTTTCTCCCTTTTCTTTATTTTAATGTTTTTCCTGTTTTGGTTGCAATTACTATGCCAACAGGATATAATTTGGGGGAATTGGAAAGTTTAATATTACACAGATTGTGATATATGAATGGAATGTCCTCTCTTGATCTCCATCAATGCAGAGATTCTGCTATGCAAAAAAAAAAAAAAAAAAAGCAGACATTCTAGTTTGAAAAACTTTCTCTTTAATCCTGGAAGTAAATCAGAATATCTGAGGGTCCTTGGAATTAAATTCTGTGCACTATAACACTTTATCTCATATCTGTTTGTCATGTTCAATATATTTATTGTAAGTATTTTGATTTTCCTAGACATTTGCATACATTTCCTAGCCTGCTGTCCTGTGATGATGTAAATATGAAGATTGCTGCTGGGGAAACATTGGCTGTTTTATTTGAACTTGCAAGAGAATCTGATGAGGTATATCCAAAGAAATAGAAGGCAGAAAGTAGGGAGAAATAGTAAATATTTGGTATGGTGTTTTCATAATATTACTTTTTCATTCAGATGTGAAAATGAAAGGTGTTGGTAAATCTACAACTTCTCAAGTGGTATTGAATTATAATATTGCAATATTGGTATGGAGGAATTTTGAGAAATCTTCAAACATTTGGAGAGTTACAAGTTTCTCCATCTGTATACATGGGCACTCTTAAATAAAAGCATGTTAAACCCTATCCATGTAGCTAGTTCAAATTTAGCATATTAATAGCTTGTTTGGCAGCAATCAGTGATACATAAATTATTAAAATTCTATTATGATTTGCAGTCCTTCTTAATAACAATCTCTTAAATGTATTAAATGCATGCATTGTTTAGTACAAACAGTAAATTGAGTCATACACTTTTGAATGTTTTGAATCTTTTAAATTATATAGATTTAGACTTCAATAATTGTTTAGTAAGTCTTTATTAATATCTTTACTGTTTTCTTTAACAGCACTGAAGAATAGTCTCAGATTATTCAAAAGCCTATCTTGGGAAAGTAGCTAGAAAAACGCTTGGCAACAAAGGATAAGAGAAAAAGAATAAAGGAGTCAAGAAAGCCATTGTGTTGCACAGTTTTTAAATATTACTCTGATGTATGCAGTTGAAATTTGCAGTTTTAGCTTGAGCTATGGCAATCTAATTTTGAAAGGAAGAATAATGAACATGGAAAGCTTTAATCCTTTATGGTAGTATCTGACTTTAGTTAATGGAAATTGATTTTCATATTTTCTTATATATGGTTGTCCTTGTTCTTTCTCAAATAACAGGCCTTCCTTTGCATACTTATAGCTTAATAGCTAGTGTATAGCTGTTAAATTTCCCCTGCTAATTGTAACTACAGTGATTGGGGAAATGACAAGTGAAAGTGAATGAGATGAGATGAAACAGAAGAGAGCAGATACTTGGCACTGAATAATTGATATCCATGATGCAGGAAGTAAAAGGTGTGGGATAAATGGCTGTTTCAGAAGCAATGCATTTAGTATCTGTTTAACCAGAGTTCTTGAATCAGCTTTCTAATGCAAATGCTATTCATTTGGAAACATATTAACACAATGAACTGTAGACTATGATTAGTTTATACTAATATATAAATTTAGATTGCCTCTGCTAAAGTCCAATGTTTGGAAATGGGTGAATTATGAATTAAAACATTTACAGAAATTTCATTCTGCTTAGAGAATTCAAAAGAAACTGCATTGGTAGCAATCCTTTCAATATTGTGATAGGGTAATCTTAAATAATGATAACCTATTGTGTTATAGCTTAATTATTTTAAACAATAAAGCATATAATTATGATAATGTGCCAATTTACTGGTCTTTGAAACTTGAACTTCATTAAGATGCAACAAACAACTTCTCTATTTCTTTAGGATTTTTTTTATGAGGATATGGAGCTCCTAACACAGAAATTGAAGGCCCTGGCTACAGATGGAAATAAGCATCGTGCGAAAGTAGACAAAAGGAAACAGCGATCGGTCTTCAGGGATGTCTTGCAAACTATAGAGGTAAACTAGAACAAAGAATAAATTTTATTTTACCTCTTGGAAGTAATTTTAAGACCGAATTTCTTTATACACTTGCATGCAAAGATTTTAGATTCTGCTCAAATTCTGTTTCACTTAATCCTTAATCAAATAGAAGCAGAGAGAATGCTTACATAGTGCTAAGTTAAGATTTTCCAAGATCGCGGCAGCAGAGGAAGCAGTATCTGATTATGGGGAGAGAAGTTACTAAATGAAGTAGAAAGGTATAAGGAGAGGAGAAAAAAGGAGCAGGAAGTTAGATGAGGAAGATAGAAAGAATAAAGTAAAAAAAAGAAATTGGGTTAAGGTGAAAAACACCAGCAAAGCAGCAACACAGCGAATTAATGGTTGCATGTCGAGTCGGAGGCAGTCGGCAACAGAGAACAATAGATCCAGCTTAGGAGCCCAACTAAACAGCCCAACCCTGGAAAAGAGGTAACTGAGAGGAGTGAACCAGTGGCTGAACAGCGGACAAGCAAGGAGGTTGTTGGAGGCAGTGAGCCGGTGGCTCACAATATTAATTGCCTAGGCCCATACTCCAATCTAGGCAGCCTGACTCAAGAGACCAGCCAGGAATCCCAACCCAGGGCCCAGAAAACTAGAGGCAGCCCAACTACCACAGCCCTCCCCCTGCGTCCTTCCAGCCCAGCAGCCCTCCCCAGTGACCTGCCCCAGGAGTTGTGGAAGACTTGATCAACATTCCCTCACCAGCGAGTTCAGCCCCCCCTATCTGCTTCCTACTAGCCTGGCAGCCCTTCCCTGCGGCCTGTCTGGTGGAGGGCAAACGGCCTGGTGTAACCCATCCAACAAAGGGAACTACTGTCTGAGAAATTGGTGATGGTAGAATTAGCGGAGGGGAGAAACGCAGCAGCAGAATAGAAGGAGGAGATCATAGCAGCAGAGATAGGCAGCACAACGGCAGAGGTGCATCAAATTAGAGAGCTCTGATCTCTAAAGCTGAGTGGCAGACGGAGTGGAGCAGACCAGACAGAGCTGAAGCAGAGTTGAGCTGACTGGAAAACTCGGCAGACCGAGAAAGCTGGCTAGAGAAGAGACGAGGAGGCCCAAAAGACCTGAGTACCTGAAACACAGAACAAAGCTGGCAGAGAAGATGACAAGAGGCTGCAGCAGCAAATGATGGAAGTGAACACCACAAATCAAGGCAGAGGTCCAAATAGGCAGGGAGGGAAGACCCCAGTAGAGAATAAAAATAAATGCAAGACAGAAAATAAAAGATAAATAAATAGGCAAATAATAAGGACAAGAGTGGAAAATTAGAAATCAAGGAAGAATAGAATTAATAAAGATCAATCAAATAAGCACATCATAAATAAGGCAAATCTTAAAGATGGAGAGCTGGAGCTCAAAAACTTTTTTTAAAATATAGGGAATAAAGGGGTAAATAAAACTAACAATAGTAAGCAAGTAAATAACAAGGTATAAAAACAAGCACAAAAAGGCAGAAAAAAGGATAGAAAAAAAATACAAAACGTTTTACCCTTAAAGGAACCAGCAAAAAGAAACTCATTGAAAAGGTGAATGACTCTATTGTGGTATGCAGTACACGTTCCATGTATGTGTTTATGCCCAAAGAACACACAGATTATATATGTGTTAACTGTAAGCTGTGTGAACTACTAGAGGAAAAAATAAGGGATCTAGAGGCAGCTCTAGCCAAGCTCCAACCTACACAAGAAAGCTATGCCCAAATTGAACCAACTAATGACCAAATAACTCCCAGAGGATTTGACCCTGCTGAGAAACCCTTGGAGGAAGACAAATGGAGGTATGTCACTCATAGAAAGATACACAATGATCAAAGAAAGAAGCAGCACACATCTAACAAACCCCTGCTAACCAATCTAACCCAATCAGAAGCAGCCCCATTAAAACTAAGCAACCGATTGTTCCCCCTAGTTCAAAATACCAAGATCCACAACCTCCCCCTCAAAGAAAACATGCAAATGCTTAGAAAAAGACATAATCAAATAAGCCTTTAAAAGTCACAACACACCTGAGATAAACAGAAAAGCACCTCAGACTGCACCCCCCCCCCCCCCAAGGAAGGCAAGTGTTGGTAGGAGATTCTTTTCTTAAAACCAGCCATCTGCAGACCAGACATGCAATCTAGGGAGGTGTGTTGTCTCCCTGAAGTAAAAATCAAAGATGTATCAGAACCTAAAGCCCGCATATTGCTATCCTTTCCTCCGCCTTCACATTGGGTCGAATGACACAACCAAGAACCTGAGTACAATATTGAGAGATTATAAGCAACTAGAAAACAAAGTTAAGGAGCTAATAGCACAAGTAGTGTTCTCGTCAGTATTCCCAATACCCATGGGAGTATGGGTGAACACCCATTGAGGGAGAAAAAAATTCTCCCCAAAACCACTGGCTAAAGGGTTGGTGTCGCCAAAAAAAAATTGGACCTTGGATTGCATTATGGACTGACAGCATTGCGGTGGTGCAGTGGTTAGAGTGCAGTGCTGCAGGCTATTTCTGCTAATCACCAGCTGCCAGCAGTTTGGCAGTTCAGGTCTCACCAGGCTCATGGTTGATTCAGCCTTCCATCCTTCTGAGGTTGGTAAAATGAGGACCCAGATTGTTGGAGGCAATATGGTGACTCTGTAAACCCCTGAAGCGGTATATAATTCTCAGTGCTATTAATGTTATCTTCATGAAGGACTTTTGGCAAGGGATGGGCTGTACCTCATAAACACATTCTGAAAAATGTATTTGAAAAAAGACTGTCTCAACTCATCAGAAGGGCTTTAAAACTAAAATTGAAGAGGGAGGGGGACCAATATTTAGAATCTCTAGAAAAGGGATGTTAAACTTGCGTCACATTGTCACATGACATATCAGGACTTTTTCCCCTTCGCTAAACCGGGGGTGGGCATGGCCAATATGTGACGCATCCAGCCCATGGGCCATGAGTTTGACACCCCGGCTCTAGAACACAAAACCAATCATAAATCCCAGGAAAAATCAATGAGGTAAGAAGTGATGAGAAAAAAGAAAAACTCAAACAACTATGAGATGCAGTAAACATACCTATGTACAGGCATAAAAGTCTTAAATGCTTATACGCAAATGCTCAAAGTTTGAGGAACAAATGGTGAACTAGAAGCAATAATACACATGGGCAGGTATGACATAGTTGTCATTACAGAAACCTAGTAAGATAAAACCTATGACTAGAATGTACTGGTGGATGGATACAAATTGTTCAAAGAAACAGATCTACAAAAAGAGGAGGTGGAGTTGTACTCTATGTGAGAGATCACTACATATCTACAGAAATGCATATGATCAAAGATAAACCCCCTCCAGAATATATATGGGTCACTATAAAGGGGGGGGAGTGACATTGTCATTGGTGCATATTACAAGCTACCCAACCAATCAAGAAATGGATGAACTCTTTGTCAACCAGTTAACAAACGTGTCATGCCCCTGGAGTCTGAATCTGCTGAGGAAGATGAGCTGGAACAAGAACTGACAGAGACAGAGAGGCCGGCTCTGTTGGCCTTGGAGGAAACGGGGGAAGGGCAGAGTCAGTCCAGGCAAGGCTTTTCCGAATTAGTAAGGCCTGCAGACAGGGAGAGCTCAGGAGAAGAGGAAGGACTACCCGCTCCTGATCTGAGAGCAAGGAGGGAAGAGAGATGGTGAGATCAATGCAGATTGAGCTGGATACGAGGGAGAAGAGTGCCCCGCCCCCTTTCACAAAACACACCTGGGGACTGAGTTGTAAGCAGGTGCTGGGGGGAGGGGAATTTGTCGGGAACAAGCGTTTAATCTGTGGAACCTTGTGTGCACTTGCCAAAGCCTGGAGAATTGCTGTACTCTGTCCTGTAGGGCTTGCCGGTTTGCTTGCTTTGCTGAACTTCTTGCTCTGGTTAATATTTGGGCTAACCTGGCTTATTGGACTGCTGGCCCTGGTTGCTGTTTGGTTAACCTGGCTTACTGGACTACTTGCAGCCAGAGGCTTCTGAAGGTGTGTGTGAGAGCTTTGCTCCAGGACTTGTAGTGAATTGTGGAAACATGTGGGGGCACAGTTGAAGCAATAAAGGGGAGTTAGACCTGTTCTCTGGTTGTGTTGCTTTTGTGCCACGTCCTGGGTCATCACAAAATGTATGTAGGAAGCATACCACAGTAATGGAGACTTTAACTATCCAGATATCAACTGGGAGACAAACACTGCAATGAGTGGGAGATAAAATAGATTCCTAACCAACCTACTGTATATACTCGAGTATAAGCCTAGTTTTTCAGCCCACTTTTTGGGCTGAAAAAAGCCGCCTCGGCTTATACTCGAGTCAGTGAAAAATTTGCCCGAAATGGAGGAGAAAAAGGGGCGGGGCCATGCCGCTGGGTGACACTCGTGAATGGCCCAGTGCCCCTGTGAGTTTCCCCTCCCTCTGTGTCAGTTTGCCGTGCAGCGCGCACCGCACCATCCCCCCTCCTCACGTTCTAATGTAATGCAGGGCTGTCTTACGATTCCCCTTCCTCCCCTCCTGCCGCTCTGCAACGATGTCCCACCTCCTCCTTGTTATGGCAAGCAGCCACATAGCGATGTCCCACCTCCTCTGGTACAGTGATCCAATGATAGGAATCACTGTGCCGTGTGTCATAGGAGGCGGGACATCGCTCCCGCGGCTGCACGGGACATCATCATCACAGCGGGACATCAGCATCATGAGGTGAGTGAAGTATTTCATTGAATACACCGCTAGTTTACTGTTTTTCTTTGAAATAAATATTCAAAAACATTATTGGTATCTATTTTTATTTTTGAAATTTATCGGTAGCTGCTGCATTTCCCACCCTAGGCTTATACTCGAGTCAATAACTTTTCCAGTTTTTTGTGGTAAAATTAGGTGCCTCGGCTTATATTCGGGTCGGCCTATACTCGAGTATATACGGTAGATGACAACTTTGTCATCCAAAAGGTAGAGGGGGAAACTAGAAGTAAAACTATACTCGACCTAATTCTTACTAATATAGAAGAAGTGATAGAGGGAGTTAAAGTTGCCGAAACCTTGGGTGAAAGTGATCACGTCATACTGGAATTCAATATAATGCAAACACAAGCAAAAGAAAATAATCCAACCAGTATCTTATACTTTAAAATAGCCTAGGAAAGATTCCAGGAGTGGAAATCCTAAAGGGAAAACAACTCAAGAAGTGTGGGAAACTGAAAAATGTGATCATAAAAGCCCAGTCCAGTACAATATCACTGAAAAAGAAATTCACGAAGAAACCAGCATGGATGCACAAAGATCTCTGACAAACTGAAAGACAAAAAGGACAAGTACAAAAATGGAAAAGGGAGCACTTAACTAAGGCTGATTATAAGTAGATAAGCAGAACATGAAGTCAGGAAAGCAAAGGCTCATAATAAAGAGTTGCAACAAAAGTCAAAGATAATTTTTAAAAAGTTTATTCCAATATATAAATAAGAAAAAAAGTAAAGGAAACGATCCATTAAAGAGAGAAGATGGCAAGGAAATAACAGGCAGTAAGGAGAAAGCAGAGCTGCATAACTCATTCTTCACATCAGTCTTCACTCAAAAAAATTATAGCCCAACATACCAAAAAAACCTACAAGACAAACTAAACCTAAAAGACAGACTGGAAATAAAAATTAAAATAAGCAAGAAAATGGTAAGAGAACACCTATCTGACCTTGACAAATATAAATCAATGGGACCTGACAGATTACATCCCAGAGTTTTGAAGATGTTGGCAGATGCTATCTCAGAACCATTGTACAATATATCTTTCAAAAATTCTGGAACACACGGGAAATATATGACGATTGGAAAAGGGCTGTTCTTCAAGAAAGGAAAAAAGCAGGCAAAGGAAACTGCAGACCAATCAGTCTAACATCAACACCTGGGAAGATCCTGGAAAAGATGATTTTAAAAAAAACATCTGTGAACAACTTGAAGTAAATAAAGTTATAACTAGTAGCCAGCACGGGTTTGTTAAAAACAGATCATGCCAAACCAATCTTATTTCTTTGATAAAGTCACTAAATTAGTAGACCAGTGAAATGCTGTGGACATAGTATACTTAGATTTCAGTAAGGCATTTGGCAAAGTAGACCACAACCTACTTCTTGGTAAGCTAGAAAAATGTGGAATAGACAACATCACCACCAGATGGATTTGCAGCTGGCTGACAAACCATACTCAACAATGAGCAATGATACTACATCCACATGGAGAGAAGTAAATAGTGGGGTACACTAAACTGGCAGGAATAGCCAACACCCCAGAATATAAGCTCAGGATCCAAAAAGATCTTGACAAGCTTGAACAATGGTCTCTATCCAACAAAATGAATTTTAATGTGGAGAAAAGCAAAGCTTTACATTCAGGCAGGAAAAATCAAAGGTGCAAGTACAGATTAGATGAGACCTGGCTCAAAAATAGTAAGAGAGCTTGGAGTCCTAATGGATTATCACTTGAATATAAGCTAGCAGTGTGCAGCAGCAGCCAAAAAAGCTAATACAATCCTGGGTTGTATAAACAGGCATAAAATCAAGATCATGTGAAATATTAGTACTGCTTTAGAAAACCCTAATAAGACCACACCTGGAATACTGCAACCAATTTTGGTCACCATACTACAAAAAACTTCGTAAAAAGTTCAGAAAAGAGCAACAAAGGCCTGGAGACTAAAACATGAAGAATGGATGCAGGATTTGGGTTTGGCTAGTCTAAAGAAGAATTAGGGGTAACATGATAGCAGTATTGTAGTATTTGAGGAGTTGCCACAAAGAAGAGGTCAAATTATTCTCCAAAGGCCAGAAGGCAAGAGAAGAAACAGTGGTTGGAAACTAATCAAAGAGAGAAGCAACCTGGAATTAAGGAGAAACTTCCTAACAGTGAGGACAATTAACCAATGGAACAGAAGTTGCCTTCAGAAATTGTGGGTGCTCCATCACTGGATGTTTTTAAGAAAAGACTAGACAGTCACTTATCTGAAATGTTATATGTTCTACTTGAGCAGGCACGGCACTGGGCCAATCCCAGTGGGACGAGATACTCCCTCAAATAGCCTGGACCCCTGCCATGAAGAGCTTTAAAGTGATAACACCTTGAATTACACCTCGTTGAATTTATGGATACTGTTTTAAAGATACAATAAATTGGGAGCAGTTTTAGTAATGAGTTTTTTTGGATTTTCCTTGACACCAATGGTTTTGTGGACCTTGCATTTCTGAATAGTATTTCTTAACAATTTTATCTGCTAGCCAGAAGCATTTAGAGCTTTTTTTAATGCTTTACTCTGCTCAGGAAGACTGAAGCTTCTCTTCATTGCCTATTTTTTTCATGCCATGGTATGCAAAAAATCTTTACCGAACCAAGATAGGCATTTTGTAACATCTTCTATTTTCAAGCATCCATCCATATTTGTTTAATGCTAAGTGGTTGTATTATGTAGGAAAAACTTGTAATATGGTGTATCTTTGTGAGAAGTGATAATGAAAACAGTCAGCTGTTTAGTTAAGTTGGCAAAAACAAAACCTTTCACGTTTTGGATTCTTGTTTTAAGCACTGAACTTTAGAATATCAGTAGTACCATATTAACCTTTTTGAAGTAAATTTTAGTTTAAAATGTGACAGTACCGATGTTTAGGATGAATAAGTAGAGTGCAAGATTTTCAGCAGTATTTAGAACATTTTGTGCATTTCTGTATTGCTAAAGAAGTCTGTTGGAGAAATACCTGTGTAGCCCAAAATATTAGAAGGATGTTCAAGGAAGGATGGCATAGAATTTAAAAACAGTAAATTTGATACAGGTGTTTTTTCTTTAACAGGAACACGACTTTCCCACAGAGACAGTCAAGTTTGGACCAGAGCGCATGTACATTGACTGTTGGGTTAAAAAGCAAACATACAATACTTTCAAGGAAATTTTAGGATCAGGAATGCAGTATCATTTACAGGTATACATTGGAATGAAACTATTTTGACACCCTCTTTGAGTCTGCTCTGTAAATAGCACAATGCAAAATCCCTAAAACAGTTTTTAAATTAGACAATACATGTCTGCATAATAAGGAAAGAAAAAATATAGGCAAAAGATATACTAAATCTTTAGCAATAGGAAAGGCAGCTCTCTGATTACTTTGCAAATTTTGCATATTAAAAGGGAGTTATTTAAAACTTTGGTCAAACATCTGCACAATTGTAATGACAACATGTTTTATGCAGTCCAATGAGCTCCTCCGGAATATCTTTGAACTTGGTCCACCACTGATGCTTGATGAGGCAACCCTTAAGACCATGAAGATAAGCCATTTTGAAAGGGTAAGTGATTCATACTCTGTTGGGTTAAATTATCTTAAATGCAATTCACTCACATAATTGTTCAAAAGCATAATGACATGGTAATATTTATGTAGGGAGAGGAGGGAGTAATGTGAATAGAAGGAATGACAAGGGTTTGTGAGACCTCCTAAATTGATAACAGTATCCCATCACTGTCCCTTGCACAGACTTATTTTTGACTTAAAAGTTTGGTTCCAGTTAAAAGAATGCTAAGATAACCCAGTGAACGATCCAGTATCATTCCTTTATTCTATCCTATGTTCTTTTTATAAGATAGTCCATTGCCTGTATTATGACTGAAGTGGTAGTGTCTTGTATTTGACATCTGGGAAATGTGATGGGTGTCAGAATATGAATTTTCAAGGCTGCCATCATTAACAGCTAAATTTTTACTTTGTAAGTGTGTGATTGTATTAATGTTTAATACTATTTGTTTATTTAAAAAATTTAAAATGGCTGCCCATCTCTTGTGAGTCATTAAGCCAAAACCAACTTAATACAACAACACAGTTTAAATGCTAGAATGAGTAACATTTGGTAAAATTTCAGATTTCGGTGGAAAGGTTGAGTTACATTTCCAGTACACATTTTACGTCTTTTGCATATAGAGATTTTGTAAGCTGCGATGTCTTGATAATAAATATTCTAATGATTTTGCTTTAATTTAGGATTACTGAATGAAAACAGCTGTTAGAATTTAGTACAGAAAATAAAGCCAATTTAAAGTTGGGAGTGGAATGTAGTTCTAGCGCAAAATAAAAAAAATTCTAATTTATATGCATTAATGGAAAATACATTAAAATGGACCTGTTGAATAAACCCCAAAGTTGTCAGAAAAATGTTTAATGTTGGCTAAGATTATTATGATATATAATTGCACTTTCTCTCCTGTTTTTATAGCATCTGTACAACTCCGCAGCATTCAAAGCTCGGACTAAGGCTCGGAGCAAATGCCGTGATAAAAGGACAGATGTGGATGAAGTGTTCTAGAACAAGTCTTCAAAGCCCTTTAACGTGGTGTTTTTTTGTTGTTGTTGTTAAATATAATTCTTGTTTGGGTACAGTTAATTGCAGTGTACAGAGTTAAATAATCTTTTTAATTGTGTCAGTTCCATATTTTGTACACCACTTGATGTTTGTTAAACTGACTTGTATAGTATAGTATAAATGAGGTAGGATGGTAGGAGAGAATTTCCTGATAAATATATTGGGTAAAAATCAACTTTTTACTTAGAAAAATACTTAATATTCAACTAGTTCTGAGGAGACTCCTGATTCAATTTTTTTAATCTAATGAAATCTTAAGAAGTACATTATTTGGAGATCAGTGTCCCTTGGTAAAAGCTGCTATTTGACAGCTAGTTACACATTTTAAAAATAAATATCCAATTTATTATAGTGACATCAGCATACTAGGATAATATTATCAAATTGGTTCTTAATTGGTGTTGGCTGGGCTTTTCCACTTGTTTAGCCTATAGTCAGCCACCAAAAAAGTTGCATGAGCAAAAAAGGGATTTTTTTTAAAACTGCAAAATGATAAAAGGCTATCATATATATGTGCTCTATATTAGGTTTTAGACCTTTTGGGTATGTCTCATTTGGGAGGGATAATCAGAAAGTAGCTGAAAGAGAATCATTTGAAACAATGTTTTACTATTTTCAAATAAGTGTGAGTTGAAACATTTACTATTAGCAGAGGATGCTATATAGGGCACGTCATTCAATGGGGTGAAAATTTTTGCAATTTTTGTCAGGGGTTCTAAAAATACGTGTTTTTACACTAAAAATTCTAATCTTATTTTTGCAATTATACAATGTTTAGCTTGGTATGGTAAACCCACGTCTGATCATATACCCCACAAAAGCCTCTCATAAACCAAATAGTGTTAACTTTATCTTCTCAACATTACATCTTCTACCACAAAAAGTAAAGTTTTTTTCTGAATGAATCTTATCTAGCTAAGCAAAATAGAATCCATGTAATCATAAACTAACCAGAAAGCAATTATCTGAGTTACAAAAATGTTTAAATGAGTTTAATCAAGTTCTTGTTTTGATTTGTTCTTCAATATCAGCCGCTCACTTGCTTCTTGGCTTCTGATATATCCCTTGATTTTCTCATGTTTATACACTCTGCTTACTGCCTCTGACCTGTTTCACACATATCTATTGATTGGGCATGATGGGGCCACTGTGGTACTTGCATTAGTTCATCAATGAGCTGCTTTATTTCTGTTGTAGTCAATTTGCACGTCAAGGTGGCTTTATACACCTTCACATCAGTCAATCAGAGTGGATACTCTGCTGCAGCTCTGGATGCAAGGTGTTTTTCTTGTACATACAGAAAAATCTACCAGCGCGTCTGCACCCCTCTAATCAATTATCTTTTGCACACCAGCTCTTGAATGTCATCTGAACACAAGAGTGTCTGGATTATCATTTCACTGAAAGTGTATCATGCTGAGCGCTGAATAGTTGGCAAAACAGCATCCAATAGAGCTTTCTTTTGCAGTCTGACTTGCTGCAGCTGGAACAACACATGACACTGGTCTTCAATCCAGGAACGTTTCACTTTCATGTTGAACCAGCAAGGGTAGTACACACCAATGATGTATTCCACTATCATTCCTATGTTTTGCCTTTAAAGCCATGTTTTGAAAACCATATTTGACAAAGCCTATTTGCAGTTGTCAACCAGTTTGAATGTCTTGTGGAGCCAATTTCCAGAAGAGCCAGATCTGTGGGAAGTTCTGTACTTATTGTGTGATCCCTACACTTGATCAGTAGAGAGATCCTTTACAATGCTGTTGCTCTGAAATGAGAGGCTCACCAATTGAAACCGATGAATGGGTGGCTGCCCCAGGTTATTTAGAGGAAAGATGGGTCTTTATGTCTCTGTGTAGATTACCATGATCTGAAAATATGTAACTCTCATGAACGACATGTTGGCTCACTTGATGAAGGGAGGAATCTTTACAAAACTAGACTTGAGGGAGGCGTAATACCATATCAGAATTCGATGTGAGATGAGTGGAAGGCTGCTTTTAATTTCCCTCCTGGCTGTTTATATATTTTTAAAAAACTTTTATTGTTAAAAAAGAAAACATTAGTCACGGCAAAACTTTCTGGCCTACTGAATATCCCACAAGGGTGTGGAAATGGACCCAGAGAAAGTGCAGGCTGTTCTAGAGTAGGTACCACCCCGAACTAGCTTACTGAAAACCAAAGTGGGAGGAAGATCTAAGCTCAGCCAACCATTGAAATGGACTATGGAATGCCAAGCGGCATTCAAAAAACGTAAATGGTTTTTGTGGCCCAGCCAGTGCTAAAACAACCAGACGCAAACAAGCCATTTGTAATCCAAGCAGATCCCAGTGATGTGGCTGTGGGGGCAGTACTGTTGCAAGAAAAGGAAAGAATTCCCTCATAGATGCATTGTCAAGAATGCCTCAATACAATAGGTCCAAGGTGGAGGTGGTCAAACCGATGCTCTCTTCACACCAGCTAGCCACTTAAGTAACCATGAGAGCACAAGTGATGGGGCAATCACCCTTGGATGGAGTCCTGGCAGATGCATTTAAGGTTGCTCTGAATGATGACGCTTGGTTTAATGTGCATAAAAATATATGTTCCATTCAGGAAGGACTAGTATGGGTAGGAACCAAGCTGTATGTGCCTGCCAGTCAAACACTGGCAGGCAGGACACTTTGGATTTGTAAAGACATTACACCTAATAAAGAGGTAATTCTGGTGGCCTTCCCACAAGAAGTACATTGAAAGCTATGTCTCCAGCTGTTCTTATCTGTGCCTTAGCTAAATGCAGGCAAGGAAAGACACCAGGATTCTCCCAAAAGATAGCCGAGCCTTCAGCACCCTGGTCAGAGATCTCTATGGACTTTGTTGTAGAGCTCCCTGAAATCTCTGGGAACACAGTCATTTGTGTCGTGACAGACCTCTGAGCAGGTCTATTTCATTCCTTGCCAAAAAAAATCCCTACAGCTAAAGCACTGGTAAAACTGTTTCTGCACCACGTTTACTGATTACATGGTGCCCCACAGCATATAATTTCAGGTAGGGGGGTTCAATTTACTTCAAAATTTTGGAAGGCCTTTTTGGACCACCTTGGTACCAAACAAGGACTGAGTTCATTGCACCATCCTCAAACTAACGGGAGCTCGGACAGAATGAACTCAGTCCTAGAACAGTACCTGCTATCGACTATCAGCAAGATAATTGGACTGACCTGTTGCCATTTGCTGAGGTGGCTTACAACAACACAGAAAACAGTAGCACTGGTTTCATTCTGTTCCAAGTAGTTACTGGCCAACAATTTAAGCTTATGCCTGAACTGCCCGTAAAGGATCCACTAGTCCAGGGGTGTCAAACTCATGTTGTCATGGTGACATCACATGACATATCTGGACTTTTTTCTCCTTTGCTTAACGGGGCATGGGCATGCCCAGTGCATGTTGCATCTGGCCCCTAGGCCAGGAGTTTGACAGCCCTGCACTAGCCCCTTTGTTGAAGGAATTGATCTCACAGTTATAAAACACTTGGCCAGTTGTTCACAGGGCCCTGGACAACATTAGGGCCACTTAAAAAATCCAAACAGACAAAAAAAGAACTCAGCCCAAGGACTTTAAGGTCGGGGTCGTGTTTATTTGTCCACGTGGTTCTTCCAATCCTTACAAACCTCTAAAAGACTAGGCCCTAAATTCGTAGGCTCCTTTCCCATCACACATGTTACCAATCCAGTCACCATGTAACTAGAATTGCCTAAATCGCTGGAGGGTCCAATCTGTCTTTCATTGCAGTTTGTTAAAACCCGAGTCAACCTCGCCTTTATAGCCAACCCCTCCTCTTGCTCCTGAACCCTTTATGATGGAAGGTGAACAGCATTCTGAGATTAAACAGATTCTTGACTCGCAGGTTCATAAAGGGAAGGTTCAATACCTGGTGCCATGGAAGGATTTCCTGAGTCCTCGGAGTGAGTGGGTGGTTGAATCCCATGTCAGAGCCTCTACACTTCCATGCTCAATATCCTAACAAACCAAAATGATTGCATTTTCCATGTTTATCTTGTCCTTTTCTCTTCAGAGATAGATCTTCTAATTCTAGAGGGGTAGCATGTCAGGTCCCTGTCAGATCACTGCCATACTGGAAGGGAGCAGGAAGGCATTAGAAATAGTTTACATGCTTTCACTTAGCTGTAACTACCTGGGAGCATGAGGGTGAAGAGGTTAACACCATTTCCATTTACCCCTCCCGACCAGTTCACGCCGGATGTTCAAGGCCGCCATGCTCCAAGGATGGCATCTTCACCATGCCACCTTGGTGAAGTCAAAACATCTTTCTGGTAAATGATCGGCTAATGATGGACACTGGATATTGAGGTGGGGGCTGAAGGGGAAAATTAACTTTACCCTTTGCGCCTGTTTCTCAGACTCTACCTGACTTTTCTGCAATCACTATCTCTCAGTAAAAGTTGCTTTTGAAATGTGACTGGTTTCAAGAGTTTAACTTTCTTGGGAAAGGAGTTGAGGCAGACCCTTACAGGCACAGGCAATGCAGAACTATTTTAAGGGGAACAATTCTTTTGGGATGCTCTTTATGGCATAGATTATTAAAGGTGCCCCTGACTATTTAGTATGCTCAGGAAGAGTTGGCATGTTTCAAGTGTGTCTGATGAAATAAGTCTATTGGGACTTATGAAACCTTTTTCTATGTTGCATACCTTCCCCCTGAAAAGATTTTCCCCTAGAGAACCAGTTAGTTCCCACCCTGATAATGTTCTGCTGGTTTTCAGAAACCTGATTATAATGAAGAGGATAATATAAAGTGAAGATCATCAGCCCATTTGTAAATGTGGTAAAATTAACAGTGTTTTACATGTTGGCTTTTAATTTACTGTGTCCAATGAAGTATTTGAAACCTGACAACTTTGCAGAAACGAATACTAAATATAGATGGCAACAACATTCTGCTTCAGGGCTGAGCTTGTGGCTCTCATTAATACATTGGAGTGGATTTGGAGAAGACAAAGGAACAACGCTGCTGATATATGCATTTTCCCAGCATTTTATTGTGAAAGAAAATATAAGATTAATTGAGGATAGTTTAAATGTGAGTAATATTTAGTTCTCTAAGCCTTTAAATGTGTCAAGACTTTATTCTTTCATGAACCAAAGAAGTATTTATTGATGTATTTATTGGTAGCCTTTGCATATTACAGTTATTCATATAACAAGCTTTAGGTATTTCAGATGATATTTAAAGTCAATTGCCATATATTTGTATTAGATAAATATATTTGAATTAGATTTAAGTAGCATCCTGTTTCCTAATTTTGCTTGAGTCTAGTGAAAAATAGAGCATCCCCCTTTAAAATATCAAATAACCTCAATATTGGTGATATAGATTCAGAGGATTCCAGAACATGTTTTCAAATGCAATCTGACCTAGATGTTGAGCTTATCCTGAAGGGCTTCCAAAGAGACAATCCCAAAATAGCAACAACCATGTGGCTATTGGATGTTATTCCTTTCCAACACGTAATATTTTCCCAAAGGAACAATAACCCATCTGTTCTGAATTCAATCAATGTTGCATATATAATTTTCTAATCAACATGGCCCATTCTTTATAATTGGAACCTCTCATTACAGCCCTCAATGGAGCAGAATGAAGTTTTCTGGGTTTTATGATGTCATGATGTTTGAAAGAATCCTGTTTCCACATTTTCCCTAAAGAATTGAACATTTAATTGAACTTAAAAGTGGTCTGTGTTTAAGTTCTAAGATTGACAGCAAATAAGCAATCAATGAATCAAGAAGTAGCAGTAAACAAAATTCATATATAGTATTTTTGTAGCATAGGCTGAGTATGCAGTGTAACTCAATGCAAATTTGCAACTAAGCAGTGTAGACAAGGGGAAAAGATAGATTTACGGAATTCAGATCATTTGGAGAGTTTATATATGACAATTCAAATGTGCATATTTAGCCTATGCTGCATAACTAGGACATGTTTCTTTACCTGAGCATGCTTGACTACCACTCCTAAAAAAATCAAACAATCCTTCTTTTTTTTTTCATTTTAAATAAAGTCTGTTGTCATCTCATAGGCATCATGCAGAGTTCTTCTGCAAGTGTGTTTAAAAATTCACATGAAGAAGGGAAACTTTATGCTGTTGATTCATTGAACAATTTAAATGAACATGTTTCTGCAGCTCAAACTCAGCCCCCAAGTATGTATACTACACAATATTTTGTTAACAGTTTTCAAGATTTATGTATGCTGTTTACTTGATGGCATTTAACAAGATAAATATGCTTTCTGAATGGTTTAGAAAAATGAATAGAATAAATAATTAAACAGGAACAAGAAACTCCTGGTCCTCTGGATGATGCTGAATTAGAATTTCCATTCTAATTCACTAATTCCACCATTGACCATGCAAGTCAGAGCTGCTGGAAATTGTGGGTTAATAATTTCTGGAGAACCGTTTCCCATCCTTTGAAGAGTAAAATACATTTGGGTTTGTTGAGTTAAAACAAACTAGCTTTTGTCAGGCTGCACCCGAACTGGTGGAAGGCCTGCCCGTTCGGAGCAACCGTGCGGCTCACCTGCACTGGCTGTCTCCCTGGCGATGGGCAGGCAGTTGCAGGTGCTCCACCAGCTCGGGTGCAGCCAGACCGGAGCACTTTCAGGTACTTTGACCTCTGGGAGGGAGGGGGCTGGGGGGGCATAAAGGGAGCAGCAACTCCACTGTGAACAGAAGGAGAAGGAAACAGTTCGGATTCTCTCTGCTGCAGCACTTAGCGTTGAATGCTGTGGCAGAGAGAAACGGAACTTTTTCCTCTCCCTCCATTCACAGAGGAGCTGCTGGTCCCTTTATGGCCTCCCCTGGCCCCCTCCCTCCCAGGGGTCGAAGTGCTCTTGTCCGGCTGCAACCAAGCTGGTAGAGTGCTCGTCCACTGGGAGCAACCGTGTGACTCATCTGCACTGGCTGTCTCCCTGGCAATGAGCCGGTGATTGTGGGCACTCCGCCAGCTTGGGTGCAGCTGCACCAGAGCACTTTTCCTTCTCCCGCTGCCAAAAGAAAGAAGGGAAGGGACTGGGAGTCTGCTTGGAAGGAAGCTGTGGCAGCCTGTCTGTCCCTTTCAGGTACTTTGACCCCAGGGAGGGAGGGGGCCAGGGAGGGCATAAAGGGAGCAGCAGCTCTTCTGTGAATGGAGAGAGGGGGAAAAGTTTGGCTTTTCCACCCAGGGATGGGCAGCCTTGGAGGGCCTGTTCATCATTCCCCTTTTTCTCTCAGCCCTGCAAAACCAGAAATCTCCCCTCTCCAAGCAGCAACTGAGACTGTGCAGGACAAGAGAATCTGAAAGCCAGGAAAGACGGAGTGATCCCAATTCTGCAGCAAGAGGAGTTTCTACAAAAGGGAGGAGGAGGGGGCACCCGCACCTTCCAAAGGCCTTTTGCTTTTAGGCAGGGATGTTGGCCGGGGCTCGCTTCATTTACTGCTCACCACCGACACCCCTTCGACCCGCCAACCGCAGCCCCATTGGCTGGGTGGGCAAAGGAAGTGAGTGGGCGGGGCAAGCATAGTGTGGATGGGCAGGCGGAGTGAGTGGCGACCAGGCGGGGGGAGTGAGCGGAGACAGGCCAGGGGACCGTACCGATATGTGGGCGTGGCCACACTGCCATCAGCAAAGGTACGAAATGGTACAGCCAATTTCCGCTACCGGTCCACCCATACCGGTCTGTACTGGTCAAAACCCACCTCTGTCCTAGGTCTTTGACACCCAGCTCATATTTGATGTTCTGATTTTTATTGCCAATGTGTAGGACAGAGCATTTGTTAGCAGAGATTTGGAGTTGCCCATTGTTTGACCATTCAGATACATAATCTAGGTCGTTTTGTAGAGTAGCAGAATTTTCTGTGGTGTTAAATAGTTTTACATTGTTGGCAAAGAGGACACAGCTGCTAATAATATAATCACAAAGGTCATTTATGTAAAGTAGGAAGTGTGTGGGACCTAGAATGCTGCCTTGGTGGGTTCCGGCAGGTATGCCCTAGTGAATGTTTAGTGCAGTGGTAGTCAACCTGGTCCCTACCGCCCACTAGTGCGCGTTCCAGCTTTCATGGTTGGCGGTAGGGGTTTGCTTTAACTCTGCTTTATAAATTTTATAATGTAAAGTTACTTCCCTACTTTATAAATCACCATTACTGTGAAACCTGTGGGCGGTTAGAAAACTACTACTAACAGAGATACAAAAGTGGGCGGTAGGTATAAAAAGGCTGACTACCCCTGGTTTAGTGAATAGGCTGTAGCACAGAATATTTTACATGTGATAGTGTGAATATGTCCCATGTTTTCTATCACATTTTCTATCTCTATGTACTTTATATAATTAATTGTGAAATAAACAAGTTCTTCTGGTGTAGAATTTAAATATTTATAAAATGTTACAAGATGTTATTTAGTTTATTTGGCTGACATTTTTGTAAGAGGAATCATTGGATTGAGTTCAACAAATATCATTTATTTATTCCATGGAATTAGAACAATTTATAATATTTATTCTTAATGTCCATTATAAGACTTTATCTTAGGATAAAAATTTTTTTGTTTCATAGTGGTTTGCGAAGATGACATATATAGTAATGGGTGTCCAATACTGCAAAGGAGCATAAGATGTCAAAGCTGGTACTTTGTCACATTAATCATCATTTTAATTGTCAGCCTGGCACTTGTTTCCTTTGTAATAATATTAATAGGTAAGTAAATGCACCTTAATTTTTAGGATAACGATGATAATGGATGACTAATCTAGAAGTGAATGCCATGTTTTATGCTTATAGCATGTTCTCTTCATAAACAAAATATGAACAAATGAATGCATATTGCATGCTGATTGTATGAAATTCCTTTAACAGTAGGGTGTATATTCAGGAAATTTAGACCGACAGAAATTTAAAAAATATTTTACTAAGCATTGATTTGTTTTACAGCTGGAGTGACAGAATTTTGGTAATATACAAAAACTTTATTAACCTTCCTTTTATAATATTGTTTGATTTATTTATTTATTAAATTTTGTTTATGTTTTTTTAATCCTGATTTTCTACCACAAGTCATTTAAAATGTTTAACAAAAAATATTCAAGCATTTGGAATAATTTAAAAAGGTTATGAACCTACGTCAGGAATTTTTAGGCTTTTAACCCTTGCTTAACTCTGCTCAAGTGATCATAAAACGCCTGAAGTCAGACTAGATGGAGGCACGCCATTCTCCTGCCTCCTCCTGTAGAGGGCACTTTTTAGAGGCTTTTTTAAACAGTTAAGCAGAGTCATCCATGGTGACTCTAGCAGCAACTAGCTCAGCCTGACCTCAGCTCTTGCCTTTTTCCTTTTACATTTTTTTTTATTTTCATGATGACAGTGGTGAGGCTCTGCCTCCCCTGCCTCCCCTGACTGCATGTCACTGCTGGACTACATCTGCATATGTCTTGTGTTAATAACTAGATAAGATGAAAAAAATCTATGCCATTGCAGTTACCAGATCTTCGGATATTCTTTACTGTAGACTGATGGAAAGGAGTGGATGTTGGACCATTTGCAATATACCGTATTTTTCAGACTATAAAATGCAATAGATTATAAGACGCACCTAAATTTACAGGAAGAAAACAAGAAAAAAAAGTTTTTGGCCTCTGTGTGTCATGTTTTTGCCCTCCCCAGCCCCCAGAAGCATTCTGCAGTGCTCCGCATGGCCCATTTTCACCAAAAACGGACCATTTTTTTTTTGCAAAAAACATGGTTGCTTTTAAGCTCCCAAGCCCTCCGCATGTTGCTTTTTGGCCCTCCTGGCCCATAGAAGCACTCTGCAGTGCTCCACATGGCCTATTTTTGCCAAAATGTGCCCATTTCTGGCCTGCAGTGTGCTTCTGGGGGCCTGGGAGGATGATAATGTGATGCATGGAGGGCTTGGGAGCCCAAAAACAGGCCTGTTTTTGCTGAAAATGGGCCATGCAGAACACTGCAGAGTGCTTCTGGGGGCCTGGAAGAGCAAAAACATGACACGCAGAGGGCAAAAATTATTTTTTTCTTGGGAGCCCCAAAATGCATTCAGCTTACAAGACACACCTAAATTTTCACCCACTTTTGTGGTGGGGAAAATGCATCTTATACTCTTATACGGTATTTAAGACTTTAGTTAGGATTTTGGTAAAGTAGCAGGATTTGTTTGTTCACAATGCTAAACTAGTACAGAGCAACTTGTCATAAAACATCATATATTGCATTTTGATCAAACTTACATTGGTGTTTAAAATAGGCTATTTAATAGCTCAGTAACAATAATCATGGAGTTTGATACGGTAAGATTAGTTTAAACATTTCTTTCTTCTCTTTTTGTCTCTCTCTTTGTTTCTTCTTTTTGTAACAGTACACACTGGAGAGAAGATGGATGAATTTTCAAAAAAAATAATTCTACAAAGGAGGAGCATTGACAATCTCAAGAAATTAAATGACATGATATTACAATACCTCGACCAGACAGAAACAATAGAGATTATAGGAAATTTCAGCACAATGTTCAAAAAAGATTATTGAGGCCTGTCTTTTCAGATTATTAGCTAACAACAGGAGGTCCTCTGCTATGAAATCTACTCTCAAGTTGTCATCAAATGTTGGATGTATTCTATTTAAAAAAATATTTCTATTAATCATTCTACAACATTCAGGCAAAGCTTGACAAAATCAAGCTGTTTTTTAAATTATTGATTTTCTGTAGCATTGCAATTTCTAAATCCATGCTTCTTCCCACGTGTCTCAGCTACTCTGCCTTTTATTTCACATTATGCCTATTTGAAGTATTGAATGGCAATGAATTCATTCTTGAAACAGCAATCTCACTTCTAAATCTAAAAAAAAATCCAATTTGCAAATTGATGGAACATAATTATGGTTTCTTTGGTTTTCCACTGGTGCGATTTCCTTTTCAACCTACTATTCTTTGCACATTGCAGGTTACAACGTTTTTTTTTTTTTTTTTTTTGCAAACTGCTGTAGGCAGTATATTTGAATAGTGTGTTAAAAAAACAAGAAACACATTTCTTTAAGATTTATAATTTATGAACTAGCTAAACCAGGGTTTTGAAACTTTTTTTTGTGGAAGTTTAAAAAAAAGCAAACAGAAACAGAAGCATTAACAGTAGAAATTGACAACAAAGTGAAAATGGTGCTAATTGTCATCTGTCCAAACCAAAAGGGCTGGCAAGGAATTACTATATGGAAAGACTCCCTAATTCTGTCTACCCAGAATTTCCCATTTTTCTGTGTGGGAGAAGGGCAAATAGATTGGGGCACCATGACTTTATAGAAAGCAGGGCAAGCATAACAAAATGGCTGAAGCGTTTTCTCAGATAAAGCCTGATTTTTGCCCTTTCAAAAAAATTTGCTATGTGATACTGTGCCCTTTAAAAAAAATCTAAAGAACCTCATATTTAGTTTCTTTGCCTAAAGAATATTAAACATATTGCTGTTACGTAAAGCTTTTTTTAAAAGTAGCATATTGGAAACAAAGACATGCTTTTAGCATCATACTACTGACCATCAGATAAGGCAAAGTTGTCTAACAGTCTGGGTCCCAGTTAGAAGTTCAGTTTTTTGCACTTTCTTTGCCAGTTTAAATGACAAATTATATTTCTTTCTCTCATTCCTTGCCATGTACTTTTTCTCTCTGATTTCTTCTTTTTTTAAAGTTTTATTTATTTTATTTATATTACATTCAATCCAATTTTCATTAAACAGTGTGTGGTCTGGGTGTAATCACACTTAAACAGTCATAGTATTCATCTTCGTTTTTGTATTCATCTCCAAGGTCAACTCTCTGTGTTGACATTCCATGCAGAGCGGCAGCAGAGCTGGATCTCAGATTACAGTAGCTGGGTTGGGATGAATGAAGCTATTGGATAACGTGATTTATGACAAAGACTGAAGGGAGGACAGAAACACGGGCAAAGTTCAAAAGCAGATAAAAAAAGCAAAAAAGATCGCTGCAAATAAGAAATGCCTAATGAAGAATGCCTAATGAAGTGTTAATAAATCACTGTTTTTTGTATTACAATATTGGGTCGCTTATTATGAAGCAGGCATCGTTAGGGTACTTTACATCCACAATAGTAATAGTGTAATTACATAGTGATACAATAATAATACTTAACAACTCTCCTCTTTAATACTTCGTCTTTTAATATCTCTTCCCTTCTAACTTCTGTCTCTCTTATCTAGAAATTAGACCATAAAAGATTACATATATCCCATGTCAGAAAACAAAACAAAACAAAAAGAAATATATAAAAAGAAAAGAATAACTCCAGGTAACAACAACAAAAAGAAAGTCATCCCTTCATCATCTCATTGCCTGTTTCAGCTTTATAGTTCCTATGCCTTGAAGAAAAGAGAGGAAAGGGAAAGGAAAGTCCAAAAAACAATAAGGAGAAAGAGAAGAAGAAAGACATTTAACCATTGTCTATTGCCCATCTCGATGTTTTAATTGCTATGCTTATTTTTGGCCTGCCTCCCATATTCCTTCCATACATCTTTAATTCTATGTATATCTACTTCTTGGATGTTTGACCTAAATATTCCTCCCATTTCCACCCTCTTCCACTGCCTAATTTCTAAGCTTTCTATCCCAGCCCCTGTCTTCCTTTCAATCATATCATTCAACCTTCTTAATATATTTCTCCCCTGATTTAATTAATCCTCCACTATTATTTTTATTATCATCTCCTCTTTATATTTCCCCCTTTCATTTCTTTTATTGGCTCCTCCCTTTCTTTTGATGACTCCTCATTTTCCTGAGCAACTTGATCTTCACTCATAAACCCTTGTATGGGAATTTTCTATTTTCCCCATGGCCTCCTTAAAACTTTTCTCCATCATGTCCATTGCATTTTGGAAAAGTAAATCCATCTCCTTTACAATTCCACTCATTTCGTTTGGATCTCCAGGAAAAAGTATTAGAAGCTGAGATGTAGAATTCTTCTTTTTTCTTTTAAGCAACCTCTATTATTCCCCAATTGCAGTTGCTCAATTGTACAGCTGCTGAAGTCTATGTCCAATCAAATTACTCTTTCTCAGTAATTTTCTCAGTAAACAAATCTCAGATGCAGGCAACTTATCTAGGTTTTATGATAGTCTTGCAACACTGTTTCCAATATGCTGTCCAGGGTTAAATTCTAATCCACACTTCCTTTTAATATTAATAGTTAATATTAAAAATGAGATGAAGAGGTAGTGGAAGACTTGGGAGAATGGGGTGCTTTGTCCAAAGTTATTGGTATATCAATATAGTTCAAAATGTCAACTTCAAACCTATCTAAATTATGGGGGGGGGACTACATCAGCATCAGCATCCAGTCCGTCATCAACAATGTCAAGCCCTTCAAGCCAAAGGTCAATAGAAAGTTGAATTCAGCAGGAAAATATCAATACAATTCAGAAAGATATGCAAGGAATGTTTCAATCATTACAAGAGACCATAACTAAGAACTATACTGAAATGAAGACTGAAATGAGTGAGATGAGGACTGAGATGGGAGAGATCAAGGGAAAAATGCAAAGCATGGATGAAAAACTGGGGACTTTTCAGCAAATTCTAGCCAAAAATGAAGAAAAGATTAAAACAATTGAAGAGAAGTTAGAACAAACAGAGAAAAAAGCAGAAGAAATGAATTAGAGATTAACACAGGCCAACAAAGAGTAGAGTAGAGTAGAATTCTTGATTGGCCAAGTGTGATTGGACCCATAAGGAATTTGTCTTTGGTGCATATGTTCTCAGTGTACATAAAAAGACAAGATACATTCATCAAGAATCATAAGGTACAACACTTAATGATAGTCATAAGGTACAAATAAGCAATCAGGAAACAATATCAATATAAATCGTAAGGATACAAGCAACAAAATTATAATCCTGCAATCATAAGTGGGAGGATATGGGTGATAGGAAAGATGAGAAGACTAATAGTAATAGTAATGCAGTGAATAGTTTGACAGTGTTGAGGGGATTATTTGTTTAGCAGAGTGATGGTGTTCAGGAAAAAATGTTCTTGTGTCTAATTGTCTTGGTGTGCAGTGCTCTATAGTGTCGTTTTGAGGGTAGAAGTTGAAACAATATATGTCCAGGATGCAAGGGGTCTGAATTGGAAGGAACTGTAATACAATTGCAAATGGAAAAGGCTGAATACTTTCTAGATTCCAGAAGAGACTAAAATAAATGGTTTTTAAAAGGAACCAACAGAACAGGATCAAATTTTAATAGGACCGGATGAGACACTAATTTAAAAATTCTATAATTATTTATTGAGTATTAGAATGGAAGAAGAGCAAGTAAAGGAAACCATGATAGCATGGGCCAAAAATTGCACACTCTATAGAATTGGATAAATGGCAAAAATTGTGGGAAAGAAACTATAAATTAACAATGTCTACTGCATATAAAGAAAATGTATATAAAATGTTTTACAGATGGCACTTCCCTCCAACAAGATTAGCCAGGATGTTTAAAGATATGTCTGCCAAGTGTTGGAAGTGCAACCAGATACCGGGTTCATACTACCACATGTCCACATGTGGACATGTCCAAAAGCAAAAAAAAAAAAAAATGGACAAAAATATATACCTGGATATAAAAAATGGTAAAGGAACATATAGATCTAATTGGGCATTATACCAGAAAAATATAGTAAAATGAATGTGTATTTAATAGTGCATGTGTTAACAGCAGCCAAAATCGTGTTTGCATAACATTGAAAGGGCGAGGAGATCCCTACAGAAGAGAAGATAATAATACAAATCTTAGAATGTGCAGAAATGAGTAAACCAACTCTTGAAATTAAAGAAAAGGAAGACACTGAATATTTTGAGATATGGGGTTTGTTTTATCGATGGCTAAATAAGAGAAACAGAAGTTAGAACTTTTAAAACTATAAAAGAAAGATTAATTTTATTATTATGGTTGATTAGTATTAATAATTAATATGTATTAATATTATGAAGGAAGAGCACTGTTACTATAAGATTATTGCTAGGGAATATCATCACTATCATGATGTGGAGTATTGTTTAAAGGAATTGTAAACAGACAACATAGACAGACAGCATGGATATTGAATATGTTGCTCTTTCTATTTATAGTTTTTAAAAAAATCTAAATTAAGATGAACAGATTAGGGTCAACAATCTCTAATCTAAGAAAACTAGACCAAGAGCATCCTCTGCACCATATATACAATCACAGAGGTTACTTGGAAGTAACAAGTAGTGCAGTTCCATCCGGTTCCATCACAAAATCGCGGAGGACAAAATCGCACTCGACGAAAGCACGCATTTGACGTCATCACAGCGCGACGAAAACATCGCGCTGTGATCGAAAAATGTAAAAATAAAGCTAAAACCTTACCCTAACCCCCCAAACCTAACCCTAAACCTAACTCTAAACCTAACCCTTAACCTAACCCTAAATCTAACCCTAAACCTAACCGGTAACGTAACGCTAAACCTAACGCTAACACTTAACCTAACGCTAAACCTAACGCTAACGCTCTAAACCTAACCCTAACCCTTAACCTAACCCTAACCCTTACCTTTATGTGAATCGGCTTGCTTTAATTTTATTTTAATTTTTAATTTTTTTTGTCGCGCTGTGATGATGTCACATGCGCGCTTTCGTCGAGCGCAATTTTGTCCTCCGCGCTTTTGACGGGTCACGGTTCCATCCATACCTGTTGTGGCCCAGCAGGAGCCATTGGACCTGCCACCAGACTCCGACAGCGAGGGGCCCTATGAGTCGGCCCTGGAGGATGTGGAGGACCCTGGACAGGGTTCCATCTCTGACCAGGGCGCCAAGAGACTGATTGGCCACCAGGTGGCGCCTGAGCCTTGGACCAGTGGGGAGGAGACAAGGGAGAGTGATCCAGAAACCAGCAGTGAGTTGTTCCTGGATGCATGCCATCGAAGAGTTACTCAGCGTCAAGAACAATTATGCAATTACAGGAGGTAATTGCGCTCAGCTGGTGGTCATTAGGCTCCTCTCTAGACTATAAAAAAGACTGATTGTGACACGCCCCTCTTGCAGAAATCAATGCATTAACTAAAGAGAACGTAACTAACTTGGCAGGCTGGATTGCTGCCAAGGTTTGTCTGAATTGCTGCCAAGGTTTGTCGGACTTTCTGCCAATGTCTTTATCTGTTTGTTTGCTTGGCTTTCAGCCACCGAGATTTTGGCTTCTTGCTATTAAAAGTACATTCTAGCTAAGCTTGTCTCAGCTTTCATTATTGGACAGAGGAGGAGGTCAGAACACATACCTATTGAGAATGGATCCTGCTGATTCTCAAGTTGGAGGATATTCTGCAGTGTATCTAAGGCTTTATTTTCAATATATTTCAAATGTAGAAATATTATCCCTGATATATGAAACTCAACACATACTTTTAAACATCATGCATAATATTCTAGATCCGTGATGGCGAACCTATGGCACATGTGCCAGAGGTGGCATGCAGTGCCTTCTCTGTGGGCACTAGGTCCAGAAAAGGTTAGCCATCACTGTTCTAGATCATGCTTTATGGTTAAGAAATCCTACTTTTATGCTCCTATTGATGCCTGAAAAAATGGAAACAAAAAGGTCTCCTTACAGAAAGGAAAGGTACTCTTGCATGGCACTAGCAAACTCTATTACAATGTTCGCTACTAAGGGAAAAAGGATAGCTGGTAGTAAATTCAGAGTTATTAAAAATTAATTAAAAATATTTAAACCAAGGATTACTAAAATTTTTGCTATCCTGCCTCACTTTTGTGTAATCTTAATATACAACTTCCTGAAAAATCCAAATAACAAAAGAAGCAGAAATGGATAATGAAACAATGCAATGAAACTTTGGGAAACGTACTGTTCTTGCAGCAATTAAATGTTACATTTAATTGCTACACCTCCTCTGGACGCTTGTTTGCATCTCCCCAAGTTGCAGTGATAAATGAATCACTGAATTTTGAATCACGTGGATATTTTCATCTCGCTCACAAACTATTTTTAATATGGGACATGTAATTTATGAATGTTAACACTGGATAAGAACCAAAGAGCATATTTAGATTCCCTCAAAATAGAGGGAAGAATATATTATACTGAAGAGCAGTATATGTATATATGAACGTAAGAAGAATCAACAATGAAAGAGATTATTCAGATCTATATATTTTCAAGAAACTGCAGTTTCCAAATATGTAGACTAACTAACATATTATATGTTTGTACTATAATAGATACTTCTGCATATTTAATAGTTATATTTATTTTTCCTTTAATTCTGTTCCCCGGGTCTTTTTTTTTTTTTTTAAAGAATGACTCTCTACTTATAAATATGTTCTATGAAATGTACTCTTTAAACTATCATCTCAGTTTGATGTTAAGCTAACAAAATAGTCAGTAAATCTTTCTTTCTGTTAGTTTTTCCCTAAATAATTTTATTTGTGGTGATTCCATGTCCTTATCTTATGGAATTTAAAGGAAATGTTTCAAGGTTATTGGATTACATGGTCTAATTATGGGTTCCACCACAAAACCACGGTAGACTAAAGCGCGCTCGACGAAAGCGCGTACGTGACGTCATCACAGCGCGACGAAAACAGCATGCTGTGAGCGGTAAAGTTAAAATTAACGCGTAAATCTAAACCTAACCCCCCCCAAACCTAACCCTAACCCTTAACCTAACGCTAAACCTAACGCTAAACCTAACCCTTAACCTAACGCTAAACCTAACGCTAACCCTTAACCTAACCCTAAACCTAACCCTAACGCTTAACATAACCCTAAACCTAACCCTAACCCTTAACCTAACCCTAACCCTAACCCTTACCTTTACGTGAATCGGCTTGCTTTAAGAGCGCTTTTTAAAGCGCCCTTTTTTCTCCGCGGTCGTATTTGTCGCGCTGCTGATGATGTCAGGTACGCGCTTTAATCGGGCGTGCTTTAGTGGACCGCGGTTTTGTCGTGCCACGCTAATTATGTACTAAGCAGCTCTAAAACAGGATTTAAATTTCAGAAATCTGAGTTTTTATCCACTAGGTGGTAGAAATTTGCCATCAGAAAAATAGGTTGTATATAAAGTTTATTTTATTATGAAAGATAGGTGAATAAAATCAATATTGTTTTAATATATTATGTGCCATCAAGTCAGCATGTGACTTAGTGACCACACAAATACCAAACTTTTCTCCAAAAATACATATAGATTTTATCCAGGAGCTTCAATATTAGAATAGTTATTGTACCTGTATTTACCTTGATTTATGACAACTGAGCCCAAAAATTATGTTGCTATGTAAGACGGTGGGTGCATTTTTTCCCATTTTATGACTTTCCTTGCTACAGTTAATAACTGCACTTAAGCAGTTATTAAGTTAGTTATTAAGTTAGAATCTGATTTCCCCCTTGACTTTTCTTGTCAGAAGGATATAAAGGGATTAACATTACCACATAACACTGTAATAGACATAAATAGATGCCAGTCAGCAAGCATCCAAATTTGGAACACACGACTGGGGAATGGCGCAAAAGTTGTGTGAAAAATGTTCGTAAGACACTTTTTTCAGTGTTGCTGCAACTTCAACTGGTCACTGAATGAATGACTGTAAATCGAGGACCACCAGTATCTATCAATAAAAATTAACCTGACAACTGAAAAGGCCATCAGAATTATTCTTAATTTTGACTTTGACATAAATGCAAATTATTTAACTGTTAGGTTTGTTTTAGAAGAAATGAAAGGACTTGATTTATACACATCATTCATTCATTCCCTAAGTCTCAGTGCAGGGATTCATCTCTAATTCTGTGATCATGATATTCAAGGGACAATGACCCTCATTGCATTTATCGGCTAATGAATCAAGTCAAGATCCAACGTGTTGAATGAGCATTGCCTCCAACTAAATATGCACAGAATCCAGTAACGGTATCCTATTTTCTTCACTATCGGTTCGGTAGCTGGAAGGCGCGCGCTCACTTGATGCCCTCCTGGCCTTGTCAGCGCAATTGCCAGATTTCCCACCAGCGCTTTTGAAAGGGAACCTTGAAGCTGGTTCCCAAAAACCAAAGGCGGGAGAGGACGAGGCTGGCCCATCGCTTTGTTTCTCCGCTCACCATGCAAGCAATTCGGTTGCGGGTCTCCGGTTGGGGTCTGAAAACCTAGAAATCAAGCAAAGATCTCAGATCCAAATGAACACAAAACTCCAGGTATGCAGGTGGCTACTTCTACCCTCGCTTGCCTTTCAGCCAGCCAGAGCTTCACTGAAAGCTACTCCGGTGACCGCGGAACATCGGGGGAGCTTCGACTGGGGAAATCCAAGCGAGAGACTCGAAGGGGAAGCGCGGCCAGGACTTCTTGCGAGGGTCGCCCAGGGCTGCCGTAGCTCCCGGTGGAGGAGCGCGGGGCTTGGTTCTTCCGCTACCATGGCAATGACTTTCATCTCTCAGCAGGGACAGGATGAACACCGTGGATGGCGGCTCCGCCGAGCGTCCCCTCGCGCCATCTGGTGGGGTCGGACCAGAAGGACGTGCGGCTGCCCCCTTCCCTGGCCAGCGTCCCCAGCAGGCAGATCTCCTTCGCTAGTGCCCCATCGCCAGCCAGAGACGCCAGTTCCACCATTCCCCCCATGTTCATGACGGCGATCGCGCAGATCCAAGCGCAATCGCAGACGCTCTTGCGAGCCGCTATAGCCAGCGAGAGAGCTAAGCTCTGGCCTAAGGTAACAGGAGCTCCAGCTGGGCTCGCCGAGCGGACCGCGTGGCGGACGAATTCTGGATGGATTTGCCCCCCGGGCGTCATTGCACCGGCTTAGGCGGTAATGATGCTGGTAGTTGAGGCCCGCAGAGCTGCCTTTAAAGTTGCGAATTCCCAAATTGCCAATTAGCCTGGCCTTTGGCGGGGCCTTTTGGAGAATTTCGATTCAAAACAAGTTTGGGAAACTGCTTCCGCGGAGGGTAACTTCGAATGAGCGAGGAACTGGCTTTTAGTCAAACTCCTTTTTCCCTCTATCCAGAGCAGAACTTTCTGTGCTTTCAACGGTTTTGGGACCTTTAGAGTTCAAGGCGTGAAGTTTCGTTGTCCTTAGATGTCACGCATCTCCTGGTGGAGAACCTGTGCACCAGACAGACAAGCATAAAGCCTTGACGAAGAGTAGAAATGGAAACCCTGATTCCATGCAATGAGCCTGGTTTTGGTGTGGGGTTTCATTCTGTTCGCCAGAAAAATAGGCAGAATTTGCTTAAAATGCTAATATGCAAATATCTCGAATTCTGAGTTACTTTTATTTTTCGGTATTCTTCCTTTTGTGTCTTTGGCATTGGCATTTCTTTTTAGTTTCTGCCTTTTGGGTTGTTTTTTTTAAAAAAAAACTATTGCTTGTATAGTGAATATTTGGCTATATTCTGCGTGCATGATAAACTAAAGTCCCTGGGTTTATATAATATGCTATACAAAGTATATTATGACATCACGTATTATGGCTTGGTACACACAGGAATGGTGGACTTGGTTCTATGGTTAGCAAATCATGATGTTTATGAGATCACAGAAAACATGTATTTGCAGAAAGTTGGGGAGGGGCAGGGACTGATTTGTCTGCAGTTTTGTTTTTCTTGGGTTGAAGTTTAAAAACAATCTACTTCTTGCCATATTTTGAAGGACTGTAGATTTGGGAATGGAAGAGGGAATGTGTGAACTGTTAAGAGGTGACTTTCGGAATCAGTTGGTCCCAAAGAAAGGGGAAAGAGTGACAAAAAGTCAAAATAGCCCTGTTTGATTCTAGGATGGGATAGAGAGAAACTTGGACAGGCTTTTAATAAGATAGTTGCTGGCCCTCTAAGGTAAGCGTGCAGCAATTCCAGGTATGCTTTTTGTTATTGCAGGGTAGAATAACAAAATCCTGACTCTCTGTTCCAGTTTGTATTTATGCCTTACCTTACACTGAACAGAATCAAGCTTAGTTTGTGTTTCTTTCTCGCACTTCCCTCTTTCTCAGGATTGACTCCTCTTTTCTGAATCCTTCATTCCTCACCCATTCCCAAGGCCATGTCTACATTCCTTCACAAATACAGAGATTCTTAAATTTAGCTTCAGTTCTCATACTTTAAAAAAAATTGTTTTCAGGCAATAGAGTATTATAGAAGACTGCTAAGCTGCTTGAGTCAAAGGAATTTTCCTATACAATATGTTCCTGGTCCTACCTGTAAACTGTTGGTAATTGAAATCTCAAAAAATTCTATATAGAATGTTAACTTGAAATCCTTGCCGATTTGGTTATAAAATGTGGATGGATTGGAAGCAGTCTAACTTTAGACACTAAATTGAGATAGTAAACTTAGAGACAAGGCAAACTCACTGTTCCTTTCTTTTAATTCCTTGTACAGGTAGTCCTCGAACTTAGAACAGTTCATTCAGTCAGTTCAAGTGACTTATGACCATTTTTTCACAGTTATGACTGTTGCAGCATCCCTATGGCCATGTGATCAAAATTCCAATGCTTGGGAACTGACTCATATTTATGACTGTTTGTTTATGACTCTATGAGTGTCCTGGGGTCACATGATCACCTTCTGTGATCTTCTGATCAGCAAATTCAATGGGGAAGCCAGATTCATTTAACAACCATGTTACTAACTTAACAACTTCAGTGATTCACTTAACAACTGTGGCAAGAAAAGTTGTAAAATGGGGCAAAACTCACTTAACAAATATTTCACTTAACAGAAATGTTGGACTCAAGTGTGGTCGTAACTCGAGGACTACCTGCATTCAGCTTCCTTGTGCAAATCCTCCCTCCCTCCCTCCCTCCCTCCCTCCCTCCCTCTCTCTCTCTCTCTCTCTCTCTCTCTCTCACACTCACTAGATTAAGCATGCAGCATAGGAAGTTGCATTTTAACACAGGGGTGTCAAACTGGATTTCTTTGAGGGCTGGATCAGCATTGTAGTTCTTCGTGGGGCGGGGTGAGGGGGACAACAATGAATGTCTCCTACAGCACACTGCTGGTCAAAACTGGGATCCATGTACCCGCCTGCACCTCGTTTTCACCCTCCATGGCCTCCTGAAGCATTCTGCCAGCTGAAAACGGGCCACGCTGCCCATTTTTGGCCTGTTTCCGGCCCGGTTTCGGCCAGCAGTGTGCTGCAGGAGGCCATGGATAGTAAAAACAAGGCACAGGGGTGCCACACATGGCCCATTTAAGCCAGGCCAGTCCTTTCATATTCTCATGCCAGCCCCATGGGCCGGATTTAAGCACCCCATGGGCTGGATGCAGCCTGCAGGCCTTGTGTTCGACACCCCTGTTTTAACACATCGGTTCCATTATGTGTGCCTGCCTCCAACAAACTTATTTATCGTCTGATATTGCATAGTCTGTAACAAGGACTACATTTCAGAGTGGAAGAAGTGATGGTCTTTAAGGTGCAACCAAATTCTGTCACTTTTATTCCAACAGACAGATTCCTTAATTTCAAATGGGGTTTAATCCACAAAATGTACACCGTGATATACCTGTTAATTCTTAAACCATGGATATTTTAAATGCTTTTTAAAACCCTGCATACAATGCTATTCTTTTCTACTTTAAATTATTATTGAAAGGGGTTCTACCTCAGCACTATTCCTTTATTAGTCAAAGGATGGATTGTACTCTTGGTCTCATCCCTTGTTTATTATGTAATCCATTTATAATCTGGCCTATTACCTAGAGCAGTGATGGCTAACATTTTCTGGACCGAATCCATGCACGCGCATCCAAATCCCCAAAATGAAATGTGCGTGCGCTCCATGCGCATATGCCCTATACCCTGTGCATGTGAGTGCCTCCTGCATGCACCCAGTCCCCTGCACATGCACCCATCTTCAGTGCATGTGCATGTGCCCCACCCCCATGCATGCACACGTGGCCCTTCTGCACACACACCACTTCTCACACGTGCACGGCAGAGACCCAAAGACCTGCTATCCAGTGAGAGGTGTGCGCGCATGCGTGGCAGAACTGAACTGGGGTGATAGCTTGCATGCCCACAGCGAGGGTGCTGTGTGCCCCCTCTGGCACATGTGCCATAGGTTCGCCACCACGGACCTCGACTCTTATAAATCAGGGTAGTTGTCTGGAGAGCCTCCTTGCACAACTACTGAATATATGGTATGAGGGAGTTCACATATTTCTGACCCATCTGTTTATTCAGGAGGTCTGTCTTTCTAGAAGAAGATCAGAAGGTAACATGGGAAATTATTAATCCTAACCAAATGCAAGGGAATTATAAGCAAGTTTTGGAACTTTCTAAATTGTTTGTTACAAAGGATGCTAAAGAAAATCAGACGAGGAAAGAGCAGGTTAGCATAGATTGTGCACTAATAATACTGTTATGAGAGTAAGGAGGTTATGAGTGTGAGGAGGTTAAGGAGACAAAATTGGATTTCCCTCATAAACCACAAAATTGTAGCACCGAAATTTACTGGATCAAATACAGGCTGTTCAGTATGCTGTTCCTTGAGAATACTGTATTTGGTTCATGATTTTTTTTAAAAAAATGCAATTAAAATCCATATTATTCACTATTAGAATATTGATTCTAGTATTCACTGTATTTTTAGAACATGTATGGAAATTTCATCATTAATAATGGGAGGTAATTTAATATTTGAAATTTAGAACCTGTTAAGATGAAGTTGGTTATTAAGTAATTTGATATCCCAATTCTTTCATTTCAGGTGTTTGAAACATATTATCATCTCGGTGTAGCTTTCCAAACTATGCATAACCATCAAGAAGCTTTGGAAGATTTTTCTTTTGCCTTAGAAACTGCATATATTCCCAAGGTATGGAATTAAAATTTATGCCATGTGCACAGTGCATTAAAGTACAATTTTGTCAAATGGAGAAATAGTCATGTTGCATTCATGATCTGTAATTGTAAATTGAATGTCTATATTTTGGAATCTGTTGAATCAAAGGACCATGCAATTGGAAAAGCTGCTGTTCAATGCTGTGAACATATTTCAAAAGGCTGGAAAGTTCTTGCTGTCCTGTAGAAAAGCTCTATACCCGTGATGGCGAACCTATGGCACGCGTGCCACAGGTGGCACGCATGCCACAGGTGGCACGTGGAGCCATTTGTCAGGGCATGTAAGGCGTTGCCCTGTCACCTGGCCAGCATGCATGCGCGTGCTGGCCAGCTGACTACAGCCTTCTTTTGAGGCCGTTTTTCGCTCTCTGAAGCTTCCCTGAAACCTCCAAAGCGCGAAAAACCGACCCTACGGGCAAATTTGGATTGACAAATGGCTCTGCGTGCCACCTGTGGCACACACATGCCATAGGTTCGCCATCATGGGTATAGAGCTTTTCTACAGGACAGCAGGAACTTTCCAGGGTGCAGGCAGGGACAGAGACAGCACAGCCTTTTGAAACATGTTCACATTGAAATAGTTTCTTCAGGTAGTATAGATCCTGAAACTGTAGATTATTCCTTCTTTATACAAAACTAAAACGTGAAAAACACATTTCTTCCCTTATGGATATTCCTGTGACATTTTCTATAATACTTTTGCATAATGCTTTTCATTAGAAAGAGGTAGACTAAATTATCAGCCTTAGTTGCATCCATGCTATAAACAGCATGCTATATTGTTCTAACAGCAAGAACAGTAAGTACTAAATTTGGGCACATTTTGCCTGGTATACTTCAAGTACAAACCAAATGAGGTGCAAGATAAGAATAAGATAATATAAGATATATATTATTAGTATGTATGTACATACATATGAGAAGAACACCTTGGTGAGAACTGAAAGGTATGAATGGGCCAGGTATATGTTCTTTTGTAAGCAGACAATGCTATGCTGATGCCTTATAATTCAAATGATTTGCAGTAAATGTTAGTCTGTATGATGCAGAGTGAAGATTAATGTATCAAAAAACAATATAGCTGTAGCTGAAAGGAAAACTGGATTGAATGATAGCAAGTGATGCAAAAACAATTAAAAAATCAGAACAAATAGATGAATTTGTGTACCCAAGTAGAATATTTTCTTTTTTTGTATTTTTTTTAAAGACAGACAAAAACAAACACAAAACACATAACCTTAAAAACATCTTCCAGTTCCGTACAGTGTGTTGATTGGTTACAAATTTATGATACTAGTCATCACTTAGACTTTATATAAAACCTCATATTATCAATCTGATATGTATGTAAACACATTATTATCATTTTTATACACTTATTTGACTATAATTGTCATTGCTACATTTTATGTGAGATATTCTACATTTTAGATAAATTTATATCATGACATTTCATTACATCATCCAAAATCCATCCAGTAATAGTACATCTTTATAAAATTCTTTGTTTAACCATTCATAAGATAAATTCCATATTTTTAAAAATTGTTTATCTTGGATTACCAAACTTTTATGCATTCTCTCCATAGTCCTCACTTACAGATTATATAAAATCTCATATTATCAATATATATGGATACAGTATTATCATTATTAATCATTGATTTGACTATAACTATTGTTACTTCATTTTATACCAAATATTCTAACTGTAAATAAATTCAAATTAATTTTTATTATAACATTTCATTACATCATCCTGTATCCATCTAATAGTAGTGCAATCTTTTATTTCTTGCCATTTGTGGTATTTGTATTCTAATTGCTTTTTTAATAAATCTTGTATGGACATCTCTTGGCAACTTATATTTCACTGTGTATCTTGTGAAGGCTCGAAGCCCCTCATCCGTTCCTTCCATCATCTTCCCTTTAGTTATCACCAATGCTTCTGCCAGAATTTCTATCATTACTTCTGCCAAATTTTCTCCCTTTCCTTCTTCTATTTTCTATTTTCTGGAATCTGTAGTAAAATTCAAGTCTATCGATCTCCCATTCCAATATTCCACTCGTATCTTTTTCAAGAGCGCTCATTCTGCTGTCAATATCTCCAATTTTCTTACCTCTTTGTTCATCTTTTTCTTCAATTTTTTGAAATCTATCCTCATATTTCATCATCATTTCATCTATTTTATCTCTTCTTTGTTGAATAATCTCCCATCTTTTTCAATGCTCTCTGTTCTTGTTTGTATTTTTTGAATTTTTTGCATAATCATCAGCAATGTCACTTCATTTTCTTTTCCCTGTTGTGACATCGTCTATATTGATCTTTTCCTTCCAATAGTGCACACGGCCACTGTAAAATCTGAGGCTCTTTTCCAAACCAAGTTAACTGTTCTCATTCCCAATACATGCAGTTTTTTTCCCCACTTCAAGCTTTTCACTCTGACGGTACCCAGAGGAGCACCTGTATAAACATCCGTGCTCTTCCCACTATCATTTTCAGTAAACAAACTCTAACCCTAACCCTAACCCTAACTTAACAACCTAGTTGACAACTTTGTCATCCCAAAGGTAGAGAAGGGAACTAGAGGACAGCCATACTAAACTTAATTCTTACAAACAGAAAAGTAGTGATAGAGGGGGTTGAAACCACAGGAACCTTGGGTGAGAGTGACCATGTCATAATAGAATTCAGCATAATGCAAACATAAGCGATAGAGCATGATACTAGAGTCCTAGATTTTAAAAGAGCTGACTTAAAAAATTCAGAGATAACTTGGGTAAGATTCCTTGGATGAAAATCCTAAAGGGGAAAACAACTCAAGAAGCTTGGGAAACTCTGAAAAATATGATCATAAAAACCCAGAGCATCACAATACCACTGAGAAAGAAAAACAAGAAATCCAAGAAGCAACCAGCATGGCTGCACCAGGGATGAAATGCTCTGAAGTCTGCTACTGTTTTGCTTTGCGTGCACATGCACACCACAGATGCTAGGGAGCCTTTTCTCAGTCTGCAAAGGTAAGTAGAACAGCGGGGGGGGGGAACAGCTGTGCTGTGCTATTTAGATTAGCTAGAAAGCAGGATTTCATAAGACAGAACCTTAGGGAGAACCGGTAGTTAAAAAATGCTTTAAAAAGTTAAAAAAAAGTTTTGATGATCGCACGACACAGTTGATTGTCACACAGCTGATTGTTGGAGCTTTAAAAAAACTTTTTAAAGCATTTTTTTTTACTACCGGTTCACGGTAGAGCCTCCCACCATCACCGCTATCAGTTCGCCCAATCCAGGCTGAAACGGCAGCAACGCACCTCTGATGGAATTCATGAAAAGTAGATGTACATACCGTGTTTCCCCAAAATAAGACAGGGTCTTATTTTCTTTTCACCCACAAAATATGGCTCGGGCCTTATTATCAGGGGAGGGCTTATTGTTTTAGGGGTGGCGGGCGGCTGCTCCCTTGCAAGCGGGCTCCCGAAGAGTCGGGCACATCCTTAGGGGTGAAGCAGCCATGAGGTGACCACCCTCATGAGCAAGCATGCACTGACCTAGGGAGTATCCTAAATATGCCAAACTGTGGGAGCTGGGGGGCAGGCAGAGCGCCATGTTGCTTGGTGCCTTAGGGATACCCCCTAGGTCAGTGAATGGCACTGTGCCCAGCTGAAGAGGGGGGTTGCCGGGTGGCTGTTCATGAGCATGGTTACCTCATGGCTGATTCGCCCAAGGCTGTGCCCGGCTCTTCGGGGAGCCCGCTCGCAAGGGAGCAGCCGCCCGGCAACTCCCCGCTCCAGCCAGGCAGAATGTCACTTCTCAACCTAGCAGTATCCTGAAGGCGCCAAGCAACGTGAGCCCCTTCCCCCCGGCTCCCGCGGCTTGGCACATTCAGGATACCGCTAGGTCGGTGAGCGGTACTCTGCCTGGCCGGAAGGGGGTGTCCAGGGGGATTATTTTCAGGGGTGGGCTTATATTTTTGCCCACGCGAAAAATGTGGCAAGGACTTAGTTTCAGGACAGGTCATATTTTTGGAGAAACACAGTATATTCTCCCCTTATATCACACCTTCTGTAGTATGTTCTGTACTGTTTGTGCATTTTTCATAATAATGCTTTCCCCAATAGGAAATAGCATGATATTGTGTGTTTGTTTATTTGTGTGTGTGTGTGTGTATGTGTGTGTGTGTATTGTGATCTGTTTATATTACAGAGGAAACAGAAATTATTCTAAGTGTTGTATTATCTTTTATAGCTCCAGTGTAATGTAATTAAACCCTTTCTCCATTCTCTCTTTAGGCTGGGTTTTGGGCTTAAAGTGTGATCGGAGGTGCCATCTTTCTATAAATCTTGGTGGGTGTGTGTGGAGTGCTGGCTTTGTTTCAGTAAGTGGAATGATTGGTTGTGTGGTTGTATCATGATTGGTAGATTGGTGCTGATTGGTGCTGGCTGTGTGTCTATTGTTGTTTCGTGTTGTAATGGCATGGGTAGTGGGTGGGGCTTGTTTGTTGACTAGGGCTGGCAGATGACTGGTAGGCGGGAGGTATCATCACGTTTATTCATGTTGTGGGGGTGTTTCCCTATTTTGATAGCTTCCATAATTATGGAAGTCTTCAGTTTTGGAGATTAATTTGGTTCCTTCAAAATTAATTTCATGTCCTGTAGCTTTAAGGTGCTGGAAAAGGGAGGAAGTTTTTTTCTTTTTTTCTTACTGCGTTCTTGTGTTCTGCGATGCATGCGTTTATTCTCCTGTTCGTTTGTCCTATGTATGTTGCACGGCAGATTTTGCATGGAAAAGGGAGGAAGTTTTTTTCTTTTTTTCTTACTGCGTTCTTGTGTTCTGCGATGCATGCGTTTATTCTCCTGTTCGTTTGTCCTATGTATGTTGCACGGCAGATTTTGCATGGTATTTTGTAGACTCCTTGGTTTTCTAGCTGGATTTTGTCTTTGGGGTTTCTTAAGATGTTGGCTATTTTTTGGTCAATCTTGAAGGCTGTCTTGATATTGTGTTTGTGGAGAATTTTGCTGATTTTATCTGTGATGCCTTTGATGTAAGGGAGGAGGGCGATGCCGTTGTCCTGTTCTGTGTCATGGTTTTTGGGGGGAGTCTCCCTTTGGATTAGGTTGATGATTGTTTTTCTTTGGATTTCGTTGGAGATTAATACGTTTGTGAGAGTGTGTAATTCAGTTTTCAGGTGGTCTTTGTCGGCTAGGCATTTGATTCTGGAGATGAGGGTCTTGGCTACAGAGTTGATCTGTGCAGAGTGGTGATGGGATTGTGGGTTTAAGTAGCGGTTGGTGTGTGTTTTTTTCTGGTAGATAATGTGTCCTAGGGAGCCATTGGGTTTTTTGTAGATTAGAACGTCCAGAAAGGGAAGTTGGTTGTTTGCTTCTATTTCCATGGTGAATTGTATTTTGGGGTGTAGGCTGTTGAGATGTGTGAGGAAGTTGTCCAGTTTTTCTTTCCCGTGTGGCCAAATCATGAAAGTGTCATCAACATATCTAAGCCAGAGTTTGGGTTTGTGTTCAGATTTATCTAAGGCGTTAGTTTCAAAATGTTCCATGTATAAGTTTGCGATGACGGGTGAGAGGGGTGATCCCATGGGTGCTCCTTCTATCTGTTTGTATCTTTGTCCATTATGGATGAAGTATGTGTTGGTTAGGCAGTGGTTGATCAGGTCCAGGATGTGTTTAAGGGGGTTGTGTTTGTTCTGGATAGCTGCCAAGGCTTCTTTTATAGGCACTTGGGTGAAGAGGGAGATGACATCGAAACTCACAAGTAGGTCACTGGGTTGTAGGTTTTGTTTCTTTATTGTTTCTATGAAGTGGAGTGAGTTTTGTACGTGTGAGGTGATGGATTCTGCGTAGGGTTGGAGTTGTTTGGCGAGGAATTTGGCAAGATTCTGTAGAGGTGACCCTATGGAGCTGACTATGGGTCTGAGTGGTGTTCCTTCTTTGTGTATCTTAGGGAGGCCATAGAGTTTGGGGCATCTGGAAGATTTCTCTCTGGGGATGATTCTTTGCTGGATCTCTTCACTGATGGGAGAGGCTTTTATTTTGGACTTGGTGGTTTTTTCCAGGTAGGTGATGGGGTCTGTTTAGAGGTTTGTAAGCGGGGTCTTGGAGTAGGTTGGATAGTTTGGCTTGGTAGTCAGACGTGTTCATCACCACTGTGGTGTTACCTTTGTCTGCTAGGAGAATGATTATGTTGTTGTCTTTCCTCAGATTGGTGAGTGCTTTTTCTTCTTGTTGTAAGTTGCTTCTGGGTGAATTACTGGAGCAAAGGATGTTGGTGACTGCAAGTCTGATTTTATTGGCTTCATCTGGGTTGATTTTGGTGAGTGTAGCTTCATCTCCATATATGATGTCTTCAGTGGGGATGCCTTTGCGACTGCAAAGTTGAATTCTCTGGAAAGGACATTGGTTTCAGCTGTGGTGATATGTTGTGTACTGTTTGTTTCTTTCATGAGTTGCTGTGGAGGGGGTTGGGCTTCTGTTGTTTTTCTAGTCTGTGGAGTTTGTTGATGTGTTTGTCTGTCTTGTAGGAGGTTTCTGTTTCGGCTCTCCACAGGGCTAGTTGTTTGGATTTGTCCCAGAGTGCTGGGTGGATTTTGTTGCTGAGTTTGAGATGAAGAGTGAGTAGGTCCCGGTTGGTTTGGTCTAGTAGGAATCTTTTCTTGTGGAGTTCGTTTCTGATTAGGGCTAATTCAGTTCTTTTCAGGATCCTTTCGGTGACTGAGGTCTTAGAATGGAATTTTAGTTGGAAAACTTCCTCCCTTTTCCAGCACCTTAAAGCTACAGGACATGAAATTAATTTTGAAGGAACCAGGTTAATCTCCAAAACTGAACACTTCAACAAGAGAATAATTATGGAAGCTATTGAAGATTTTCATGGGTGTTAAGTATGCTGGTCTTGTTGTATTCGGGTCTTTTCCCGTATGTTTGTGTGTGTGTGTGTGTGTGTGTGTGTGTGTGTGTTGTATTTGTGCTGATAGGTTCTAATCCCAGTAAGGGTATGGCTAGCTGATGAGAGCTAAATAGCTTGAAATAGATCTATACTAGTCTCCCTTTATTTATTTATCAGCACAAATACAACACAAATGTAACAAAGACAACAGTAAAAATATTGGCTTTCTGTCTGGATGGTCTCTTGTGATGAGCCGATAGACAGAGAATGGAAACAGTATGCCTCCTCCCATATTTGGGCATACCAGGGGTTGTGACACTTATATATATGTATATGTGTGTGTGTTTGTGTGTGTGTGTGTGTATGTATATTTATATGTATATGTATATGTAATACATACATACATACATACATACATACATACATACATAATGTTATTGTACTGTTGCTTGTCTAATCTCTTGGGTTCTTATCTTTTTCAAAGTTGATATAATTATTGAAACATTAGTCTTGAGTGATGATATGAATCATCCCCATAGGATTCTGAACACTTTAGGGAGTAATCTGATAGAACTCTACTGATGCAAATAAGATCTGTAATGTGAATTAAATAAAAGAACAGTGGGGCTAATGCAAACAACTCAAAAATTCCATTAGCTTCACAGTGACAATGTATATAATGGTATAACAGTGCACTGGGTATTGAAAACTTCATTACCTATTTCAATTCCCATGATGTTTCCTTTTTTTTGCCAGAACGTCTGTCAAGTTGGTTGTGCTTCTGGGTCTTTCTATCAGATACCTGTTCTAGCAAGGAGAGCTTATTCATATGTGAAATGTGGTATGTTTTAAAAAAGAGTTGTACTTCAACTCAACCCTTGTTTTCGTAGCAAGATGAACAGTAACAATATAGATATAGTTGCATTGGCAGTGTAGAAGAATAGGAATAGGAAATAAATAACAGCTGTGTTATGATTTTAAATCTTACATACATCTGATTTGAAATTCAGTGAAAATCAACACAAAGAATGTGGACTGACATCCACACTCACAATTTCTGAGCATTTAACTGAAGGCCTGAATATATCCTTTATTTGAACAATTTGTATACATTTGGCTCTGTTCAGACCATTGGATGGATATTGGATGTGGTGGGCAATAAACGTATATTTCCTTTCTATGTAGTAAGAATATTTACATTTTGCAGGAGTGGCACAAGAACATAAAGGCTAGGTACATGGAAAATCCCAAACTGAAAAAGCTTTGCTTGAGTGCTTCTGCCTGAAAGAATGGGACAAAAGTTCCAACAAAATGAAATTCAGTGTAGAGAAAAGTAAGGTTTTACACTTAGGCATGAAAAACCAAATGTTCAGATACAGATTAGGTGAAACCTGACTCAGTAACAGTAACTGTGAGAGGGATCTTGGAATCCTAGTGAATCAATTAAGTGATCATAGGAATCACTTAAATATGAGTCAGTGCAATCCTAGATTGCATTAATGGAGGGGTAAAATCAAGACCACATTTAGAATACTGTAACAAGTTTTGATCGCCATATTACAAAAAAGATGTTAAGACTCTTGAAAGAGTGCAGAAAAGAGCAAAGATGATTAGAGGGCTGGAGGCTAAAATATATGAAGAATGGTTGCAGGAATTGAGTATATCTAGTCTAGTGAAAAGAAGGACTAAGGGTGACATGATAGCAGTGTTTCAAATTTTTGAAGGCTGCCACCAAGAAAATGGGGTCTATTTTCCAAAGCACCAATAGGCAAGAAAAGAAACAATGGATGGAAACTAATCAGGAGAGAAGAAACCTAGAACTAAGGATAAATTTCTTAACAGTGAGAAGAATTGACCAGTGGAATGGCTTGCCTACAGAAGTTGTAGATGCTCCATCACTGGAGGCTTTTAAGAAGAGAATGGATAGTCACTTGTCTGGAATGATATAGGGTCTCCTGCTTGAGCAGGGGGTTGGACTAGAACGGGTGTCAAACTCGCGGCCCTTGGGCCGGATGTGTCACACACTGGCCATCCCCACCCCCATTTTAGCGAAGGGGAAAAAAGTTGCGATACATCACATGATGACAATGTGTCATCACTGGTTTGACACCCCTGAACTAGAGGGTCTCCAAAATCCCTTTCAACTCTTATTATTCTGTTATAAATTATTTAATTAACTGTAGGAAGAAAGTCTATTTTTCATTCAGTACAACTATAGGACAAAAACCCATTTGTGTATAACTATAGCTGTTTTGTATAACATTTGTGTATAACTATACCTATTGTGTATAGATGGGGTATATCCAGTGTGTATACACGTTAATAACCTAGAATAAAATAAAACATGAATAGGGTATATGACGCTTTTGAATTGATTATACAGATTAGTGTATATAGGATTTGGACTTAAAGTGCAATGTAACTATTTGATTTGGGTCTAGCCTGTTTCTGTATATATATTTTATTTTGTAATCTTTTTTGGTCCTTTTGGTTTACTTTGGTTTTATCCTTTCTATATATCTTTTTTTATATTCCACTGCTGAACATAGGCAGTTTTGGAAGAAATTATTCACAGCTTATTCCAAATTATAGCTGAATTCTGTATTGATGAGTTCCCGTCAAGCCTCTGACCTGTGGTTTCAATTTCTCTCTCCTATATTGTAGTGACAGAGACTTAACCAAGGATCAGTTTTAGTCTGTACGATTCTTGACGTTGCATATTAACCAGGCCTAGTAGCTGTTATTTATATATTTGAGGCCCAAAAGTTTAGGTCCTTTTGCTGATTCGACAAAAAGTGTGTAAGCCTCCTTTTTCTACAACTAAAGCTTGTTTGATGTTATGATGAGCGAGCCACTATATGTGTCTCTCTACTGTTTATATTTCCAGGCAAGATTAAAGAAGCTATACGTGATTCCACAAGAGCTGTTAATTTAGATTCTTCAAATCCTGTAAGTAATAATGAAGAAATTTATATATTCTAGCTATATGTTTTCCCTACAGTGATTGAAGGTCTCTCAAATGGGTTGTTCCTCTCACTTGCTGTGAATAGATAGGGTTTATACAAACTTATGAATAAATATTTAGTAAAGAAACAAAGAATTATAGAATTGTATTTCTGTGGCAATTTTTAGATGTTCTCTTTTCATAGAAAGGAAGATTAAGGTACCAGTTGGATAAACCAAAGAATGAAAACTTCTTATAGAAACCCTCTCTAAAGAAACCAAAGAAATAGTTAACTGAACTTGGAGCTATGCATTTAAAAAAAAAAATAGTGAAGCATTAGGATTGACAACAATTTGTTTCATTTGCTTAAATGCTTAAATGAAAGGCATCTCAGGAAACATTGCTTCTCAAATTAGATGAAGTGCCATAGAATTAATTGCTCTATCTGCATTCAAGCAGATGATTTTATTAGATTAAAAGTGCAATTTGTAATATATGGAAAGTGTCCTTCAAGTCATTAGATTCCTATATCCATTGATGTCTGCAGCAGGAGGTGAGGCCAACAGAAGCAAGATGAAATTATGCCATAACATCTGAGAAGCTATTTCACCCCAGTGGAATTAGCCTACTCCACTTGTTCCAATGGAAGGGGCTTACCGAGGCCCCCATCTGCTAAGGAATTTTGGCTGGCAGGGTTAAGAAGAAAAGCCTTTTCTGCTATGGCCCTTGCCCTACAGAACATTCCATCATCAGAGATCTCTTGGCCTCCCAGAGCGGCCTAAAAACTTGGTTTTGCTGGTTGGCTTGGTGTCCCGATAGGAGTGCTCCTTACTGGAGATATTGATGGGATAACAAGACCTCGCTCACATGCCATCCATACCCTTGGTCCTAGCTCTTAGGTGACTTTTTCAATTTTTAACTGTTTCCATATTAATCTTTTTGTTGTTTGTAAGTTACTCTGTGAGATGGGTGGCATATAAATGTAATTAATTAATTATATTCGTGCGAGCAAAGCGAGCAGCACATGCACAAAGCACACACACAGCGAACCGGTACTAACCGGTTCAGGAACCTCCCCCTGGGTCATAGGCAGCGGTGGGTTCCTGCCAGTTCTAAGCTCTTCTATAGAAGAGGTTCCACAAATCTACAGTGCCGTTTAGAACCGGTTCCAGCTCCCTCCCCCCACCCGCCCGCACATCATCAAGATGAAGAGCAAGAGGAGGAATTCTGGGAGTTGAAGTCCACAAGTCTTAAAGCTGTCAAGTCTGAACACCCCTGGGTTTTTTTTCTAAAGGGTGCAAGGGTCTTGTAACTTGACAGCTTTAAGACTTGTGTGCTTCAATGCCAGAGTTCCTGAGCCAACATGAACTGGAGGAGGAATTCTGGGAGTTGAAGTCCACAAATCTTAAAGCTGTCAAGTTTGAACACCCCTGGGAGTTTTTTCTAAAGGGTTAGGGGTGCAAGGGTCTTGTAGCTTGACAGCTTTAAGACGTGCGTGCTTCAAATGCCAGCGTTTCTGAGCCAACATTTTGGTTGCTAAGCAAGAGCGTTGTTAAGTGAGTTTCACCACATTTTACAAGTTGGCCACGCCCACCCAGTCACATCGCTGGCAAGCCACTCCCACCTGGTCACATGGCCATCAAGCCATTCCCACAAAGCAGGCCACACCTACAGAAGAGGTTCTAAAAAATTTGAAACCCACCACTGGGCATAGGATATTTTTAGTTTGAGCTGAAATTATGTTTTTCATTTTCTAGGATGTATACTGTATCAGAGCTCTTGTATGGAGCTCAGCAAAAGAAAAAAGGAGAGCCCTGGTTGATTTGAATGCTAGTTTCAAACTGAATCCATCTCATGTTTGTACTTTGATATTAAGGGGAGCTATTTTAAGCTCTTTGGGTAGCCTGCCTTCAGAGAAAAATAAAGATCATGAAAAGGTAATCCTGTTCTCCTAGAACCTATAGTTTTATTTATATATATTTTATATATATATATATATATATATATATATATATATATATATATATATATATATATATATATATATATATATATATGTTTTCTGAGGTTTTCGCGGGTGTTAGTATGTAGGTCTCTAGTTCGGGTTTTCTCCCGCGTAGAATTGGAGATGTCTTGGCGACGTTTCGACGAAGTCTCATTCGTCATCTTCAGGCTGCTTCAGACTACTTCAGGTTTATAGTTATATACTATAGTAGTCTGAAGCAGCCTGAAGATGACGAATGAGACTTCATCGAAACGTCGCCAAGATATCTCCAATTCTACGCGGGAGAAAACCCGAACAACTAGAGACATATATATATATATATATATATATATATATATATATATATATATATATATATATATATATATATATATATATATATACACACACACACACACACACACACACACACACACACACACACATATACATACACATATATATAATGGTCTGAGTATTTTTTAAAACTGCAAATTAGTGAGAGAATAATCTTAATAGAAATATGGCATGTATTGTTTTTTGTTAGTATGAGGAATTGTTTACTCTCATATTTATGGACACAAATACTGACAATGCTACAAACAATTATTTACATTCCACTTACTAGTAAGGGAAATAATTTTTCTTTTTAAATATTTTTTTATTAAAGTTTGTAATATAAAATACAAATATAATAAAGATTAGAAAGGGAAAAGGAGTGTAATGAAAAAAGAAAAAGAAATAAAAAGAAAGCAGTGACTTCCAACTCTTTACGATGCAGTAGAATACAAAATACAGTCAACTTTTTGCTTTACATTTGTAGTACTCTAGATCAGTGGTCTCCAACCTTGGCAACTTTAAGACCTGTGGACTTCAACTCCCAGAGTTCCTCAGCCAGCTTTGCTGAGATGAGCTAGATGCAAGCCATTTCTACAACAGCAGAGTTGATCTAGTCATCAAAACCTAAGATCAAAATTTCATTTTTTTAAAAGTATAAAGTCCAAAACTAGTTTCCAAGTGAAAACAAAACTGGGTAAGCTCTTCTCTAATTAAAACAGCTTTGCCATTTGCACCATTACTTTTCGATCCATTTCACTGTGAGAATTGACATCTTTCTTTCCAAATATTTTTTCAAGCTCTTTGTCCAGCAGTCCTTAAAAAAGAAAACCTCTGGTTTCAGCTTTGTAGTTGCTTTTAAAAAATAGATTTCTAAGTTTACCTAGGAAAACAGGCATGATGTTATCTTATAAAATAAAATGTATTAATGAAATAAAGCTTGGACCATTCATGGAATATTAAAGCATTTTGAACCTATAACCAAGAACAACACCAATAATGCCTATTAGGGCAGTGATGCAATAATGGTAGCAGAAATCACCAAAATATCTGAATTTTCTCCATAGTCAATCAGCTTTTCAGTAATGTTTTGTAATCTGAGGCAGCAGTGAGATTCATACACTGAATATTTCTAAAAATTAGTGTTGTGTTATAAAAATATAGGTAAGTTTCTCCTTTCTAGTTGTATCTGATTCTTGGGGGTGGTGTTCATCTTTGTTTCCTGGATGGGCAGCCAGCGTTGTCCAAAGATGCTTCTATGATCATGTGGCTGGCATGACTATATGCTGAGGCTCATGTAACAGAGGTAGGTTGCTCCCAGTTCAGCCCGGATCGGGCGAACCATAGTGGCGGTGGTGGGAAGCTCTGCCCACCTGCCCAGATGCTTCTGCGCATGTGAAGCATTGTGTGCAAGTGTGCGTGGGGGTGCACCCAAACCAGTAGTAAAAAAATTGGCAACCCACCACTGGCATGGAACACTATTACCTTTCTACCAATGTGGTACCTATTTATCTACTTCTGCTTGCTTTTGAACTGCTAGGTGGCAGGAGCTGAGGCAGAAATGGAAACTTACCCTGTCACACAGTGCTTGGGATTGAACTGCTGACCTTTTGGTCAATGAACCCAGTATCTTAACCACTATAACATCTATGGGATCACCGCTTTCAGGACTTTTAGCAGAGGTTGTAATGCAATGTCTGAAAGTGATAGAACTTCCACAAGTACAACCCAAAATATGGATCAGATATAAAGATGATACCTTCACCATAATAAAAAGGACAAATTATAGAACACCCATAAAATCATCAACAACATCCTCAAAGAAATCCAGTTTACCAGAGATGAAGAAAACCACTCACTATGCTTCCTAGACATCCTGATCAGCAGAGGCCACATGGACAAACTAGAAAAAACACAAGTGTACTGAAAAAAACACCTACACCAATCAAGTGTTTCACTACTAAAGCAGCAACCCCACCTCCCACAAGAGAAGTGATGTAAGGACTTTATTTAGATTATCACAAACTCACTGCAGCAACCTTGGCAGCAGAAAAAGGAACAGAGCATCTAAACAACATCTTCCAACAAATTGGATATGCATGCATCAAAAAGTGCCCAGCCACTCAATCCAATACAGCATAACCAACACAAGCTGTAAAAAACAACACTGGCATACATCAAAAACATTTCAGAAACCACAAATAAACTATTACAACCACATGGAATCAGTAGTTGGCAGTTGGAGCAGTCATCATCATTGTAACTGACTGATCTTGCTGCTTTCCTTTCCTTCTACCTATCTCTACATTAAAACCTTTTCCAGAGAGCTAAGCCTTTGCATGATGTAGTTAGTTGTATTGGCTATTGTTTCTCAGTATTGAAGTCGAACTACCTGGAGGATCCCAGATTGGAAAAATCTGACCAAGATTCTTTACCCTGTTACCAAAATATGATTCTCTACTGTGGCCTAGTGTTTAAGACTTTGGACTCAGCAACTGAAAGGTTGGCAGTTCGAGATCCAAGTACCATGTAATGGGGTAAACTTCCATTCTTGCCCTAGCTCCTATCAACCAGTCAGTTCAAAAGCATGCAAATCCAAGTAGATAAATATGGTCCAATTTGGTGAGCAGGTAAAAAGCATTGGTCTATAGTCAAGCCAGCCACATGACCATGGAAGTGTTTTCAGACAACCTGCGCCCTCAGCTAGGAAACAGGATGAGCTCTGCTCTTAGAGTTGGACATGACTAGACAGGGGAAATCTTTACTAATGAAGGTGTGCCCCAGGATCAGGTTGTAGGATACAACCTGGGTTTGTCACTAGGGCCAGAGGTTTTGTCTTCCAAGCTTTCGGACTTGTGCTGGAGTCCATCCTCAGGGAACTTCTCTTCATCTCTTTACTTTTAAAGAGAAATCTTTACCTTTTATAAAGAGACAATATTTTACACTTCTAAAATCTATGACAGATTTTTAAATCCTGCCCGGTGGCTGCACCTAGCCAACTTTAACTGCTCTTGCACAGCTAAACAGGACCCGACTTTGATAGCAATTTAACGGGAAATCACCAAAAGTTATCAAGAGTGTAGGATAGATTAGGAAGTCAAAACCACATTCTGAAAGAAACTAGTTACAGACAAGTTCTGAACTGTGACCAAGACAACTATGTGAATGAAGACCTTAGAAATCAAGCTCAACTTCAATGAGAATTTCTTAAATCTTACATTTCAAATGTCTAATTATATTTTCTAAATAGCACTGTAATTATCCAGGTATGAAATAAGTATCTGTTTTCCATTAGGCCTTGGTTCTCTCTTGGGACAGTAAGGATTTCTGTGATGTGCAAGACTTTTATCATCCTAAAATGCTCTCTTTCTATGATAAGTGAGTATAACTATAAGCTTCAGGGAAATCACTGTTATATACATAGTGAATAGGAAGACCTCCCATCCGAAGAGTTTCACACATGAAAGAGTTAAAGAAAAATATTAATTTGACCTGCCAATCAAATGTAATCTTGTCAATTCAGATAGCTGATAGAGAAAGTCAGTGCCAAGGGAGATCAAATGCTAGTGTCAGCAAGGGACAGGAATATTGTTTTCTTAAGTGGCTTCCAAAAAAAAAGATGACAATTCCTGTTTTGTCTTTAGTGTTTTTCCTTTAAGGGAAGAACAGTTGACTCACTTGGCATGTAAGCAGAGCCCTGACTTGTAGTGGGATTGAAAATACGGAAAAATGCAATAATAAACTAATTTAAATCAGATATACATTATAATGATAGGGGACATGATGGCTCAGTGGCTAAGACGCTGAGCTTGTTGATCAGAAAGGTTGGCAGTTCAATGGTTCGAATCCCTAGTGCCGCAAAATGGAGTGAGCTGCTGTTACTTGTCCCAGCTTCTGCCAAACTAGCAGTTTGAAAGTATGTAAAATGCAAATAGAAAAAGGGAACCACCTTTGGTGGGAAGGTAACAGTGTTCTGTGTGCCTTCAGAGTTTAGTCATGCCAGCCATATGACCACGGAGGCATCTTTGGACAGCGCTGGCTCTTTGGCTTTGAAAAGGAGATGAGCAACGCCCCACCCTAGAGTTGGGAACGACTAGCACATATGTGCGAGGGGAACCTTTACCTTTATACATTAGAATGTATCCTTGGAGCTAGGTTTGTATGAGTGTGTGTGTGTGTGTGTGTGTGTGCATTTCAGCCATGAGTGGAAGCAGTTCATTTCCCCCCATCTCTTGTTTTCTCAATTCCCCTTTACTTACTATACATACATAAGAAAGATTTTAATTCATATTGAATCTGTGGCTCTCATTCTAAAAAATAATCTTAACACAAGGAATTTATGATAAGATAATATGAATGAGAAGAGATTGCCACTTTGCTTGCTTCTGAGTAATTCAACATGATAGAGGAAAAGATGTTAGAGGCAACATTCACTGAACAGTTGCCCTGGAAGTGTGGAATGTGTAGTAGAGATTATGAAGGATGGGCTTCAAGACACCCTCCCTCTCTTGAGGGAACTGGAGTGCCCAACTCACCATGTCTTGTGTGTGTGTGGGTTTGCAAGCTCCCTTTAAAGGTACAGAATAATATCATCTACATCAGGGGTGGGTTGCTGCCAGTTTTACTACTGATTTGCAACCCCCACCTGCGGCAGACACGCATGCACTGTTCAATGGAAATTGTTCTGCGCCCATGCAGTCACTAAAATCCAACATGGCGGTGACATCAATGGTGGCGAGGGAACCAGTTTGGGGGCATGTCAGGCCTGGGTCACTGCTGCTTCTGCGACCCAGGCTTGCATTCCACTACTGGTTTGGCTGAACCGGCAGCAACCCACCTCTGATCTACATATATCACTTATTTGCAGATGCAAACTGTTTTCTTTATCAGAACTATGTTTCAGATTGTGTGACCCTTTAAAGTCCTGATAGGGAAAAATGAGGAAAGATAGGGAGGTAGTGAATTAATACCATATCTATCTATCTATCTATCTATCTATCTATCTATCTATCTATCTATCTATCTATCTATATATACATATATATATTATAATTGTAAAAAGATAGTAAAGCTATAGTAATTGTTTTACAGATTCTTGTGGTCTCTAAATGCTTTTCACACCATAACAGAAATCAACCTCTTTGATGGAGCTACATATGCAGCCAATTGTAAGAATGAGTGAATGTATATAATGCTTCTTTGCTTCCTTTTGTGAGTGTCTTTTACTTTAGTTGCGTTATTCAGCATATCCTTGATTATATAACCCTGATTAGTAGTTTTAGTCTCAAAAAAATAATAATACACATATTATTTTTCCTTGGCATAGATGAGTTTTCTATATTTTACTTTGATTGCATCACTATCTTGTGAATATTGGATTTTGCACTTACTTGATTGGATATAGAAAAGTGTATAAAGTACAGAGGTATGAATTTAACAGTTAAAGCTGTTCGTATAATATTTATTTCTTTTTTAGTAGGAATTGACTATTTTTTTTCTTTAATTGTTTAACTCTTTAATGCATTTTGTTTGTTGTATTCCTGAATTGGCAGCAAACACTAGAGATATGGGACAATCAAAGAAATCATTTAAATGTGGTTCTCTTACAACATATTCCAACAATACATCCTTAGAAAGAAGAAAAGTATACACAGAAGAAGTCAGGCAATCATCTATAGGATTTAATGGTAAATATTGCAAAGGTTTTTGAACAGAATAAGAGTAAGAGGGCATAATCTTTTTTCTAGTTACCATCTTCCTGTACTATATAATAATGCAGACTTTGATTGTAAACTTCTGGCTGTCTTTGTGATGATGATTTATAGCAAGTACCATTGCTACAGGGACATTTAATTTCTCACAATCTTGCCCTATTTTACTATTTTATTGTCAATTTTCTATTGCTTACTGAACTGTGGATATATTTGTGACTTGCCAATTACAAAAGCCATTAGAATAATAGAAGAATCAAATCAAATAATCTCTAATTAAGGTCAAACTCAAATATGCATTATATATAGGTTTTCTCTGATTTCACAGAAATTGAGGTCAATACTCTGAAGCCCCTGGGAATATCAAAACTATGATTTCTTTTAGGTCATGTTTAGATACAAATAGTTCAGCAGTGGCCCAAATGTCAGCTCTTTTATGGAAGGGCAAAGCTCTCTAGGGCAACAGATGTTCTCAAAGTTCCAATATCTCCAGGAGATGGAATGTGCAGTAGTATTCCAATTGATTCTGTGTCCTTTCTGCTTATACGTATATTATGTCACATATTTATTCAAATTGCATGAAGCAGCTTTATGGCTTTAAATAATTATTCAGCTATCACAATGTAATCATGCTTATTCAATGCAGCAGAAAGATTATACAAAATAGATTATTCATTCTTTTTTCACCTACTTATTGTTCTGTCTTTTTGTTCTGTCTTATTGTTCTGTCTTTTCTGTCTCAAAATGCTTGAACCCTGGCCTGGTATTCTAGTGAAGAAAGACTCAAGTTCATTTTCATCAATAACACGGGGATCTGGTAATTATTAAAATTATTATTAATGCTACTGTTTTTGTTACTGACCAATTTTGTTAGTTATGATAATCCTTCAAATTTTGCATATGAAAACATTAACATATTCAACATATTTGAAAGATTTAACAAAAGCTTAGAAAGGAAACCTGAGAACATGTTGAATTTCCACATAATGCATATAGGCATTCCTCCATTTATAACTGTAATTGAGTCTGGCAACTACGGTCAAAGTCATGAGGGCCATAAAGCGGGTCATCACATGACTAACCTGATTTTATGACCTTTATTTGTGACGCTTCTTAAATTTCTGCCACAATTCTTAAGCTACTGGCAGAGTCATAAAGCAAATACTGTGGACATTAAGCAAACCCATTGTTCATAATGGAAGCTTTTGCTGGAAACTGGAAGTAAATGCCAATTTCTGGCAAAAATGTCATAAAATTTGGTGATGTGACTGCAGGATACTGCAAATGGCCGTAAATGTGAGACAGTTGCCTAGTGCCCAAAGTGTGGTCATGTGATTACATAATGACCAAGCTATTGGAATTGTGGACTCTGGTTGTACGTAGTTTTTGGTAGGTCTATCATAACTTCAAATGGTTGCTAAGTGATCAACGTAAATCAAGAACTACTTGTAGTTTAGAGTGTTTAGAGTTTAGAGTTTTATTTCATTTGTATGCCGCCCTTTTCCCTGAAGGGACTCAGGGCGGCTCACAACTCAAACAAGGGAAGGGAGATACAGACAGTTAACAACAACACAAAAACAATACATAATTAAAAAACGCAACAATCATACCATTCGAGATAGGGGCAATGATTCTTTAGCCCCAGGCCTTTCAGAACAGCCAGGTTTTAAGGGCTATGCGGAAGGCCTGGAGGGTGGTGAGGGTGCGAATCTCCACGGGGAGTTCGTTCCAGAGGGTCAGAGCAGCCACAGAGAAGGCTCTCCTCCGGGTAGTTGCCAGTCGACACTGGCCGGCGGATGGAATTCGGAGGAGGCCTGCTCTGTGCGATCTAATCGGTCTGGTGGAGGTAATTGGCAGCAGGCGGTCTCTCAAGTACCCAGGTCCAATACCATGAAGGGCTTTATAAGTGACGACTAGCGCCTTGAAGCGTATCCGGAGACCAATAGGCAGCCAGTGCAGCTCGCGGAGGATAGGTGTTACGTGGGTGAACCGAGGTGTACCCACAATCGCTCGCGCGGCTGCATTCTGGACAAGCTGAAGTCGCCGAATACTCTTCAAGGGCTGCCCCATGTAGAGCACGTTGCAGTAGTTTAATCAATCCCACTACACAGCATAAAGGCTATAGTTTTGCATACATTTGACTGGATTATTGCATAGTTTGAAGTTCTATTGAATTCAGGGGTGAAATTCATTAGGTTCTGGCAGGTTCTGGAGAACCGGTAGCAGAAATTTTGAGTAATTCAGAGAACTGGCAAATATAACCTCTGGGTGGCTCCAGAGTGGGGAGGGAATGAGATTCTGCAGTATCCTTCCCCTGCCACGCCCACCAAGCCATGCCCACAGAACCAGCAGTAAAAAAAAATGAATTTCATCACCGATTGAATTTATCACATCTTGAAGACTATAATGAATGCAACATTTAAATAATTCATTTATGGTTTACAGTAAGCATTATCTCAGATATATGTAAGAATAGGGCAGAGGAAATTAATCTGAAATGGGAAACCTAGAGTTTTTGTATTTATTCACTTGACTCAGCCTTCCATCCTTCTGAGGTTGGTAAAATGGGGACCCAGATTGTTGGGGGCAATATGCTGACTCTGTAAACCACTTAGAGAGGGCTGCAAAGCACTGTAAAGCGGTACATAGGTCTAAGTTCTATTGCTATTAAATATGTATAAGTATGAAATGAATCCTTTCTAAGAAATATGCAAATGATCAGATACATTTTTAGTTGATTAAAATATTTAGAACTGTTTTATCTAATTAAACATTATAAAGGTGAAGGTTTCTTCTGCCCAGTTGTGTCCGACTCTAGGTGGCAGTGCCCATCTCTGTTTCCTAGCTGAGGGAGACATTCTACATGTAAATTAATATGTTATGAACCAAATCAATCTCTCTCTCTCTCTCTCTCTCTCACACACACACACACACACACACACACTCATATTCATAACACATTTACACACATACACAGACGCACACATGCACACGTATTTTACAGGTAGTCCTCGACTTACAACCACAATTGAGCCCAAAATTTCTCTTGCTAAGTGAGAGGTTTGTTAAGTGAGTTTTGTCCCATTTTATGACTTATCTTGACACAGGTGTTAATCAGCGCAATTATTAAGTTAGTAACATGGTTGTTAAGTGAATCTGACTTCCCCATTGACTTTGCTTGTCAGAAGGTGATCACATGACCCCAGGACTCTGCAACCATCATAAATATGAGTCAGTTGCCAAGTGTCTGAATTTTGATCATGTGACCATGGGGATGCTGCAACGGTCGTAAATATGAAAAATGGTCATAAATCACTTTTCCAGTGCCTTTGTAACTTTGAATGGCCACTAAATGAACTGTTGTAAGTTGAGGACTACATACATATTTAATTATATATTCATTTGGAGAATTAGCATGCTAATTGTGGACTTTCCTCCCCAGGAATGTAGGATTAGTTCCCTATATTGTTTTAGAAGGGAGGAAAGACTATATTATTTTATGTATTTTACTGTTCCTCAGTTTGAATGCTACTTCCAAATTTCTCTAAATAAAAATTCTTCCCTTTTATTTTATGATGCTTTTAATATATTTTTAATTGTATTTCCCTGGGCACAGACTAAATGGAAGGGTGTAATATATAAAGTTATTTCATAAATAAGTATATAGTTGTTATTTTATTTGTCATCACATTGCTAATGTATCCTAACATTTACTCTTTTTTTATATCCGAATCTGTGCTTAGGGAAGAAAGACTTGAATTCATCATTAACTTGGGGATTTGGTAATTATTTTTTCTTAATAGCTTTTTGTAAATAATAATAATAATAATAATATTATGAGTGTTTCTTTGGCTCTTTCTTCTTCTTCACTTCCTGTTGTCATGATCATCAACTTTAAAATAATTTGCAGAATTTGTCTTATAATTAAGACTTTGCAGAGGTAAACACAAGAATGTGTTCCACATTTATTATACATACATTATACATCATACATTACAGGCATGCCAGATCAATATATGGTGGGAATCCATATATCAAAAGGCAAATTGCTTTTCCTTGTCAGTAATTTGAAAAAATCTCATATCAGCCACTTATGTGCAGTTAATCCAGCATATAAGAACACTTATTTTAAAATAAATGTAGAAATCAATTGATTTTGATTAGTTCAAAGGATGCTTAAATATAAAAATGTGCTGACTAGACCAAATGTCCCTTCACTGTAGAAGATGAAGAACCAAAGAGTTACGAAGCAAATGGAACAAGGAAATATTCAAAGAAACCATCAAAGCCAGTAGACTGGGTTTTGTGAAGAATGAATCAAGTTTCATGGTAAGACAGTCACTTGGGGTAAAGAAAAGTATAATATAAAATAAGATCTACGTAACTGTTTTGGCAACCAAATGTGGATAATTTAAGTCCAGTGAAGGGATGTAAAAGCAACCTTTTGAATTGATACTGGCTATCATTCCTTTGAAATAGGCATTGTCAATGTATCACTAGCTCGCTCCCAACATGTGTTTTCATAGTGCACCACAACACTTAACAAGGGTTTCAAATTCCTTTGTGTATAATATATGTTGGGAGGGGGGAAATGGAATTGGAATAGCTGGTTTTCACAGAGATGTGAAGATGATTATTTATGAAGCTAAAAATAGTATTGGAAAGATTCTGCAATTTGTTTTGCAAAATAAAAATGGGTCAATTACTAGCAAGATTATTGAGTGGCATGGGTGGCCTAGTGATGAAAATGCTTGCTTACCACTCATAAGGTTGAGAGTTCAATCCTATGCAGCCACAGATGTTTCTTTCTCAGGATGCAAAGACAAAATATCTGCTGCAAACTCTGCAGAGGCATTGAGAAGGACAATCGCCCTGACTTTACCCAGAATTAAGGAATTACAGGATCATTTAAAAAGCTAGCGTGATTAATTATTAATTATATTTCTAATTTGGTTCACAGTTGCAGCTAAAGATGTCCAAAATATTTTTAACACAAACTCTTCTGAATTACAGACCCTGTTTTCAAGCATGAATTCTGCTGGTTTGAGCATTTTGGAAGTATTCTGAGTGCCAAGCAGTTCTGAAATGATCAAACCAGCCTATTTTCCAACTGAAATGTGACATTTGTAGAAGTTCTGAAAAGGGGTGACAAAAGTGCAGTTTAAAAAAGTATGCTTAAAGTATGCAAATATAAATTAGAGATAACAGTGAGAATTCCTAATAATTTAAGACATGAACAGAATATTGTGTATATCTCCTGTACATTTTTTGTAACTGAAATTTGCAATTAGGTCATTCCCACTTTTTAATTCATTTCACCTTTTAATAATTAAAATTGTGAGCAGTTTTATAAGAGCAAGTACAATGTAGTTTCTATTTGTTTATGATGGCATGGCATATCCAGACTTGTCTTATTGGGAAGATGGGTGGCAAATCAATCAATCAATCAATCCTAGGATCCTTCTATGCTTGTTTCTCATACTTTTTAAAATTAAGAATAGTGACGTATTTATATATATGCCTTGAATCTTGCCGATACAACAATGACTTAATTTTATCTAGGTAATAGACTTTTTTTCAAGTATTTTCTTTCTTAAAAAGAATAGTTATAATCCTAAAAAAGCAAATCTAGTAAAACTCCTTTGACAGTTTCAGAATATATAAGTGTTATGATTTTGTCCCTAAAAATATGTTTTCTTTTTGCCAGATGTTAAGAAGAATTCTTAGGATTTGTGCAGTGCTTTTTCACAATGTGATGACAACATAATAAAGGTATAAATTAATAGAGGATAAACACAGCTGTTTGTGGACACAAAGGAAACTTGCTTAGAAGAAAAGGAACAATCAGCATCATCAAGTATTTGATCAATTGTATTAGCACGGAAACAGAATGCAATCTGTGTTGACAGCAAACCTTATTATAGTAGTATATTTACATCATGTGCATCTTATTGCTTCTTGCAATGCAACGAGACACAAGAAGCTATATAATCATGAACTGAAATAAATCACTGCATGGAAGAATAGATCTGAAACATTTCTAATTATTTCAAGACTTTTTTGAACTGATAATGACAATTAGTGGTTTAATTCTTGTTTCTTGAATTGATACTATTTCTTTCATATATGTCTTATAGAATGCATATTAATACTAGTGCTATAGACATCTAAGACAAAGCTCAGGATAAAATTACTTTTATATATCTGCTTAGCAGAAAAGTTATGTAATGAAGTAGGTTATGGTAGTACTCTCCAATTATTGTCTACCATTGTTTTTTTTTAAGAGCATATTTAATAAACAATAATGAATGGAAAATAGATGTAGCCTTTCAGGACAGGCATTCCTGAATACAACTCTTTTTGTTTCAAGACTTAGATATCAACCCTATTAATATGAAATGATCCATGAGATAGCTTAAAGTTTAGAGGTATGATAACAATAGATTTATCTACATTTATCTTACTGCTAATAATGAGATACATTGAGTTTTATGGTAATCTTGAAAAATGATTAGTAGGGAAATATCAAGAATCACAGTCAGCTCTGCCGCAGCTGGCTCTCTAGGAAAGAAAGATGCTTGATTCCATCAGGTTACAAGGGTCTCTTACTAAAGACAACTGGAAGCAGTGAAAGTGTAAGATCCTGCCTCACCAGACTTCTCAAGAAAGCAGAACTCTTGAAACAAAAGCCATCTCAAAAGGAATTTTAATGGAAGATTGTGATAGCAAGAGATGTAGGCAGAAACTAAGTTTTACTGCTCAAAATGTTAGATTAAACCAGTGGTTCCCAACTTGGGGCACATGCTCCTCAGGGGGACAATTTAATTTTTAATGGGGGCAATTTGAACCTGTTTTAACTAAGTTAATGTCCTTTTAGGCTTCCTCCATGTGAGTAGAGTTCACTTTTTGAGTACAATTAGAATTATATGTTGGGGGGGGGGCATCAGGATTTTAAAGATGTTTAGGTGGGCCATGGCCAAAAAAAAGTTGGGAACCATTGGATTAAATCATTGCAGACAGAGCCCCTCCCAAAGTCCAATTCATCATCGAGCCAATCCCAAGGTGTGAAGAAGATGTTATGGGAAACTCAGGCTGAGATGATAAATGCCAGTCTCCCAGGCAGCGCTGCTGCTCTTCTCCAAAGACGAGATAAGGCAGCTGGCTTGAGGCACATTCCTTTCCCGCCTCCCAAGGTCCCAAACGTTACAGCAAGGAAAGCAAGAAATAGAAACAGAAACTGCATTCAAAGATCCCCGCCAAGCCTTCTCCCTCCATCAGAATGACAAAAATGTCCCTATAGGAATCTATGGGATGTGACAGAAAGCGAGGCCAGATCCGAAGAAAACCCGCACAAATTGCTACACTGTTCCAAACCCTTAGATCTCCCCATTTTGACAAGCTCATCAGTGCCCAGTAGGATGGTAACTGAATGTTTTGAGAACAGGACACTTTGAGAAGCAGTTAACACTCCATTTTCAGTTCCTGAGCACCCAAAGGTCCTTAAAGAGAACCAGATGATACTGGTTGACACCTCTGCTTCCTATCCATGCTGCTCTCGCCATCTTTCCCACTTTACAACAGACCCCCTTTCCACACCATCCTCCTCTTTCTCAGGATTGTGGCAGGCTGCAGCACAAATGATGGAAAGGATAGCCTGATATGCTACCCTTCTTCATAGGGACATTAGTCCTGGAAAGAGATAGAGAAAGATTAGTTAGTATTCCGTGGTTTATGTAGATATTGGTTATGGATCTCTGGAGTAGTTTAGGTGCATGCACATGCTGCGCATCCACCCATTCGGTTTCAGAAAGGGGAAAATGTTTCCAGGCAAATGAGGCCATATTCCAGGCAATATTTTTCCACTGTGCTTGCAGGAGTCAAAAATGTCTTTAATGTCAAAATGCTGTTCCCGTTCAATCAGGGTGGGGCTGGAAGGGTTCCTGGCTCCGGCCATAATGAAGGAGTTAGTGCCAGCTTCAACAGGCTGCAATGAAATACCGGATTGATTTGTCTGAGATTTTTGGGAAGCGTTAGTTGTAGTGCGACAGGGTTGATGATTTTACAAATGGGAAAAAGGCCCCAGTTTTTTTTTACTTCTGTCTAGATTGAGATATTTAGTGGAAAGGTTGACTTTCTCTCCCATTTCAAAGGTTTGGAATGTGTGCAAGATATGTGTCATCTAGTGCTTTATGGACCAAGGGCTAGGTGTGTTGTAGTTGGGTGATCAAGTCAGACAATGAGACAGTCTGAGGCATGCTTTGGGGCAGTTCTGGCATGGCAATGAATTCTTCCCCTTGCATAGGTTGAAGGGAAACTGTATGAAACCCAAAGGGTGCTGCTGCTTTTGAATCATGCCTTTTCTCTAGGACTAAAGCTCATCAGCTCTTAGGAATGTAGAGTTTCCCTCCAACTTATGCAAAGCCTCACACATTCATTGTTATGGTTCTTAAACTAGTTGCCATCTTTTAGGGCTATTTTCAGTGTTTCAATTACTTTGTTAGGTGTAGTTTTTGGCTGCTTTGCTCGAGCTCTTATGATAACTGGAATTCAGTGACGTGCAGTGAGGTTTATGCCTGGTGAGGCTCAGCTGGGCATCCTTTTGCGAAGCAGGGCAGCGTTCGGCCTCGGCGGTGGGGGGGGGATTTGCATCGCGTGAGCCGCCAAGTGCCTTTACTGCAGACCTGGGCGCTTGACGGCTCCCACAATGCAAAGTGCCCCGCCGCCCACCCGCTGACCCGGCCTGCGGCCGCTGCTTCTCCAAGCTCCGCTGCTGGAAAGCAGCTGCCGCAGGCCGGGTCAGCAGGTGGGCGGCGGGGCACTTTGCATTGTGGGAGCCGCCAAGCGCCCAGGTCTGCAGTAAAGGCACTTGGCAGCTTCCACGATGCAAAGTGCCCGTCTCCACAAGAAAGAAGCAAGGGCCTCTCCCGTCTGGCTCTTAAGGAAACCCCCGGCTAAGCGTTTTGTGGCTGGCTGAAATGCGCGGACATTTCCAGTCACCCACAGGGGGACTAGGAGGGAAGGAGTCGCTCCTCAGGAGTCTATCTAGCCAGCAGCCCCAGGAGACACCCCCCGCCCCCCAGAGAAGAATTGGGGCCACCAAAGCTCCCACACCCGCCCACCTTTGGGATGCAAGAGACAGCAAGGGAATCTGGACCCTGGGAAGGTCGGGGAGGGGTGAAGAGCAAATCTCCTCCTTCTCCCCCACTCCTCTCTCCTCTGAAGCGCGCCCTCCGAAATAACCCGCCCAACGTAAGCGTGCTCAAGAAGACATGATTGGCTGCTTCCAGATCAGGAGGCGGGAGAATTAGTGTCTCTTTTCCATCTGAACTTCTTTGCCTCTTTCTTAATATTTAGAAGGCGAAAAATTCCTTATGGAAAAGAGGCCTCTCGCCTCCTGCTTTGGTTAACACTAAGCAGACACCAAGCCACTGTGACCTGGAATCTGGTAGCAACTATCTTGGCTTTAATTATTTTAAAAAAATATTTAAATTTCTTTTCTTTTCCTGAGGAGAGTGGTGAGGCTCCGCCTCCCTTGCCTCTAGTGACTGCACGTCCCTGCTGGAATTGCTATTTGCTTTGAAGGGATAACTGGCTGGATGAGCTCCAGCTTAACACGATTGTATTGTGGCACTCTAGATAAAAGCATCCACTAAAAAGTCACAACCCCTTGTGATGTAGCGTAAAGCAGACATGTCAAACACGCAGCCCGTGAGCTGGATCTGGCCCGTGATAGGCTCTGAGTTGCCTCTCTATTGCCAGGGTCATGATAAAACATAAAGTCTTGGTGTGCCACCATTCTCCTCACCACTCATTCAGTGACAAATGTTGTGGGGGTTCCCGCTGCCCTAGTTCCATTTGATTAGCAGAAAGCTACAGGTATCTTACATTCTCTAAGGCAGTGGTCTCTAACCTTGGCAACTTTAAGACCTGTGGACTTCAACTCTGGGAGTTGAAGTCCACAAGTCTTAAAGTTGCCAAGGTTGGAGACCACTTCTCTAAGGCACAGTCCCACTTTTTCCACCCCACTAGGGCTGACCTGAATCCGAAATGGCAGTCAAATCCCCTTTACTGTACAAAGAAGGCACCTCATGTTCTACGGGGATGGTTATGGGAGGAGCATCCCAAGTTACCAAGGGGTCTTAATTGGTGTCAGTGTAGCCCACAGTCAGGTTCCATGGGGCTTTGATCAGAGTTCTGTTGACCAGGAATCTAATGTTTTTATAGAAAGTCTTGAGGGAGCCTGTGTGCCAATGTCACCATTGCCTCTGCAGGCCTTCAAGGTCATGGAAAGTTCCTCAGCGAACACCCAAAGTCCCTGAGATGACACCCAATGTCCTTGGAGAATCTCCAAGGGTAGTGGACGGCTATTTCTGTACTTCTTTATCTTATCTAAAGTGTGCCAGCTTGGAGTGGATGGAGTGTGCCAGTGCTTCTGGGTGGAGAAGTGGACAATGTAGCACAATATATGAGTATCAAAATGTGTTCAGGGTTCTCCCTTGCTAAGGCCCATCTTTATTCAGCTGAATAAATGTGTAAAGCTTATCAAAGTTTCTTTATACCAAGCAACACCTGAAACTGGCAAAACAGCTCCAGGATCGTCATCAGGGAAACTCAATGACCTCTGCTCCCTTTAATACCATGTCATGAACCCTCGGGGAGTTTCCCCAGCTTTTTAGCTGGCACTGGGGTGTTATTTGGGGTTATGCGGGGTGCACGGCAATCTACAGCCTGATGGCCCTCCTTCCCACCCTTGAAACAGCCAGCAGTGGAGTGTCTTCGCAGGCTTGATTCCCCACTTTTTAAGCCACCTCTCCTCTCTGCCAGGAAAGGCTTCTTCCATCCCTGGCTGTAGCAGTGGGGAGAGCGGGCCAGGTCAATTTCGGCTTTCTCCAGCCATGAAGTGTGGGGGTGGGGGCTTCAAATGCAGGCATTGTAGACATTGTCATTTAGCCCATCCTGGGAACACTTGAGCAGGTTCTGCAGCCGATGGGTTAGTCGGTAAGCCAGCTCACAGAATTCTTTAGTGCAAATGGCCAGAGATTAACACCCCTGGCTGATGGCTTTAATTTGGGTTTCAGCTTTGCTGTTGCCTAATGGATCCTAGAACCTCCAGCAGAGTGCTGTCATAAAGCGGTTAAAGATGTACAGCTTTGGGGCATCATTGTGAAGGATGACCATCCACTTTGCTGTGGCGCTGTCTAGTGCCAGCATTACCACCCTCGCCTTAACCCTTTAGTTGCTATGTCAGCCCCATATTGCTGCATGTAAATCCAGATGTAGGTGATGAAAAAAGCCAGGGTTGTGGGTTGACTGGGCCCCTCTGGCAGGGGGGCTGCGGCTCAGTGGTGGGATTCAAATAATTTAACAACCGGTTCTCTGCCCTAATGACCTGCTGGGTAGGTGTGGCTCAATGGCCATGTGACTGGGCGGGCTTGGCCAACTCAAGGTCACTCAGGTCAATGGGCACTTCACCCTAACTGTTACAATGTAATAAGGGTTAACCGGGGAGGCAGTTTCTGTAAGCAGGGCAGTAAAGATTAGGCTAGAAACAACACCAGAATGTTTCCTTCCTGCCTTCCTGACAGGATTAGCCCTATAAAGTGGAAAAAACCAAAAGGAGATTTCTTCCAACAACTGGTTCTCCAAACTGCTTAGAAAGTTACCGAGGCGCGAAATGGCTGAATCCCACCACTGCTGCGGCTGCTGGAGTGCCTGACTGGGGTGCATCCAGAACTTGGGTTTGGGCTCCTGACCCCCCTCGACAACAGCTCCATCCTGATCTCTCTGCACTGGAGCAGCCTGAAGGAACATGTGGGCCTGGGCTTCTCATGCTCGCAGGTTGTTCATGGCTCCCCTCAATGCTTCCATGGCTTGCTTGATCAATGTACCATCAGTTGCTGGGGCCCAGTTCTACTTTGAGTTCCATGCCCAATTCTCTTCGACGGGTTCCTCTGCCTCCCCGGGTGATGGTTTTGAGAATCCTTCATCCCATTCTTTTTGCCAAATGATGGCCATCCATCACCTGGATCTTGGTTCCTCTTGATTAATTTCCACATCTCCTGCCCACTACAGGGGTGATCTACCTGGTCCTGGTTCTGGCAATTGCCTCTCCCTGGATGTCAGCCTCCTCTTGGTGAGACATTGGTTGTGAGGTTCCCGTGGTAGCTTGGTGGCTCCGAGGGGACTGGACACCCAAAAGTCCTTGAAGTGAACAAGATGGACTGGTTCACACCTCTGCTTCCTGTCCATGCTTGTTTCCTCCCATCTCTCCCCTTTTACAACAGGCTCCTTGTACTTCCCATGCCCCTCCCTCTCAGGATTGTGGTAGGTTGCACCACAAGCAATGGGGAGGAATAGAGGGATAGAAGAAAGAGGGGTAGAGAGGGTGGGAGAGAGGATTGGAGGGAGGGTGAGAAGCAAGGGAGGGAGTGTACCGGGAGAGAGGAGTGGTAGAGGGGGAGGGGAAGTAGGGCAGAGGGGAATGATGGAGGGAAGATGGAAAGTTGGAGGGGGGCGAAAGAAAGGGTGTATGGAGGGTCGAAGAGGTACATTGGGTTTCTATTTTGGGGGGTATTGTTGACAAGAGGAATGTCTGTGTTTATTGTATAATGTTATATGGCCCCGGTTGTGCACAGTATATATGTGACTGTACGAAAATGAAAATGGAAAATAAAAACACATTTACACAAAAAAAAGAAAAAAAGAAGGATTTATCCTTGTCTAGATTCAATGCCCTCCCAACAGCTACTAAAAAGAGACACCCAAAGATCCCTTTTAAAACATGTTATTTTGTATTGTTGCCTCTACAGACGCTCACCAGAAACTTACTTTATCTTAAATTGTTATTATCAGATAAATCTGATTTTACTTCCTCAACCACACCTTCTATTAATTTGGGTTAATTAATTCAATTATTAACTGAAAGAAATTACATTGGTTTCTTTCAATTAAAAATTAAACCAGTGTATGGTTTAATACGGTTTGAATAATTTACTACATATTTTAACTCCTTAATTTGTTATATTTTGCTCAAATTAGGGAAAGTCATACACTACATGGATCAATCATACAATCTTGAATAGAGATAATCATGTAATTATGTTCTTTTTCTAAAGCAAAATATAGTTTTCAGTTCACATTGTTAGTCACATACTGCATTAAGCCATAATGTAATTTGTTTGGTTTGAGTCCCATGTTGTATGATTCCAGCTAACCCACTTTAAAAGCACTACTTTGGGAGAGTCAATTTAGTGCCTTATCTCAGGCATTGCTTCTATTGCTTTACACATTTCCTGCCTACCCTTTTTGCCTTTGAAGCTCCTGCTGCATTAATACAGTGAAGGTTCTCAGCACAATACTGTCAGAGGTCGCCGGAGCCCGAGGCACACCTGCAGGCCGCAGAGATGCACCCGGTGGCTTCCGGAGAAGGACGTGGTGTTCTACACCTCCATTTGCAACGCCGCATCCATTTGCAACGCCTCGTGGCGCCTGCTGGAGGCCTTTGGACTGCTGCACTGCCGCCTGGAGCCCTACCTGCGCAGCCTGGGCCTGCTGGAGGAGTGGACGCAGCCGGTGGGGTGCTGCTGCCCGGGCGGCCTGCGCAAGAGAGCTGGGGCCCTGCTGCGCACCGTCCTCTTCTTCGCACCCCCCACAGACTTCCACGAGGCCGCCCGCCATTTCTACGGCCGCAGCTTCCGCATCTACATGCGGCAGTGCAGCAGCGGGGCCGAGGAGGAGGCGGGTGGTGGGGGCTGTGGCTGCGGGGAGGAACGCTGCTGGTGTCCGCTGGTCGTGGAGCAGTTCCAGCAGCTCAACGCCATCCTTTACGAGCTGAACCTGCTGGAACGGGTGAGCGCCGATGCCGTGACCCACGTGCTGCACGAGATGATCGAGGAGCGCATGGAGTGGCGCTGCCGGGGCGAGTGCGAGCGCTCTTTCCTCGCCGATGTCAGCTTCTGTTTTGCTGTTGCTTCAGCTGCCATTGAAACAGGGAGGGAGGGCATAGTATTTGGGTGGGGTTACTTATTGTGCTGGAGGAAGATTCTGGAGGTCTTTGGATGGACGTACTATGCATGCGTGGATGTTTCCCGCCTGGGTTAACGGCACCGACATTCCATCTTCGTGATGTCTTTTGAAGTTATCTCACACCTGACACTTGAAGGACTTATGATTGGACTAGGCCTATGATGCCAGGGGGAGTGGAATGGTCTATTCTATATATCAACTGCTTTCGCGCCTAATTAACCAGACTTTGCTATGCAACCGCTCTTTAACCATTTTTAATTAGTAAAAGTACATTTGATTTTCTACAAATGGAGTCTCATGGTCTTCTTTCCTAATTATTAAATGGAGAGGTGCTGACAAGTAGCAAAGTCTCAAACCCACCTTTCCAGGAGATCAACATCTACCGTGGAGGGTGCAAATGTCTTCACCAGCCAGAGAAGAAAAGGAGGCAGAACTCCCTGCTGAGGAAGAACGTCCTCCCCCCGAACTCTCGCTTCATGAAGATTTGTGTCAACTGCAGATATCAAGCCCAGCTGATCCACCTCCCCCCAGGTGGTCTACCTCGGTAGGACAAAGAGAGGAAGGGGCCAGCTGGGATGCGGGGGTTACCAGAAGAAGACCCCAACAAAGACCGCTGGAGGCGGGAGCCGAAAGGAGACCCCAGGAGAGAGATCTACCTGATTACTGGGGACAAAGGTACTTTGGGAAAATAGGTGGGGAAGATGAAGAGGTCAGGAGGGGCTGGGGCCGAGAAAACCCACGCGCTGATTCACCCCCCCATCGAGCTGACTCACCCCCTGCAGCTGGGGCTTTTGCCGGAGTAGGGGGCCCACCTCCCAGGAGACACAGAATGGCTAAGATTCCACCCTTGCCTGTGAGATATGATGGAAGCCCTGCGAAGCTGGGGTCTTTTATCATGCAAATCTTTAATTACATGGAAATCTACGGCCCAGATTTTGAATCAGATATTATGAGGATAAGAATGATTTTACTATCCTTGGACGGCGAAGCGTCTGACTGGAGTGCTGGTTTACATCAGTCAGCTTCCCCCCTCCTGAGGAATTTTAATAGGTTTATGGAGGCCTTCAAAAGGCGCTTTGATGACCCCCTTACTGAAAAAAAAAGCAAGTTGAAATTTATAACCCTCGAACAAGACGACAGACTGGTGGCCCAGTATATTCAAGAGTTTCAACGCCTTTCTCAGTACATGAGAGGGTGGAGTGAGGAGGCACTTTTGGACAAATTTGCTTTGGGCCTAGATGAAGATATCTATCAGCAATGTGTCAATCGAAATCTCCCCAGACGCTTAACTATTTGGTTTGAGCACGCTGCTGACATTGAGCTGAATTTGGCCAGGCTCCGTTGCACAAAAGAGGAGAGACGCAAAAGAAAGGAGCAAGCTGCAAAAACCACCACCACCCTAGCTGGAAAGCCCCTTTCGGAGGGAAGGGTGAGGGGAGATCCAGACCAATAACGTGCTTCCGTTGCGGGAAATTAGGCCATCGCGCCCCAGACTGCCGTGCTAAATTACCAACAACCTCCCAACCCCCATCCAAGTGGGAGGAGAAATCTGGCAAGTCCTCGGACAATGAGATCTTGCATGACCACCTCTACAAAGGAGTTATCGTATATTTGGACGATATCCTTATCTATACTCACTCCTATGACGAACATGTCGCACTTGTGCGCACTGTTTTGAAAAAACTCAGAGCTGCTGATCTTTATGCCAAATTATCCAAGTGTGAGTTTCACCAAACCAAGATTGACTACCTTGGGTATCGCATCTCTCCAGCCGGCATTGAGATGGACCCTGAAAAGGTGAGGGCGGTCACTGAGTGGGACGCGCCTAGAACTCATCGACAATTGCAAAAAATTTTGGGATTTGCTAATTTCTACTGTCAGTTCATTCCTTCCTTTGCCAAAATTGCGCTTCCTATAACTAACTTGCTGAAATCCAAAGGTGGTCCTAAACCTAAGCCAAGCAAACCTCTTGACTGGACCATGGACTGTCAGGCGGCTTTCGAAAAGCTGAAACGCCTTTTTGCTGCGGAACCAGTGCTGAAGCATCCCGACATGGACAAGCCTTTCGTCGTCCAAGCTGATGCCAGCGACGTCGCCGTTGGGGCCGTTTTGTTGCAATCCAACGACCAAGGTAACTTGCAACCTTGCGCGTACACCTCCCGCAAACTCACAGACACCGAAAGACGTTGGGCGGTTTGGGAGAAAGAGGCTTTCGCTGTACGATGGGCCCTGACCACTTGGCGGCATTTTCTGGAAGGCGCTAAGCACCCTTTCGAGGTGTGGACTGACCATAAGAATCTGGAAGCTTTGAGAACACCGCGCCGACTCTCCCCCAAGCAAATGCGGTGGGCCCAACATTTCAACCGTTTCAATTTCACACTCAAGTACATCCCCTTTACATTTAGTGAAAAGACAATTTTGGTGGCCATCTTTGAATAAGGACATTGAACTTTATGTTGCAAGTTGTCCCGTTTGTGCGGCTGCGAAACGCCCCCCAGGGAAACCACAGGGATTGCTCCAGTCCGTTGCCCGACCTGTTGCCCCTTGGAAGGAGGTCTCTATGGACTTTATTGTTGAACTCCCCGAGAGCCAGGGGCACACCGTCATTTGGGTCGTTACTGATTTGTTTTCGAAGCAAGTTCATTTTGTCCCCTGCCACAAGATTCCTTCCGCTAAAGCACTAGCTAAACTCTTCATTTCCCACATTTACCGCCTACATGGAGTGCCTGATCGCATCATCTCCGATAGGGGTGTCCAGTTCACCTCAGTGTTTTGGAAGGAGTTTCTCAAACGTATTGGCTCCGTCCAGGGCCTTAGCTCTGCCTACCATCCTCAGACTAATGGTGCTTGTGAGAGGACTAATTCTGTCCTTGAACAGTATTTACGTTGTTTCATCAATTATCAACAAGATGACTGGGTGGACTTCTGCCGCATGCTGAAGTGGCCTACAACAATTCTGTCCATTCCAGCACTGGGTTCACGCCTTTCCGGGTTGTGTATGGTCAAGATTTTGTTCCTATTCCTGAACTGCCTCGTGACCAGCCGCAGGTTCCATCCGTCGCTGACTGGAGCGAACGTCTCAGCAGCATTTGGCCTTTGACCCTGGCAACTCTGGATGCGGCACATCGTGCCCATAAGAAACAGGCAGACAAGAAGCGGACACAGCCTTATGAATACCAGGACTCCCGGAACCAGTCATCCTGGGGAAGGGAGAGTTTGAGGTCAGAAAGAAAATCTTGAGGCACGTCGACTTTCACACGTGCCTGTTTGCGAGTAATCACCGGAGCCACCAGGCTGGAAGTACGAACCACAGGTTGCACGATGCTCAGTTTAGAGCAGTTGTATTGTGGGAGGCGGGACAAAGCGTCTGCCATGAAGTTCTTCCCACCGGGGATGTACTTGAGTGTGAAATTGAAACGGTCGAAATGTTGGGCCCACGGCATTTGCTTAGGGGAGAGTCGGTGCGGTGTTCTCAAAGCTTCCAGATTCTTATGGTCAGTCCACACCTCGAAAGGGTGCTTAGCGCCTTCCAGAAAATGCCACCAAGTGGTCAGGGCCCATCGTACAGCGAAAGCCTCTTTCTCCCAAACCGCCCAACGTCTTTCGGTGTCTGTGAGTTTGCGGGAGGTGTACGCGCAAGGTTGCAAGTTACCTTGGTCATTGGATTGCAACAAAACGGCCCCAACGGCGACGTCGCTGGCATCAGCTTGGACGACGAAAGGCTTGTCCATGTCGGGATGCTTCAGCACTGGTTCCGCAGCAAAAAGGCGTTTCAGCTTTTCGAAAGCCGCCTGACAGTCCATGGTCCAGTCAAGAGGTTTGCAACTGCTCTAAACTGAGCATCGTGCAACCTGTGGTTCCTACTTCCAGCCTGGCGGCTCCGGTGGTTACTCGCAAGCAGGCACGTGCGAAAGTCGACGTGCCTCAAGATTTTCTTTCTGACCTCAAACTCGCCCTTCCCCAGGATGACTGGTTCTGGGAGCATCAGGATGAGTGCACAATGAGGGACGACTTGCCATGGATCGGCGCCAAATTATATGTTCCCACATCCCTTCGCCCCGTTGTCCTCCAACGGGCTCACGACTCCAAGTTGGCGGGTCATTTCGGTTTTGTAAAGACTTTACATTTAGTGAAAAGACAATTTTGGTGGCCATCTTTGAAAAAGGACATTGAACTTTATGTTGCAAGTTGTCCCATTTGTGCGACCGCGAAACGCCCCCCAGGGAAACCACAGGGATTGCTCCAGTCCATTGCCCGACCTGTTGCCCCTTGGAAGGAGATCTCTATGGACTTTATTGTTGAACTCCCCGAGAGCCAGGGGCACACCGTCATTTGGGTCGTTACTGATTTGTTTTCGAAGCAAGTTCATTTTGTGCCCTGCCACAAGATTCCTTTCGCTAAAGCACTAGCTAAACTCTTCATTTCCCACATTTACCGCCTACATGGAGTGCCTGATCGCATCATCTCCGATAGGGGTGTCCAGTTCACCTCTGTGTTCTGGAAGGAGTTTCTCAAACGTATTGGCTCCGCCCAGGGCCTTAGCTCCGCCTACCATCCTCAGACTAATGGCGCTTGTGAGAGGACTAATTCTGTCCTTGAACAGTATTTACGTTGTTTCATCAATTATCAACAAGATGACTGGGTGGACTTATTGCCGCATGCTGAAGTGGCCTACAACAATTCTGTCCATTCCAGCACTGGGTTCACGCCTTTCCGGGTTGTGTATGGTCAAGATTTTGTTCCTATTCCTGAACTGCCTTGTGACCAGCCGCAGGTTCCATCCTTCGCTGACTGGAGTGAACGTCTCAGCCGCATTTGGCCTTTGACCCTGGCAACTCTGGATGCGGCACATCGTGCCCATAAGAAACAGGCAGACAAGAAGCGGACACAGCCTTATGAATACCGGGAGGGTGACATGGTTTATTTATTCACTAAGTTCCTTCACACCTCGCAGAAGTCCAAAAAGTTGGGGCCGAAATACGTGGGTCCGTTCCCCATCGTGAAGGTCATCAATCCTGTCTCTGTCCGCTTGCAACTGCCCAAGCACCTGAACCGGGTTCATCCGGTTTTCCACATTAACCTGATTAAGCCTGTTCGTGTTTCCCATTTACGTCCGCCTGATGTCCCTCCGCCTCCCCCTTTGCTCATCGATGGTGAACGGCACTTTGAAGTTCGTCAAATTCTTGATTCCCGCAAGCGGCGTAATCGCATCCAATACTTGGTCGCTTGGAAGCATTTCCCTCCCTCTCATACCGAGTGGGTTGACAAGTCCCATGTTCGTGCCCCCCGACTGCTTCGGAGGTTTTATGAGGTGTATCCTGATAAACCCTAATTTCTCTCTTTCCCCTCCCTGTTTCTCTTTGTGTTTTGTTGTTCGTCTGTTTGTCTGTGTTTTTTTTTTCCTAGGCCTGACAGCCTTTTTTTCCGGGGGACGGCCGGATGTCAGCTTCTGCTTTGCTGTTGCTTCAGCTGCCATTGAAACGGGGAGGGAGGGCATAGTATTTGGGTGGGGTTACTTATTGTGCTGGAGGAAGATTCTGGAGGTCTTTGGATGGACGTACTACGCATGCGTGGATGTTTCCCGCCTGGGTTAACGGCACTGACATTCCATCTTCGTGATGTCTTTTGAAGTTATCTCACTCCTGACACTTGAAGGACTTATGATTGGACTAGGCCTATGATGCCAGGGGGAGTGGAATGGGCTATTCTATATATCAACTGCTTTCGCGCCTAATTAACCAGACTTTGCTATGCAACCGCTCTTTAACCATTTTTAATTAGTAAAAGTACATTTGATTTTCTACAAATGGAGTCTCATGGTCTTCTTTCCTAATTATTAAATGGAGAGGTGCTGACAGCCGAGTTCCAAGAGTGGATTGAGAAGGTCATCGGCTGGCTCAGCAGGGTCTTCCTGCAAGAGAGTGCCAGGGCGTCCCTGCCCAGCAGCCCCCTGAAGCTTCTGCTACCGCCTATATGCCAGCTTGAGCATCAAGGAGCTCTACAGCATCATCCGCAATTTCCCGGAGTTGAAGCCTGCAGTGGAAGACCTGAAGTATTCCCTGGAAAGGACGAATCAGCGGCAGCAGCTCCTGACCTCCCTGAAAAGTGCCTTGGAACTACGGCTGCTCCATCTCGGAGTGAACATTTGGACATCATTACCCTCTACATTTTGGCCATCAAAGCCCTGCGGGAGCTGGACCACCTTTGTTTTGCAGCCTCAAGAATGGCATTTTAACTAGTGTGCTGAGTGTATGATAGTACGACTGTGAGAGTGAATATGCCCACTTTTAATTTAATTAATTTAATTATTTTTATCATTGTATTGTATTTTTAATGACTACTGTGGGGTGCGCCTAAGTAGAATGTTTGTTGGGTGAACATGATAGGACTGGGGGTGTGACCTGGAGCCCCCTCCACTGAGTGCAGAAGCAGAAGTGGATGGGGACCCGGATCCGCCCCTCACCCTAGAGCGAATGGTATGTGTGGCCTGCCGGGAAGAATGGGGGTCATGGGAGAGTGGGGAGGGTCTACGGATGGGGGAGAGGGTCAGAGCATTTCGGTTACGACTGGGAGGGGCAGATATGACGGGAGCTGTAGGGCTAGCCTGTGGGAATAATTGCAGAGAACTGCTCCCACAGGATGTGCCATAGTGCACACGAAACAATGAAAGCGCATGGGCTGTGGAAAACAGGATAAATGACATAAAAAAGTAATGGCCACAGGCAGGTCTGGCCCTAAGTGATAACATTGTATGCTAATGAGTGTAATAAGAATAAAAGGGAGTTTCGGACTCTGCTCTGAGCTCTCATCCCAAGACATCTTGCCTGCGTGTCTTATTCCTCATGAGAGACCACCACACTAGCCATTACCGGGGAAGAAGGACTTGCTACATTACAGTGATTCCTTGTTCCGGCCCCTCAGGCTCACCTCAAGAACCTAGTGGCAGAGGAGATCAGGGCCCTGGTCTCAGGTTGTTGCTGCTAAATGCCAGGTCTGTTGTGAATAAGGCTCCCCTCATCCAGGACTTAATATTAGACGAGGGGGCAGACCTGGCATGTATAACTGAAACCTGGCTGGGCCAAGAGGGAGGAGTCCCCCTCTCAGAAATGTGCCCAGATGGGTTCCAGGTGCTCCACCAACCACGACACCAGAGAAAGGGGTGGGGGAGTAGCAGTGGTTGTCCGGGAGTCGTTAGTCCCTCACAGGATCCCTGCCCCGGAGATTGTGGGGTGTGAGTCTCTTCTCTTGAAGTTGGACCTAGGGGTTCAAGTGGGCTTGTTCCTGACATACCTACCTCCCAGCTGCGTCACGACAGCCCTGCTTGTGCTACTAGAGGCAGTAGCCGGGTTAGCGGTGGAGTTCCCCAGGCTAATGGTGCTGGGGGACTTTAATCTACCTTCTCTCGGCGAACACTCTGAAGGGGGCACAGGAATTCATGGCCTCCATGAAAACCATGAACTTGACCCAAGTAGTTCAGGGTCCAACTCATAGAGCGGGACACACACTCGACCTTGTGTTTCTCTCGGGGCAGTGGAGATGTGATCTGGAATTAAGGGGAATAGAGACCTCACCCTTGTCATGGTCAGATCACTCCTTGCTGAGGTTTGACTTCAGGACACTACTCCCTCACTGCAGGGAGGTGGAACCGATTAAGTGGTTCTGCCCCAGGTGCCTGATGGACCCGATGGGATTTCAGAGGGAGCTTGGAGAGATACCTGACTCCCTTGCCCGCAATCCGACCGAATCCTTAGTCGCTGTCTGGAATGTTGCGGCGACTGAGGCACTGGACCGGATTGTACCTTTGAGGCCTCTCCGCGGCAGTGGATCCAGGAGGGCACCTTGGTTTACCGAGGAACTCCGGGAGATGAAGCGCCAAAAGAGACGTCTAGAGTGACGTTGGAGGACTAGTAACTCTGAATCTGATTGAATACTACTAAGAGCCTTTATTAGGACTTACCTAGTGGCGATACGGGTGGCAAAATGCACACATTTTTCCACTCTTATTGCATCCACAGAATCCCGCCCAGCCGCCCTGTTCAGGGTGACCCGCTCCCTCCTGAAAGGTGAGAGGGTGGAGGAACCCCTGCAGGGAAGAGCTGAGGAATTAGTTCAGTTTCTGTTGGATAAAATCACTCAGTTTCAGACAGACCTTGACTCCACTTGGGCAATACCAGCCAAGATGCCGAGGGTAGGTCTAAGTCGGACTTCCTGGGATGAGTTCGAATTTGTCACCCCTGAGGAAGTGGACAAGGCCATGGGAGCGATGAGCGCCTCCACCTGCTTACTGGACCCATGCCCCTCCTGGCTGGTCTCGACCAGCAGGGAGGTGACACGTGGCTGGCTCCAGGTGATTACCAACACATCTTTGCAGGAGGGGGTCTTTCCCACAACCACTACCACTAAAGGAAGTGGTGGTGAGACCCCTCCTCAAGAAGCCTTCCCTGGATCCAGCCATCCTGAAAAACTACCATCCTGTCTCCAACCTTCCTTTTCTGGGGAAGATTGTTGAGAAGGTGGTGGCGCTTCAACTCCGACGGACCTTGAATGAAGCGGATTATCTGGATTCCTTTCAGTCTGGTTTTAGGCCTGGGTACAGCACTGAAACTGCTTTGGTCGCACTGATCGATGATCTCTGGCGGGCCAGGGATAGAGGGCATTCCTCTATCCTGGTGCTTCTTGACCTCTCAGTGACTTTTTTTTTTTAATGTTTATTTCCATTTCATTCCATACAATCACATGTATACTGTGCATAACCGGGGCATATAACATTGAATAATAAACACAGCCCTCCCTTTTATAGACAATACCCCCCAAAATACAAACCCAGTATACCACCTTGACCCACCATACACCCTCTTTCACCCCCCTCCAACTTTCGTTCTTCCTTCCAACATTCCCCTCTACTTCCTACTTCCCCTCCCCCTCTATCACTCCTCTCTCCCAATACATTCCCTCCCTTCCTTCTCCTCCTGCCTCCAATCCTCTCTCCCACCCTCTCTACCCCTCTTTCTTCTTTCGCTCTACTCCTCCCTTCGGTGTATTTCTATTGTCTATCAATATATTCAGCTTGTCCTATTTTTACACTAACATTAAAGATCCACAGTATACGAGTGCAATCATGTACTTTAGGATCTAACACATATTATATTTCCCCCCTCCCCCCTCCCCCTAAAACTCCACCTCCCTTCCCTCCCCCCGACTTCCCAGAGCCCGTACACGGTATAGCTTTTTAACAAACACAGTCTAAAATATCTTAAAACAAAGGAGATTAAAGAAAAAAAAAGTCGATAAGATCTCTACGTTGGACTCAGCTTCTTACTGTTACCCAAACTTTAAACAGTTTAACTTATTGCTAATCTTAAGCATAGGCTATCTGGAGTTTCTTAATCCCATATTTGCTTTGTGTATAGTCAATCCATTTTTTCCAGTCTCGTTTATATCTCTCGTTTGAGTGGTCTTTAAGATATGCTGAAATTTTTGCCATCTCGGCTAAGTTTATAACTTTCAAAGTCCATTCTTGAGTTGTAGGCACATCTTCCTTCTTCCAGTATTGCGCCACCAACAGTCTTGCTGCCGTTATTAAGTACAGAACCAAATTAGTCTTTATCGCTGTAAAGTCAGTACATATACTTAGTAGAAATAACTGAGGGGTGAATTTTATCCTTCTTTTGAAGATATTTTGTATGATCCACCACATTTTTATCCAAAATGCCTTAACCTTTTGACATGTCCACCATATATGAAAATATGTAGCATCAAGAGAACCACATCTCCAACATTTAGGCTGTACATTCGGATACATAGAAGCGAGATTTTTGGGATCTAAATGCCATCTATAAAACATCTTATAAAAATTTTCTCTCAAATTTTGTGCTTGTGTAAATTTCACATTTCTTATCTTCTTTCCCACATGTCCAGCATTATTGGTTCCTCAATATTCTGAGCCCATTTTATCATACAGTCTTTAATCAATTCCGTTTCCGAATCCATCTGTATTAGTACATTATATATCCTCTTTATATGCATTAAGCTTTGATCTCTTATTTGTTTAAACAGATTATCCTCAACTTTGACAAAACCAGTTTTTTGATCTATTTTCCACCTAGCCTGTAATTGGCCATACTGGAACCATGTTTGAACTACCTTCTCCTCTTTTAGTACCTCTAAAGATTTTAATTGTAACACAATTGTAATTGTAACTTTCTGAAGTGAGAAGTTGTCTGTAAGTGATTCTATCGTGTTTTTGTTCTGTATTCATGTTTTCAATTGCATGTCTAGGAATTGCCCACATGGGCAACTTATCATTTAATTTGTGTTGATATTTTTTCCAGACCCGCAATAAAGCATTCCTTAAAATATGATTTTTAAAATTCTTATCCAATTTTTTGTTAAATAACAAGTAAGCATGCCAACCATATACCAAATCATGTCCCTCAATATTCAATATTCTATCATTGGTTAAATGAGTCCAATCACTAATTACAGATAATGCCACTGCATCATAATATAATTTTAAGTTAGGTAGTTTCAATCCTCCTCTTTCACGTACATCTTGCATTATTTTCATCTTTACCCTCGGCTTCTTTCCTGCCCATACAAATTTGTTGATACCCTTCTGCCATTCTAAAAGATTCGCATCTCTTTTAAGTATTGGTAACATTTGAAAAAGAAATAAAAATTTTGGTAAAATGTTCATTTTCACTGCCACTATCCTACCCAGCAAAGATAAGTGCAATTTCTCCCATTTTTTCATCTCCGTCTGTATACTATGCCAAAGTGGTTCATAATTATGCTTATATAATTTCCCACTTGAAGTTAAAATATTAACTCCAAGATATTTGACTTTTTTAACTACCTCACATCCTAGCATCACTCCTAATTCTTCCTTTTGTTTAGTATTCATATTTATGGCTAATATTTTAGTTTTTCCTAAATTTATTTTAAAGCCAGAGACTTGACCATATTGATTAATCGTATTCATTAAGACCGTACTGGAATCCTGCGGTTGTTCCCATATTATGACCAAATCATCCGCAAAGGCGCGGACTCTATATTCTTGCTGTCTAATCTTGATCCCTTTTAAACCATCCAAGCCCCGTATCTTATTCAATAATACTTCCAAAGTTATAATGAACAATAGTGGGGACAAAGGACAGCCCTGTCTTGTACCTTTTTTGATTTGAAAGGAGTCTGTTAAACTTCCATTGACTATGATTTGAGCTGTTTGCTGTTGATATATTGCATTAATTGACCGTAAAAAGCTATCTCCTATCTGCATTTTTTGCAATATCTTCAACAGGAATTGCCAATTAACTCGATCAAAGGCCTTTTCAGCATCCAAAAATATGAACGCAGCAGGGATTTGATTGTTCTTTCCCAAATATTCTAAAGCATTAATGATTAATCTAACATTGCTCTTCATCTGTCTCCCCTGTATAAAACCTGTTTGGTCAGTATGTATCAATTGTTGAATAACCACCATTAACCTATTTGCTAGTATTTTAGTAAAAATTTTATAATCTACATTAAGTAGTGAAATAGGTCTATAATTTTTTGGCTGGGTAATATCTTGATCTTCTTTGGGTATCAACGATATAAACGCTGTTTTCCATGATGGGGGCACTTTACCTTCCGATTGAATTTTGTTAAATAATTCTCTAAGAGGTTCTACCATTTCTAACTGTAAGTTTTTATAATAAACCGCTGTTAGGCCATCTGTGCCTGGTGCTTTCCCTAACTTTAGTTGCTTGATTACCTGCAGGATTTCCCCAGAGGTTATTGGTTGGTTCAACTTTTGCCTGTACTCTTCTCTAACTAGTGGAATTTTCTCTTTATTTATCTATGTCTAAACCCCTAATTTTGTCCCCTTTGTACAGTTCTGTAAAAAATTCCCGAAATGCCTTTTGGATCTCCTCCTGTTGAAACACCTCCTTCCCTCTATAACACAGTTTGGATACGTTTCGAGTTTTTCTTTTTTTCCTAATCTGATAAGCCAACCACCTGCCTGGTTTGTTTGCGTTACAGAAAGTGTTATGTTTTGCATATAGTAAACTAGTGGCTACCTGGTCGGAGATCAGCATATCAAATTGGGATTTTAATATGGAGATTGCTTCCTTAGCCTTTATATCGCTTGGATTCAGTGTTAATTCCAACTCTTTCCCTTTAATTTCCTCTTCCAATTCTTTTCATTTTTGCCCTTGATTGTGTCTGTGTATTTTGTTTATATTCATCAGTACTCCTCTCATATACGCTTTGCTTGCATCTCATACAAATTCCATAGATGTACCCTTATTCATGTTGAGAACAAAGTATTCAGATAACAATTTTTTACAATCATTAATGTACTTTTCATATCTAAATAAATTTTCATTCAACCTCCAAGACCTTCTTGCCTGCACTACCCTTCCCAATTCCATCCAAACTGGATTATGATCCGAAAGAACTCTTGCCGCAATCTTTGTCTTCTTCACCCTAGAAAGCAAATCATTAGTAATTAGTATAAAATCAATCCTTGAAAGAGATTGATGTCTATCAGAAAAAAAGGTGAAGTCACATTCCTCTGCATTCCTTTCTCGCCAAACATCTCGCAGTTCGAAATTGTCCATCATGTCAAAAAAAGATTTGGGTAACTTAGCTCGGATTTTAGTATTTGGGCGAGATGTCTTCTTATCTCTTTTAGTGTCAATCACGCCATTCCAGTCACCGAATAGTATACAAGACTTAAAGTCCCACTGTACTAATTTAGCATGAAGAGTTCTGTAAAATCCGTCTTGCTGTTGATTAGGAGCATATATTCCCAAAAGTAGTGTCTTTTTCCCTTCTAAGATTAAGTCTAGTGCAATATATCTTACGAAGGGATCTGCTTCAATTAGTTCAGCTTTAATGTCTTTTCTTAAGTATACAACTATGCCATTTTTCTTTTCCGTAGCAGAGGTCACAAAATGTTGACCAAGTTTGGGATTAAACAAATATTTTTGATCAGTTGATTTGATATGAGTTTCTTGCAGACAAATTATATCATTCTTGAACTGTTTAAGATAATGAAATATTTTCTTTCTCTTCTGTGGAGAGTTCAGTCCGTTAACATTCCATGTCAAAATCTTAGTTGTCATTCTTAGTTGCCTGAAGCTTTTTTAGAGCCTCCTGCATGGCCTGTCTAACCTTTGGCCTGGCTCCTCCCATGGCTTCTGAGCTTGTTGCTGTGACTCCTTGGTCAATGGCCGGTGATTGTTGAGATTGTTGCATTGTAGCTTGTTTTTCCATTTGTCTGGTAGTCATACGGTTAGATATTTGTTCCCTGGCCCCTTGCCCTTCCGGGAGGAGGAGATGGTACATTTTGTCTGGTAGTTGTGTGGTTTGCTGTTTATCTTGTCCTTCTCGTGGTCTTTCTCCATATCCAGATGATTCAGGGTGTCCCACCTTCAGGATGTTGTGATAGAAATCTCGAGCTTTCCATACAGAGTTGAGACGATATCTTTGCTTGTCAAATGTAATTATAATACCAAATGGGACGTCCCATCTATACTGTATCTGACGCTTTCTGAGCTCTTCCACCAGAAAGGCATAATCTCTCCTGGCTCTTAGCATTTGAGGTGGTATTTCTTTCAAGACAATCAAATTCTGTCCGCCAATTTGAAGCCTAGTATTATAGGACTCTTGTAGTATCATGTTTCTGAACTCTCTTGTAACAAAGTATATTACCACATCTCGGGGGAGTTGCTTCTGTTTGGCCGCCCAAGAATTAACGCGATAAATTTTGTCGATCTGCCAGTCAAAATTGGATCCCGGTCTTCCCACCAGACAGTCAAAAGCCTCTGAAAACATCTGCTTTAAGTTCTCCTGTTTATCTTCGCGCAGCCCCCTGACTCTTAATGCAAGCTCCATCTGTTTATACTGTATCATAATAATTTGTTTTTCAGCATTTTCAACTTTTTGTTCCACCACTTCAGTTTTAGATGTCAAGTTAGTATTGGCTTCATTAAGAACCTCTAAGTTATCTTCCATTCCAGAAACATATTCTGTCAGTACATTTACAAGTCCTGTCATATCATCATTCATTTTGGCGATCCTAGTATCAAACTTATCATATAAGACTTTCATCTCATTCCTTATTTCATCTCTGAATTCTCTGAAAGTTTCTAAATTCTGTTCTCTAAATTCTCTAAACGTTTCCAGAAAGAATTCTTTCGTTAGTAAATCTCCACTAGGGGGCATAGAAGGTGGGGGCTGCAGCTTTGTGCCAGGTATGGGGGGACGTAGCCCTAGGAGGTAATTTCGCAGGATTTAATTTTGATGCCATTATGTCTTTGCTTCAAGCAATTAATCAAACTTTGCTGGCCCGCTGTGCAGCTTACAAAAAAAAGGAAAAGTTCCTCCCTTTTTGCAGAGAGTTTGCGGAAGGTTTCAAAAGACTGGCATTACACCAAAAACAGTTCAACAAATACACCTCTGTTTGGAATGTCTCTATATTAGCAAGAGTCTTTGAAAACTTTTAGAGGTTGATAAGAAAGAATCTTCAGAGAAGTGGAGCTAACTAATTAGTGAGAGGCTATTCCTTTGATTCTTTGCCAAGGAATTAGGAATGTACCATTATTGCAAATGCGGAAGCTACAAAATCGCCATCTTGGGAGCAGTTGCACAAAGGAAGCTTTTATAAAACTGAAGCTAGGATTTTTTCTAGAAAAAGCAAATAAAGTTCTCAGGTACGGACTCCGCTTGTATTAGTTTCATATAAATATCTCAAAAATTGTCCTAAGAGGGGTTTCCTTGCCTTGCGCTGTAAAAACAGCCGAGGTTTCTGGCCGGAGATATGACTCAGCTTTGGTTGTCTCCCCCCTTCTGTTTGCAGCAAAAAAAAAAAAAAGCTGCAAACTTCAAAGAAAGCTCTTACCAGCTGGATCTCTCTCTTCAATCTTCTTGCCTGAAGAATGAGATATCTGCTAGGTGTTTAGGCAGATAACGAGCCAGAAATCTGGGGGCAGCTCAATTAAGCCGCCGCCAACGGCAAAGTCCCACCCCGGAAGTCCGCCTCTCAGTGACTTTTGATACCATCGACCAAGGTATCCTTCTGCGACGTCTGGAGGAGGTGGGAGTGGGAGGCACCGTTCTACGGTGGTTCTCCTCTTACCTCTCCGGTAGGTCGCAGTCGGTGTTGGTCGGGGAACAGAGGTCGACCTCCAGGCACCTCAAATGTGGGATGCCGCAGGGTTCGGTCCTGTCCCCCCTCCTATTCAACATCAACATGACGCCGCTGGGTGAGATCATACGGCACAGGATATAGTACCATCAATATGCAGATGATATGCAATTGTATCTATCTGCCCCGTGCCAGCTCAGTGTAGCAGCGGACGTGATGTGCCGATGCCTGGAAGCTGTCAGGATCTGGATGGGGATGAACAAATTGGTACTCAATCCCGACAAGACCGAGTGGCTTTGGATGTTGCCCCCGAGGGACAGTTTAGACAGTCCGTCCTTGATCCTGGGGGGTGAACACCCCTCAGAGAGGGCTCGCAATTTGGGGGTCCTCCTGGATTCGCAGCTAACACTTGAACACCATCTGTCGGCTTTGACCAGGGGGGGCTTTGCCCAGGTTCGCCTGGTACACCAATTGCGGCCCTACTTGGACAAGGGGGCACTTCAGACGGTCACTCAGGCCCTTGTCACCTCAAGGCTCGATTATTGCAATGCGCTCTACATGGGGCTACCCTTGAAAAGCGTTCAGAGACTACAGCTAGTCCAGAATACAGCTGCGTGAGCGATATTGGGTGTACCGAGATACACCCATATTACACCTATCCTCCGCAAGCTGCACTGGCTGCCAATTGGTCTCCGGATGCAATTCAAGGTGTTGGTTATTACCTTTAAAGCCCTACATGGCTTAGGACCAGCCTATCTGCGAGACTGCCTGCTGCCATACACCTCCCAACGGGCAATAAGATCCCACGGGCTGGGCCTCCTTCGGATACCATCAGCCGGTCAGTGTCGGCTGGCGGGCCCCCGGAGGAGAGCCTTCTCTGTGGCTGCTCCGACCCTGTGGAATCAGTTACCCGCAGAGGTCCGGACCTTACCCACTCTCATGGCCTTCAGGAAAGCCGTTAAAACCTGGCTGTTCCGGCAGGCCTGGGGCTGTTGACTTTAGTGTTAAGGTCCAGCCTCAATTAGATCGTATGTGTGTTGTGTATTTTAAACTATTTTTTTAAACTTATTTTGCTTTTCTTTTTTTTTCTTCTTTCATTGTAAGCCGCCCGGAGTCCTCTGGGATTGGGCGGCCTATAAATTTAATAAATGAATGAATGAATTTATACTAACCAGAGTTTTTCAGTGTCACAAATTTCTCCTATGGTAACTTCCTACTAGCAAAAAGGAGTGTCTCCAAACATTCTATATGAATGCAAAATACTCCTCCTCCTTACTATTCATGCAGGCATTATAGGAGAGATGTGGTAAGCTATGGTGGCAAAAAAATCAGGAAAAGTCTGCTGACCCTTTTTTGGACTAACACATTTTTAAGAGGCTGCTGATTTGATTTTTAATGAAATGTGTTAGTTGGAAAAGATGTTACCATATTTCTTTTAATTAATGTAGAAAATTATGCTGATAGAGGTTTGTAATTTGCAGTTGTAGTCGATATGACATAGTTTCTAAGCATAGGAGTTCCAATAACTACTGCATTGAATGTATTTTTTAAAAAAAACATGTTATGATTTTTTAAAAAAGGTTATTTTCCAGTACGTAGGTTTTTCTGTTTATAACCAAAATAGGAAAAATATTTCTACAGCACCCAGTATTCTATTCAGACAGCTGCTTTCTATCTTGTACAATATAGTTCAAAACAGAACTTGTTGCAACATATTGCAATTCCTTCTTGCTGATATTTTCTAATATAGGAATGAGTTTCTCATGATTCCTAACAGAAGAGAGATACTTAAAAACAAGAAAGAGAATTTGTTCTAAAATTCAGACATTCTACAATTAATTTATTGTATTTCCACTATTTTTTTTTGGCAAATTCATGGTGAGAAAATTATATTTTGCAAAAATATTATCAATGCCCTGAACATTGAAACATTATATTATTTTATTCTCATTCTAGGTATTGTGAATATGCTGAATCTTGTACCAAATGTTATTGATTGAAACTGTATAAACATATTAAAATACTTAATTACATTTCTGAATTTAATGAACATAATAATGACTAAATCAAATTTGTATTCAAAACCCAGCTGATTATTTACTGGCTGATTTAAAAATATTTTCCGTATGGTTAGGTCAGTGGTGGGTTGCAGGCAGTATGCCCTGGTACGGGGGTATCATTCTTTGCCTAGCTGCATGCTCCCTGAAAGGTGGAAAAAGTTAATTTATGTCACTTCTATACAATCCAATTAAGTTTAATAAAAAATAACAAAATGATTAAATATAGAATGAGAAAAAAATGTAAAAAATATCATACAAATGAGCCATGCATATATAAATAATACTTTTATAGTATAAGTTCAATTTTAAAAAACTGATAACAATTTTTTTTTTCAAGAAAAGTGTTACTCATTGCTGACAGTACATTCAGGCTTAAATCCTTAAATCACTTTTAGCGTACCAAAACCTCAAATAATCCACATAAAATAATGCTGAGAAAAGAATGCAGCTATACAGTCAACAAAATGGCTTAGTTTTTTTGTAAATATAATTAATATACTTTCCACTTAGATCCAAATTACGTGGATGTATCAGTATTTTCATATTATAGGAAATATGTATAAAAAGAAGAAATCAAATATAATGAGTTAAATAATTAACTCATTAAGCACAAGAATACTAAATTCTAAAACTGTATTTTAAATAACAGCTACTCAGAAACCACTTTCAAGGATTTTTTTTCTCCTTCTTTCACCTGGTGTTTAACAAGTCCTGATAATTTGAAATTAAAACTGATTTTTTTTTGCCTGAAACTGCACTTTAGGACAAAAGTAGTTTCATACCTCTCTTATATTATTTATAAACCTTGACTTAATAACTGGGTTATTTTCATTCTGGCATCTCTTGACAAAGAATGCACAGAACTTGTTTTAGAAAAATGTCCTGATTTTTCATTTTTAGTCCCATCTTGATTCAATCATCACAGAATGCTTCATTTGTTATTACTGGCTGAAAAACATGGAGTTGATCTTATTATAACTCTTGAGTGTTGTCTTTTAGCAAGTGGTTTTTTTAGGGGCATTGAACTTTGCAGACCATAGCTGTTGAATGGAATAGGCAATGCAAGAGAAAGAATTTCCCTCCGTTTCTGAATCTATTAAACTATGAACTGTTAAACAGAAAGTGACGTAAGTAGGAAAGTACAATTAGTAAGTTTCAGCTGTTTCATTACTATTAATGCACATTTTAAATTAAACTTCTGTAGTAATTGATAGTAATTTGAATAAATATAGGAATGGCACTTAATGCATTGTGAATCTATTTTATAGTGCTTAACAAAAGTATGAAGTAAAATACTGTAATCAATCATTACAAAACAGATTTCCATTTAAAAAATAAAAATAAGAATGCAGATTATGTCATATTATCTCCAGATATTGCCAGCTTTATGTTAGTCTATATGCTTTCATTGTGCTGTACATTTTATAAGATAAGAGAGGGGGAAAACAAGTAATTTAACTCCCATAATTAGAAACATTAAATGGTTTGTGGGGATACTTTATCTTAATTTTATAGTTCTAAAACTGTTGCATGAATAATTAGTATTCAGGGAATAGTTTTTAAAAAATGAATTGAAAATGTTTTTTCATATATGCATTTTAGTTACTACTCAATTATTTTCTAGCTCCGCAAAGAAACATTCTGCAGTTTAATAATTTTCCTTTAAAAACTAAAATCAATGTGTTTCAGTGTGATGAAAAAATATAATAAAAATTGCTTATCTTTCTCCACTGAAAATCAGAGAAAAATATCAGTTTAATCTTGCTGAATTTAGCTTTGCTGAACTTATTTATGATGTTGTATTAATTAAGGCTTGAAATACTCAAAAATTAATTTTGGCATTATTTCCAAGACGAACCATTATGCTTTCAAACCTAAGAATACTTGGCAATAAGCTCCACTAACATCAGTAATACTTACTCCCATGTATGTTCATCTAGGATTAGGATATAAGACCCCTATGTTCCATGGAAAAATGTAACATTCACTTTAGTTCATTTCAACATGAATTCAAAGTGCCAATAGCTTTAGAGTAGGGGTGTCAAATTTGTATCGTCATGGCGTCATCATGTGACGTAAAGCAACTTCCCCCTTTTTGCTAAACTAGTTGTGGGTGCAGCCAGGCTGCAATGCATCCGGCCCACGGGTCGCAAGTTTGACAGTCCTGCCTTACAACTATCTATGTGGCATAACTTGATTTATTTTAATTCTTTGCTGCTTTACTTTTTGAAACCCTTCAAAACAAACGATGACCATGATTCAGTAGTTTCTCTTCCAATGACCTAGGACTGAAATTGATATAAGTGTGAAATTTGACAAATTTATATCAGACAGCTACAATGCAAAGAAGCACACAAAGCTGTCTCTCAAGTCCATGGTCACATTTAATGGCTCATATGGAATTCAAATCCAATTTGGTTACAAATATCTATGCTGTTTTTGCTTTCAAATGGAGTTCTTATTTTTCTAAAATCTTGCATTTGCTCAAGAAAATACAAAAAGCAATATAGTTACACAAATAACATTTTTTCAAAAAGTAAAATGTAACAAATAAAAAAGTTATAAGTCAATCCTGTTTCAAGTTGTAGGAGCTCTCACTTCTGATTCTTTGTTAAGATCTGACAAGTTTAAAGCCTTGTCCTGTATCCAATACTGTAGGAAGAAACCAACTCATTTTTAATCGTTTTAAGCACCTAAAACAAGTTTTGCAAATCCAGAAGAGATTAAGCCCACAGAACCAGTTTGCAAGATGAACCAATGGGTATGTGATGCGGGGAAAATACATCATCCAGTGTTTGGCAACATCACTTTCAGTTGGCAAATGTAAAGTGTAGTCACTCCACCCTTTCGACACTCCATACACAGCTTTTACAGTACGTCCCTTTTCAAACCAGCTGATATTGTGATTGGAATTACAATTGTATTCAACCCAATCTCGGGTGAAATCACCAACGTGGGGAGGTTCTGATTCTTCTATGTCTACTACTTTAGCCAGTTCTGCTCCTTGCACTGCGATATACATGTCACTGACTTTTCTGACTTCTTTAACCCAAGGCAGAGCATTTTCACAGTCTAAGACTATAATAAGCCGTGAACAAAAGGAACCATTCTTCTCTCTCCACCAGTCTAAAAGCATGTCAAGTTGTAATGAATCTCCACCTGTGAGGGAGCCAGAAATGCAAGAATTACAAAAAAGAACCATTCCTACTTTATACCAATACCATCATGTTTTGTCATATGATGTTTTAAATAATGCTAGAAAAATTAGTATGTCCTACAAGAATGCCTTCAATGCAGTTTTGTTCAGATCAAGTTCATTGCAGGAATCCTATCCACGAAAAATTGCAGTAGTGAAGCGCCATGCAGTCAATACAGGTAATTCCCGGGTTACAAGTGTTCTCTTAGCGAACATTTGAAGTTATGCAATAAGTGCCCCCTAACATTTATGAACAAGTTCCAAAACTACGAATTTGCAGCAACATGGCAGTAATTTGCTCTTACATGATTGCGGAGGCTTTGCAACATTCGCCCTGCCTATTCCTCCCCTCCCTCCCCTCGTGCCGGGTCTCCATAGGCTGTGAATACTCACCTTGTGGATACTCATCTAGAGAGCCTTCACTTTCTTGGCCTTTGGTGTGTATACAGAATGTGTACCTTTGATCACAATAGATCAGTAGTGCAAAACTCACACTATTGATCTCGCATGACCTCACGCTACTTTAGGCCTCTGTTGTCTGCAAATGGAGGCCTGGATGAGAGCAAATTTTTGCAAATGGAGGGAAGGCCTGAAACATCTGTTTGCAAAGCCTTTTGCCATCTTTGCAAAAAGTCTTTGGTGCAGAGAACAGAGCCCCCAGAGGGAGTGCATGTTGCTCCAGAACTCCATTTTTGCCACCTTTCCTAAAGGACTCTGCTGAAGAGAAGCTCCATTTTCAGGATCGCTCAAACACTTGTCACCCTGATGCAGACTGCAAAAATGCAAATGGGGCAGTTGGAAATGGAGCTATTTGCTCCATTTCCAACCCCAAAGTCTCTCAAACACGTTCCACCCAGAAGCCTCTGGGGTGCATGATCTCGCATGAGTTGAGGCACCCATTTGTTTTTCAGATAGTGGGGCCTGACATTCCCATCTCCGCTGGAAAAGTGGTGGCACACTAATGAGGGGCTTGGACCAATGGGAGTTTGCTGCCCCAAAGCCTCATTTCATGCAAACGCTTTTTCACATGGAGCCTGGAAGCTTTTGGAGAAGACTTAGTGAGGCTGCCCGCCATTCCAGAATTGGCAGGCAGGCTCAGTGATCAGAGAAGCCGAACAGGGCATGCTAATCCTACTCTCCCACTGCTCTCACCACTCACAGGCAAAGAAACAGAGATGTTAGAGAGGAGACAGATCTTCACAAGGTAAGTGACTGAGTATGGTAGATTGTGGGGGAGGGGATAAGCAATAGTGGAGAGAATAAGGTATTTCAGTGGGTTGGTGGAGACCTTGAGTGGTCTGAAACGGGGCCAGTTCCATTACTAGGAATCACACTTCCCCATCCTGAGATATGCACTTAACGAGCCTTGTCATTTGATTAGCAAATGTGTGGGCAAAAGGAGGGAGTGATCACATTCAAGGTACGAGATTCACTCCCACCAATCCTTACGAATGGAATGGGCATTCATGAGGATTGGTAACTCGAGGACTATCTGTACATGGAGGACAAAAATACTTCTAATAATAAAATAAAAGTACACTGTCCACCTCTTGGGAATGTAGAGTCTAGAAGTTTGTCTTTTCCCATCTTTTTCTTAAAGCATTGGTCATACTTTAGGTATGAGTATTTTTCTCTGTAAGATCAAATAACCTGAAAGAATACAGTGAACCTTGTTAATAAAAATGGTGATAGTTCACAAAGATAATTAGGTATAAATGGAAATATATACTATTTCCATAGCATAGAAGATAAAGCAGGAATTAATCATTTTATTCAAAGAGGAGGCTATATTTAAGTATGTTTTTCATTTGCATATTAGTTCTGGATTTTGTGCTTATGATGAAAAAAGAAAATGTTGACTTTAATTTTGTCAATTAGATTTGTCATTATAAAAATGACTAGTTATATACTAAAGTGTTTAAAGCAAAAAGTTGAAGTTGGAGTGTTTTTATCTTGTACTGTGCCTTTCCCCCCCTTTTTACCTCTTGTACCTCACACTTACTCCCCCCACTCTCTTACCTTCCTCTAATTTCTTATTTCTACTTTTCTTTGTGTTTTATGTATTTGTAGGAAGTTATCACCCACCCCTCCCCTGGAAAATGAAATATTTTAGGAAATATTAAAATGGCAGAATATTTTCCCCTAAAAAGGAGGCAGAAACTCATTCCCCCCACCTTTGTCAATGAGCCATTTCAGCCTGAGCCAGAGAAACATGTTTTTAGGCAGGAAACAGACTCACTCTTAATAGCTCCCCCCACCTTTGTCATTGGGCCATTAAGGACCCAGCCAGCCTATTATATATAACCAAGATCTATCCCATCTCCTTGCCCTTCATTGCAATACCCACCAAGTTTCAACCAAACTTAGCACACAACCTACAAAGTTAGCTGAGACCCTCGCACCCCCCCCCCCGGGGAGTCTGACAATCTGGATGCATTTCTTGCACAGGAGGAACCAGAAGCTATGAGGTGGGGCCAAACGGGGTATTAAAAATTCAGGGACCCTCAGCAAGGCCCTTTCCCTTCTTTTTCTTCACTCAACATCTTCGAAGCATGTGGTCCCATTTTTGCCTAGGACCTCAAGCCATGGGTCCTGTCCACCATTAAAACCATCTTTCCAAACAGCCTCCATGTTTCCAGTGTCTTTTTCCCCACTTGGAACTGAACCCAGATGGACATTTCTTCCAACATATTAAATAATAAATAAATAATAAAAATATTGTGATGTTCGAGGAAAATATTTGCCTTTTTCAAAGACTGTGCAGCAACAATGGAGAGCAACCACATGATCCCGAGGAAAAAAAAATCTGCTTCAATGAGTTTTATATAGGTAAAAGCCAGCTTGATGTAGTGGTTAAGGCATCAGGCTAGTAACCAGGTGACAATGAGTTCTAGTCCTGCCTTAGGCTTGTAACCAGTTGGGTGACTCTCAGTTCTAAGAAGACAATGGTAAACCACTTCCAAAATATTTGGCCAAGAATAGGGGCTTTGCAATGCATGAGAGTACAAATGAAGCATCACCCCTTGAATCGTTAAAACCACTGCATCTTTTGCCATATTTCACATGGCTGTTTTCAAAACTGCTCCCAGCAGTTTCCAAATATATGTGAATGCAACAACAACTTTATAAGTAGCTTTTAAGTTCCCAAGTGAATGTCAGGCACATACCTGCAGAGTGGCAGGACACAAACAATCTGTGGAACCCTGGCAAAAACATGGTTGCTTTACCAATTGGAAAATAATTGCTGTTAATATTCCAGCTTACTGCATTAAAAAAAAATAGTTTAGCCTTACTACAGATTACTAAAATTGTCCTTGAAAATGACAGGCTAAATGAGCTTTAAACATATATAAATGAAAGAAACACAGTATTAAGACCTGGCTGTCAACTGACACGGGGATCCAAGAGTGGCACACAACCTCAGGTGTGGTGGTAGATTGAGTATGCGCTCTCTTTAACTTTGTCTATTTTTGTTGGGATTTTAAGTTTTTATAGGTTTTTTTACTTGTAAACCATTGAAAGTCACTTAAATAGTGATGGGCAATTGATAAATTTGATAATATTCAGTTCTTACCTGCTAGTGCCCACTCCCCAGAGCTGTGAGAATGACCACTGTAGTATAATATATAAGTATCATGCCTAGGTCCATCTGATGTCCGAAGTTCAAGAAATGACTTTAGTTTAGAATGTAATGTGTCAAATGAAAGTCCACTGGTGGAATAATCACAGCCATAGGTCTCAATCATATGATATGCAAAAAACCTTTGGATAGCATTAAGCATGCCTGTAGACCTCAAATTTAGCTTTTGCACATGCTCAGGTGGAAGCAATGTTGGTTGTCCATCAGAACTGAAGGAAAATAGAAGATAAAGGAAAACATTGTAATGAATACAACTTATTATAAGTTGTCTAATGTTGTATTATGAAATGATTCACCACTCTAATTGCATACACTTTAAAACAAGAATATTCAGTTACAAATGGCTTAAATTAGCAGCCTAAGTCATGGAAAAGTTCTATGTCTCATTGATAGCATATACAACGGACATAGTTTTTAAGATAGTCCTATTTCTCAAGGATGTTAAATATGAATATCTATTTGCTTTCTGATACTGTGTTTGCCCGAAATAAGACCCGGTCTTATTTTCTTTTTGGCCCTCAAATAAGCATGAGGTCTTTTTTGGGGGGGGGGGATGCCTTACCCGCTTACCTTAAGACCACCGCAGCCACAGCTCCCACACACCTGTTGCGCCACTGCCTGACCTTTGTAGCTGCTTGCGGCCGCGAGACTTGAAGCACCGATGCCAATGATCGTGACAGGACATCACGCAGCTCGTAGCACTGGTGCTGCCGCTCATGGCAGGACGCTTCATGGCTCATCGCACCTGTGCCACCGCTTGCAACAGGATACCGCATGGCTCAGTGTGCCAGTGCCACCACTCATGGCAGGACACCATGTGGCTCATGGCAGGACATCCCGAGGCTTGTCACGTCGGTGCTGCCGCTCATAGAGGAAACTGTGTGGTGCATTGTGCCATTGCACATGCAAGCGGTGGCACCAGCGTGACGAGCCTTGCAGCATTCTGCCACAAGAGGTGGCACCAGCAGAAGCCACACAGCGTCCTGCCACGAGAGGCACCACCAACGCGATGAGCCATACAAAATCCTGCCGCGAGTGGTGGTAACAGCATGTCGAGCCACGCAGTGTCCTCTCGCAATTGGAAGCACCGGCACAATGAATCATGTGGCGTCCTGCCGCCAACAGTGGCACCAGTGCTATGAGCCTGATGGCATCTGGCAGTGAGCGGCCACAGAAGTTAGACAGCGGCACGACAGGTGTCAGCTGCGGTGATATGGCTGTGGTGGTCCTAGGGTAAGCAGGCGCGGGGCATGTGGGGCAGCTGCACACACCCTGCCCTAGCTTATGCCTTGCCCCACCTCGTACAACCAGATGGTGGGTGGGGCTTAACTAGGGGTTATTTTGGGGGTTGGGCTTATTTCAGGCACAGGGGTGAAAAATGGGCTATGGCTTGTTTTCGGGGCAGGTCGTATTTTGGGGGAAACACAGTATTTATAAAGACTTTAGCTGAAAATACAAACGTGAATGGTTTTGTTCAGACATTAATAGCAATTTCAAGAAAACCTAGCTGTAATCAGCAGATATACACTGACACCAATTATTCTATGACCTAGAAGAATGCTCCCCCTCATTTTTCTATCAGTTTTAGTTGACAGAGAATTCAAGGGGTTATTAGAATCTTTTCTGCATATCTAGTCTCATTCATTACTTCTCTCCAACCTGTTCACCTCCCAAACAGATGAGATGCTACATAAAGCACTGATAGACAGTTACAGATACAAACTTCCAAATCCAAAACTATTATAGAAAGTAGGTAAACAGCCAAATCAGTGTGAACAGAAGGTGCTCCTTTTCCAAGGAAAAGAAATAATAGTGATAGAACTATTTGGAATGCTGTTTCTTTTATAAAAAATATGACTTGAACTTGCTGTTAGAAATGATTCCATTCAGAACAAAAAGCAAATTAACATTACCACTGTTTTCTTTCTTAAAGTTTAAAGTGCTCACAATGTCAGTTTTATTAACAAATCAACACATTCCCATGGATTCCTTAAATTTATCTGATTAGAATATGTAAAGGAGAAAAATGCAAATCTGGTAGATAAATTAGCATAATTAGATGACTGCAATAATACTGTGTATTAAATAACATGTATTTGCATTAACACTTACCTACAAAAATTGGTAGGGATCACAACTGCATAGCCAACACATGTGCCTCCCAAACAACTTCCTAGTTCATGAAATAACCCATGAGCCATAGATTCAAGAGGCAATACAATCAAAAAAACACTCATGAAGATTCCATTGGATCTCTACAATAAATGAATTTCTTGTAAGAATTGAATGCATACAATTACAATTATTTCAGTTTGCAAACGTGAATGAAAATACATAACATTTAAAATCACAATATTTTAAACATGATTCAAATGCAATACTGTAATCTTAAGAATGCGAATTCTCAATTTGGTCCTAACCTTCTCACCTCCCAAAAGGTGCAATAGTATGCACTACAACTTTAACAAAAATATTGCTGAAAAAGCTTATTAAGTATGTGCACAGACTCAGTCAAATATTTACAGTAGGTTTATTTTTTGTATTTGATTTTCAAAATTATTAATATTTCTTATATGGATATGAATTTCCATGAAATAATAATTTATTTATTAATAATAATTTATTAAATTAAATTTAATAATTCAACAATAAATTAATAAATTAAATTTTTATTATTTTTAATTTATTATATAATTTATTATTTCATGAAAATACATATTTATAAAAGAAAAATGTAAATATTCGGCTGAGTCTGTGCATATACTTAATTAATGAACAATTCCACTGCAGTCAAAAGAAGTATACACTCTTTTTTTCCCTGTTACCCAGTTAACTGACACTTGTCCTGTTTCTTGACGGTTTAGGAGGTAGCTGCAATACATCTATATAACAATTCTCCCTAGCTGAAAACTATTGGTGCCAACCTCACTTGTCTTAGTGCTTAGTAATATAATGAAGCAAAGCTAAAAATAAGGAAATTAATAGAAACTGTTGTTAAATGGTTTTAATTATGATGATTTTGTGGCTAAAAGCAAATTGAGGGGGACCAGGGGTTGATGAAAAGAACACAGAGAAACCTAAGGAGCTACTTCCTAAATTAGAAAAAGAATTAACTATCAAGTTTGCTCTGAAAGCAACTTGGTTTACAGATCTTCTATCTTTCAAGGAGAAACTAAAATTAGTGTAACTTCAACCATGCCAGTTAGACAAACAGCTGATAGAACTAAAAGATATTTCCTGTCTTGTTAGAAGGAAATAAAGGTGGTAAGAGAAGAGAGGTGACATTCACAGGTGGTCTGTAAAAACAAAGGGAAAATAAATGAAAATAACTAGATTACTTTAAAAAAAGAAGAGAAACTTTGGTCATATCTTGTGACAAGCTAAAGGATCATTTTGCAATTAAGCATGGAGATTTTGTAGATCAAGGGTGTCAAATAGACTTCATTGAGGGCCACATCAGGGTTATGTTTGAACTCAGGGGGCTAGGGTGTGCATGGCCAGCTCGACATCATTCATATCTGGGGCGCCTGTGCTGCCCCAAGCACTCTGCCAGTGAAAACGGGTTCCCGAGATCTGTTTTCAGCTGCGATTGCCTCCTGCAACCCTCTGCCAACGAAAATGGAGCTCTGTTTTCAGGGCAGCCCCATGGGCTAGATCTAAGCACTCTTTGGGCCAGATCCGGCCCCCAGGCCTTCAGTTTCACAACCCTGTTGTAGATTTAGCTCTTCAGAGAGGAATAACTTGCCTCCTACTACCACTTCCTCTCTTTCTTTCTCTCTCCCTCCTCCCCTCAATATTTCAGGGGCTGGCACAAAGAACAGGGGTCAAGCTATTTTCCACAGCACCAGAAGGCAAGACAAGAAGCAATGGATGGAAACTGAACAAAGAAAGAAACAACAGAGTACTAAGGAGAAATTTCCTGACAGAATGATCAACCAGTGGGACAGCACGCTTTCAGAAATTGTGGCTGCTCCAACACTGGAAGCTTTTAAGAAGGGATTGGACTTTGTCTAAAATGGTATAGGTTCTCCTGCTTAAGCAGGGAGTTGGAGCAGAAGACCTCTAAGGTCCCTTCCAACTCTATTTTACATTCTTCTAAAAGGATGTAAAGAACTTGTAAGACAAGTCATAATGTGAATATACCATGAAACTTCAATATATGAACTCCATGTTTAATCCTATCAGGATGGCAGCTACTAATGATGCCACTTAAATGGAAAATGACACACATCTATTTACATCTTAAATAACTCATCTCAATCTTTACTGCAGTCATTAACCAGCACCAAATATAATAGTAATGTACATCTACAAATGTAGCTGATTAAAATAAATGGCAGAAAATAAATATCCATCCCCCAAACATTCTTCCCATCAGCTGAAAAGTTTCCCCACTGACTTTTACGATGTGTCACCAAATCTGTTGCTTCCCATCAATTAAATGATAAAATGCAGCCCACACAATAAAAAGGGTTCTCCTTTTTTTTAGCCCAATGAAATGTTTACATTTCCCCCCCCACATAGTTCTTGGGGGGGGGGGAGACAGGAGAAATGAGTATTTAGTAAGTTTAACAACTTGAATTACCTATAAAGTAATAAAGGTGGGATAAACATCAAATAAACAAAAATAAAATAAACAGAGCATGGTGATTTCAAGCATTTCAAGGCATAATATTCTATTTGCTTTTATTTTTTGTCAAAAGCCTTAGCCACAATTGTTTTAAAATCTCCCTTTTTTGCTGCACATACTTTAAAGACAGTTTGACAGAGGACTATAAAAACATTAAAACCTACCTGCCAACATACGGTACCCAAAACTGCTGTTGCAAGAAGGCTGAAAAAGACAAGTTGCTCTGAAATTAAACAAAAATGGCGCATTCCTTTAGATGCCATTACTCTGTCAAGGCTATTGTTGTCTGTTCTGTGTGTGTAATATATTTTGTGACAGTCATTAAGTTTTGTATGAAATCCCCAGAGAGTTATAAGAAAAATGATGTGACAGATTATCCAGAATATGCCAAAAATGGAAAAGCCTGGTATTACAAAGTACCAAAGATCCAAATCACCTAGTTTAAGTGCTGAAAGGATGAAGTAAATCAGTTCAATAAATCCAACAAAAATGACTGAGAATCTTCGGCAAACTCGACCACGATATAAATAAGGTTTCCAACGTTCTGTAACTGAAAGTCCACTAAAGTAAACATCAAGAAGGGGATCAGCTATTAAGCAACTAAAAAAACATCCCAAGGGAAATGGATTTGTTGGTATATGCAAGGATGGAAAAAATAACAAAGAGGCAAGGACTCCAAAAATTACTAAATTTGGAATTGACAGAAATGATTTCATCCTCAAATCAATAATCAGCATTGCTAAAGCCACAATCAATAGAATAATACTCATGGATTTCTCCACCAGCATAGTTGTACTGGCAATTGCAAATCCAACCAGCTCAAGTACTTCAACCGTTGTTAGTAAAATGGGCCGATGATGAACACAGCCACATATTCTCTGCACCAAAGCATACAATATTCTTATAATTATGGAGGAAAGAAGTAAATATTTTGTTGCCTCTTCCTTTATATCATTTTTAAAAGAATTATTATCCAGGAAACAAAGAAGGCCAAGTAAAAATCCAAACCAAAGATTAGAGAGACTTAAACTTGCTGCTTCCATTGAAAAATAGTAATAAAGTATACTTGCAATTCCAAGAACAAATAATCCAAGGATAAAAATTATGAGTATTAGTGCATCTGCAGTTTTTTCCCACCTGACATAAAGACCCATACATATCGCTGCCAACAAATTCATTCTGGCTATATAGCCGAGATAGCGGACAGAGGAATGCATGTTCACTTCTTGATTTGCTTCTTCCAGTCTTGTCATTGCTGCATACAGACAATGACTAACACAGTAACGCAATGATCTACACATGTAAGCAGACTTTTAGGGATTGTACCCACTTTACAGAATATAAATGTTTGAATTTCATCCAAGAAATATGATGCACAAGCCGTCTTGCAGTATTGTTTCATTTATAATTATCAGTCACTACTGAAGATCTGAAAAACAAAAATAACTTCACTTTAATAATATAGTGTATCACATAAACAGATACTGTAAGTCTGCATTCTTACATATTATTTTTCAGCAAGAGAATAATGTAGGCAATACAGTATTAAAATCTTAATATAGTAATATATGAATCCAAAAAGGGAATTAATTTTACATGTTGACTCTGCAAATTACATATATTACATTAGTCAACTTTATTTTCTTACTGAAGAACAGAGGTAGTGTTGTTGAAATAGAAGCAGGAAAACCAGGTCCTATTCCAGTGATGGAGAACCTTTTCAGCACTGAGTGCCCAAAACGGAACGTGCGTGCATACATATGTGCATGTGAGTGCCAGAGCACCGGAAACCCAAAGACCAGTTGGCTGGCACGTGCATACCTGTTTTTTGGCCATTTTCCAGGCTGTTTTTGGTCCCAAAACAGCCTACAACAGCCCAGAAAATGACCCCAAAACACCCTGAAAAATGGCTCCAAAACTGCCCGAAAAACGGCCTGGTTTTTGGCCATTTTCCGGGCCATTTTCAGGCCGTTTTCCAACGCTCCGGTGTCAACAAACACCAGCTGGCCAGCGGGCCGGAAACCAGAAGAGCAGCTGACAACAGCACACGTGCCCACAGAGAGGGCTCTGTGTGCCACCTCTGGCATGCGTGCCATAGGTTCGCCATCACAATCCTAGTCCTTCCTAGGCATTTGGAGCTTCCATTCATTTCTATTTTTTGTCCCCTTCACATTTTGATTTTGCCATTTCTCTCATTATTTTGATCTTGTTCTTCTTTTAAAAACTCTTCCATATATGAAATTTGTTATGCATTTCCGAAACCTAGTCTTATTTCCACTCAAGAAAATGTGTGGGATATTTATTTATATATTTTTATTATTTATATGACCACCCAATTTGCAAAAGTGTAAAGTCAAGCAACACTGTAAAATAAAAAACTCTGTACTTGTAACTCTGTATGTATGAGAAAAGATTACTATGTATACTGATGGCATATTAATTCATTTTACAAAATACAAGATGTAAATATGCATCATATAGACAGATTGTAGCTAACCAGCATAATTTTTACACCACTCAGGCCTTTTGATATTGTTACAGCCAAAAATGTAGGGTCACTTTTAAAATCATTTTTGCAGTATTTGGAAGAAATTTGTGGGGCAATGTTGGGTTTAAGTCCTGTACTGTACATTCATCTCATTCCTTTAAATCCTTTAAAATCAACCGTGGAAACTATCTGTCCTGACTTCTGTAAGTTGTTATGCCAAAACAATGTTAATATATAATAATTATTTAATTTTCTGCCCTGGGGCTTGTTCTTTTTAGAACATGGCTATAAACAGTACAAGTTTGTTAGATGCACTTTTATTTATTGGGAGGAGGGGATGTCACCCGATTTCATTTTAATTGGTATTGGCAACTACAGATTGGCAGGATAAGAAAGCTGTAATATGAACATAAGGGGTTTTTTTTTCCTAAGAGGAAAGCAAACTCCTCTTGAGTAAATGTAATTTTATATTATCTGTCAATTGAATTTTCCACTATTTTCAGTTTTTAAATTTTGTATAGCAATAGCACTTATATACTGCTTCACAGCTCTTTCTAAGCGGTTTAGAGTCAGAATGTTACATAAGTCAACCTTGAGCCACTTAGAATTTCTGGAGTGAGCAGTGAATTAGCCTGCAGTACTGCATTCTAGCCACTGGAATTGATAGATTTATTGGAGAACATCTACATTCATTGTAAAATTATTAGCTACGGCTGTGATGGTGAACCTATGGCCCTCGTGCCGGAAGTGGCACACTTCCTCTCCAGGCACGCAAGACGGCGCTCATTGCAGTTCCAGGTTCTGCCATGCCGGCCAGCTGGTCTTCACGTATGCTGGAGAAGAGCAGTCGCCTGGTGCGCATGCCCACGCCGGGAAGATGATCTTCCGGTTTCTGACACGCATGCATGCACAAAAACTATCTGGTCCGTGTGCACGTGTGCGCCAGAAACCGGAAGACCATCTTATTGGCGCGCATATGCACATCGGGGCGGCGGCTCTTCTGGTTTCTGGCATGCACATGCCCTCGCCTTGGCACTTGGGTGCCGAAAACCAAGTGCCAACACTGTTTTTCACCAACCCTGATATAGGTTTCAAATGAAGATGATATATTTTTTTTAAGTCTTTCCAGCATATAGAAACAGATTCAAACCATGGAAGAACAAAACATACAGTTTAACTGCCCAAAATGTGTGCAAAATTACAGAAAATCACCATCCTAAAAATATTAGAAATACACTGTTACATTTATGTTGAATTTATTTTAAGTTGAAACTAATCTGGGAAAAAAACTATATCATTTTGACTAGTTTGAAATTTAAAGAAACTGCCAGTACTGATCAAACTACTAAATTGGAATAGTACTTACAGGAGCTATGCAAAAATGTAGATAGCCACAGCCTTTAGTTTATTAGGAAAAGAGAAGTGATCTCAATAATATATTTTTTTGAGAAATTTTTTTATTGTTTTAGTTAAACAAAACAAACAAACAAACAAAACCATCTTTCGTTACATCTTGTTGAAAGCGTATCGATTGGTTAAAAATATATTCCGTGTGTTTCTTCCATAATCCTTACATATACTTCATTCAAATCAGGTTGTACATTTTAAGTTATGTATTTTACTATCCCTGTACCATAATTCTCATTTGGTTACCATTGTTTAAACATGTTTTTATCTAGAATCATTTATATTAGAAGACACAACCACCTACTGGCATTCATTTGCAGTTTCAATAGATCTCCAATAACATTACACCTTTATGACATATTCTAAAATTAATTCGGTTTTATTTTCAAAACTTGACAGTTCTGCTGTTGCTACTCCTTTGTCTCAGCAGCCCTAAATGAAATTAAAACCTCTTTTCTTACTTAATAAACCAATCAAATTATTTCTGCACACAAACGATCCAGCATTTCAAGTTTAAAGCCTTGGCCGTTTTAAATATCAGTTCCACCCCATCTTTTAACACGCAGGTATTCAGGAGAACGAGCAAGCGTGTCTCCTATTTAATTGTAATAGGGGGGGGAGCTTCGATTTCCTAACGAAGTTAAGAGTTTGTGAAACGGGGTTAAGGCGAGGTGGGCTCTGTAGGTAGGGTGGCGGGTGGGCAGGACGCCTATCTCAGCGGCTCACAAGCTACCCGGGCTCACCGCTTGACAGCAGACCCGACTATTTGCTGCCGGGAAACTAAGAGCGGCGGGGAGGCAACCGCTGGATGAAGTAGGAGGCTGAGCGGGCCTTTTTCCCAACGCCAGGTGGGGCAATCACACCCCTCCCCCCTTCATAGACGAGGCAACTACGGTAGCCGGAACTGTCTCTTAGCACCCTCCGCGCCCACCTCCCGCCTCTGTCCTGATCGAAGATCAAACTGTGGCGCCCGTGTGATGAATATCCCGGTTTCCTCGGAAACTCACCGTCCGCCACTTCCTCCCAAAACTTCCTCTCCCGCCGCCATTTTAGCGCTTCCTCAAATAGGTTCCGAGTGGGACGGGAAGAGCGAAGGTTCAAATCGCGCAACGACGCTCTGCCCCCCCCCTCCCCTGAGCGCGTGGCAACGCTCCTCACCCAAAGCAAGGAAGGCCAAAACAGCAACAGCAGAATGAAGGCGTCGTAGTGCTTTTAACGGGAGTTTTTTTCCCCCCTCCTAGACTTACGACCTGATAGCAGTGCAAAGAGACGTCACTCTTTCTTCCCAAGGGGGAATGTTTGAATCTCCTTTCAGTAGAATGGAATGGGAATAGGAATAGAACCGGGAAGGGACCTTGGAGATCTTCTAGTCCAGCCCCCTCCTCAAGCAGGAGAACCTATACTATTTCAGACAAGTGACTGTCTAGTGTAAGAAGTTATCACCCAGCCCTCTCCCAGAAAAATGAAATATCCTGGGAAATATTGAAAAGGCAGAATATTTCTCTGGATGTGAAAAGAAAGAAAAGTGTTTTAAAAGACAGAATAGCTGCCTGTAGCTTCCTCCTCACTTTGTCAATGGGCCATTAAGAAGGCCAAGCTAGTCCACTTTACATAATAAAGGCTTCTCCACTTCAACTCCAGGGTGGTGGGATTAAAGCATGATAATATTGGCCCCAACTGACCACATGGCATCTGAGAACTCAACCAAACCTGGATTCAAAACACAGCCTAGAGCAGTGATGGGCAACCTTTTTGGCGTGGTGTGTCAAAAATCGGCAAAAAATCGAGCATAACTCGCGTTGTGTGTCATTTCGACAAAAACATAATTTTGCGCAATTTATAGTTGCTGCTAATGGCGCTCACAGTTCCCGTTGGCACTCCGCTGTTCCCTGCTGTGGTGCGGTCGTAACCGACAGTCCCAGGAGTAGACTCTCTGTGCCGGCCTGACTGGAGAGAGGCGCGCACTGTTCCCGCGCTCCTCTCCTGCGGGTCCTCCCTCGCCGCGCTGATGACGTGTGTGCGCACGGCACGCACGCCTTACCAGCAGCCCCTGCGCTCAGAAAGGGGCGGCGGCGATACAGTAAGTGAGTGTGGGCGGGGGAGATCACACGTCCCGCCCCCCCCCCATTCCTCCAGCACAGATTCTTTCATCCTCGGCGGCCGTGCAGGAGCCGAGGATGAATCGCATGAAATCCTGTGCGTGTCACCCCAAATGGCTACGCGAGTCAGCACTGACACGCGTGTCATAGGTTCGCCATCACTGGCCTAGAGAGTTGCCCCTGCATGGGCCCATGGGACTCTGACAACCAATCAGAATACATTTCTTACACAGGAACAGGAAATAGAGAGATGGGACTGAACAGGTTATAAAAAGCCTAGCAAGCCCTCCCTCAGCCCTTCTCTTCTTCTCCACCAACATTGAAGCATGTGATCACCTTTTCTGTTCAGGCTCAAGCCATGTGGTCCTGTCTACCATTAAATCCATCTTTCCAAGCAGCCTCCATGTCTCCAGTGTCTTTTTCCCCACTTGGAGCCGAACCCAGAAGGACATTTCTTTCATCACTAGTCTCTTCTTAAAAACCTCCACTGATGGAGTGCCCACGATTTCTGAAGGCAACTTCTGTTTCACTGGTTAATGGTTAAAGGCAACCATGATGCCTTTTGTGGCAAGTGGGAGTCACGTGGCATCTTGTTGCACTTAGCCTGTGTACTTATTCAGGATTTATGGGATAAACAGATGAGGCGAATTTCCCCTAAGACCCTCAAACGAAACCAAGCAAAATTATGATTTAGTATAGTCTTTCTCAATCTTGGCAACTTTACTGTGGACTTCATTCCCAGAATTCCCAAGCCCAGGAATTCTGGAAGTTAAAAGTCCAAACATCTTAAAACTGCAAAGTTTGAGAAAAATTGATTCATGCTGGAATGGGCACAATAACAAATGGGTTTTTTGGTAAAGTTCTTTTTATTCCCCAACACAAGTAAAGAGAATGGATGAAATAGATTGCCTGGAACACCAAACCACAGAGCTCTTGTTGTGGTAGGAATAGAAATGCCCTACAAAGATTTGTAGAAAGTTACAAATTACCTCTCCTAAAAGAATGAAATCTTTTGGGAAATATTATAAAAGGCAGAATATAATATTTCCCTAAAGGAGAAACCTGCTTTTGGAAACCTTTCTTAATAGCCCCAGCAGGGCTGGGCCAGCCTATCTATAAGACAAAAAACCTTCAGCTCCAGGATGATGGGATTATCCTTCAGGGCAAAGCCATTCAGCCACAATAGGAACTGCATTGCATCAGTCCAAGTTTCAACCAAGCTTGACTCAGAAAACTTACAAAGTTAGCTATAATCCCTGCATAGCCCCATGGGAGTCTGACCACAACCAATATAATACATGTCCTTGCCACAGGAACAGGAAGCTCAAGGGCAAGGCCCAAGAGAGGTATAAATATTGTTCTCGCTAAACTCCATGTGTTCAGCTGCCCAGGATCTCAAACCCATGTGATCCTCTCCATCAATAAACCATCTTTCCAATCATCCTCCATGTTTCCAGTGTCTTTCTCCCCACTTGGAACTGAACCCAGATGGATATTTCTTCCAACAGCTTCTAACTAGTAATCTGGAATCTATGCATGGCAAAGCTGTCTACCATGATTGCCTACTTCATGCATTGGCCTCTGGCTCGAAACCCAGGTGGGATCACATCTATTTGGTGCTTTGATAAGATAGGATTTTTTGATTTTTGATTTGATTTAAAGTTTATTTATATGCCGCCCTTTTCCCTGGGGGGACTCAGGGCGGCTTACAACTTAAAAAGGGGGGGGGGAGACAAACTTTTAACATATAAGACAAATACATAATTAAAACACAACATTCATACTATTCGGGCGGGTTGTAGTCTTAACCCCAGGCCTGACGGGATAGCCAGGTTCTGAGGGCTGTGCGGAAGGTCTGGAGGGTGGTGAGGGTACGAATTTCCATGGGGAGATCGTTCCACAGGGTTGGAGCTGCCACCGAGAAGGCTCTCCTCCACGTAGTTGCCAGTCGACATTGACCGGCAGATGGGACTCGGAGGAGGCCTAACCGGTGAGATCTAATAGGTCGTGTGGAGGTAATTGGCAGTAGGCGGTCTCAAGTATCCAGATCCACTACCATGGAGGGCTTTATGGGTGGCAAGTAGTACCTTGAAGCGTACCCGGAGATCGACAGGTAGCCAGTGCAGCTCGCGGAGGATAGGTGTTATGTGGGTGAAACGAGGTGCACCCACAATCGATCGCGCGGCCGCATTCTGGACTAGCTGAAGTCGCCGAATACTCTTCAAGGGCAGCCCCATGTAGAGCACATTGCAGTATTCCAGCCTAGAGGTAACAAGGGCACGAGTGACTGTTGTGAGAGCCTCCCGGTTCAGGTAGGGGCGCAACTGGTGGACCAGGCGAACCTGGGCAAATGCCCCCCTGGTCACAGATGACAAGTGATGTTCGAAAGTCAGCTGTGGGTCCAGGAGGACTCCCAAGTTGCGGACCCTGTCCGAGGGGCGTAGTGTTTGACCCCCCCAGCCTGAGAGATGGAATACTAGCCAAATTGGTGGGAGGGAAACACAACAGCCACTCGGTCTTATCTGGGTTGAGCACGAGTTTGTTAGCCCTCATCCAGTCACTAACAGCTTCAAGTCCCTGGTTCATCACTTCCACCGCTTCATTGAGTTGGCACGGGGCGGACAGATACAACTGGGTATCGTCCGCATACTGGTGGTATTTTATCCCGTGCCGCCGAATGATCTCGCCCAGCGGTTTCATGTAGATGTTGAAAAGTAGGGGGGACAGGACCGAACCCTGCGGCACCCCATATGTTAGGGGCCTAGGAGTCGATCTCTGCCCTCCAACTAACACTGACTGCGACCTGTCCGAGAGGTAAGAGGAGAACCACCGCAAAACAGTGCCTCCCACCCCCACCTCCCGCAGTCGTCGCAGAAGGATACCATGGTCGATGGTATCGAAAGCCGCTGAGAGGTCAAGGAGAACCAGGATGGAGGCGTAGCCTCCGTCCCTGGCTCTCCAGAGGTCATCGGTCAATGCAACCAAAGCGGTTTCTGTGCTGTAGCCAGGCCTGAAGCCAGACTGGAATGGGTCAAGATAGCTAGCTTCCTCCAAGGACCGCTGGAGCTGAAAGGCCACCACCTTCTCAACAACCTTCCCCACAAAGGGGAGGTTGGAGACTGGACGATAATTGTTAAGAACGGCTGGATCCAAAGATGGTTTCTTCAGGAGGGGTCTTACCACCGCCGCTTTAAGTGCGGCGGGAAAGACCCCCTCCCGAAGGGAGGCAGTAACAACCGCCTGGATCCAGCCCCGTGTCACCTCCCTGCTGTTAGCAACCAGCCAGGAGGGGCACGGGTCCAGTACACATGTGGAGGCACTCACAGCTCTCATGGCCTTGTCCACGTCCCCAGGGGCAACATCCTGAAACTCAACCCAGGGGTGGTCTACCAGATTATCCCCTTGTGCCTCGGCTGGATCTGCAGAATCGGAGTCCAACTCTGACCGAAACCGAGCAACTTTGTCCGCTAAGAACTGGACGTAGTCCTCAGCCCTACCCTGCAGGGGATCCTCCGTAACCCTCCTATTAAGGAGGGAACGGGTTATCCTAAACAGGGCGGCTGGGCACGACTCAGCGGAGGCGATCAAGGTGGCAATTACCAGGCATGTAGTTCAGGATACAACTCATATTTCAAAAGTAGGCAATAAATGAGCAAATAAAGAGCCAGTTTGATCTAATTGTTAAGGCATTGGGTTAAAAAGCAAGAGTCAGTAAGTTGAAGTCCTGCCTTGGCCATGAAAGCCCCCTTCACCCAGTCACTTACTCTCAGCCCTACTCATCTCACATTGGTAAGGTGACCAGACGTCCCGCATCTGGCGGGACAGGCATGCCTTTTCATAACTTTTCCAGCGTCCTGGGCCGTTCTCAAAAGACCCCGCTTTATTTTGGCGCTCCCCGCCTCCCCTGCCCATCAGCTGCTGCTAGCTCGCTCATTCCGTTCCCCCATCTATTCTACACTAAAAATCTAAGCCAGCCCAGCTTGCCGCTCACTGATTGGCCTGGACTCCAGCCAATCAGTGAGCTGGCTGGGATGGAAAACTTTAAGCACGCCGCGTGCTTAAAGTTTTCCATCCCAGCCAACTCACTGATTGGCTGGAGTCCGCTTAGCACGCCGCGTGAATCGCACGAGTCTCCATTTCGCCTTTGCCGTTTGTTTTTGCTGCTGGTGAGTAACTGGTGGGAATCGGGAGGCTTCGCTGCTTCGGGTGGGCGGCGGCGGCCTTTAGCAAGGGAATGCCTTCCCTTGCGAATGCCTTCCCTAGGGAGGCCGGGGTCTGGCTTCCCCCCCGCCCCACCTCCTCCACTAGCCTTTGTCCCCATTAGGGTGGCTGGGGGGAGGAGGAGACGGCCCTCCTCTCCTTCTCCCCTTTGCGGAGTTTGCCTGTGTCTCCCACTGGTGCCGCCCAAGCCAGCGGCCGTCACCGCCGGCTCCTCGGGTCGCAGCTGCCTCTTTTGCTCTGGGCAGATCAGCCACGCGGCCATAGATAGAAAGCACAGAGCCCTTTGCAAGTCCGCGAGGCATGGTCGCTTCCCACCGCAGTACAGGCGCTGCCACCGGCGGCAGAAGATCTGTTGCTCTGCGCGGGGTTAGTGAAACAGCCGCCGCCGCCCCCCTCCCCTTCCCTGTGTGCGAGAAAGGCACCCACTCGCCAGCCCGCCCACTCTTGGGCTCCGGGGGCAGCGCATGGCCGAAGTGGAGAGAACGGCCGCATTCCGCTGACCCGCGTAATCCCGGGGTTTGCCCTCCCACCCTCAACCCCACTTTAACTTGGCCCGGGAACGCTGTGAAGCCACAATGAGCGGAGGGCGCCCTCTGAGCACGTGCAGAGCACCGAACGGTCCGGAGCCTCCCCTGCCCAGTGCTTGGGGTTCCTCCAGCCAATGGCAGCTGGCCAGACAGCCCCAGCCTCCCTCTGTCTCCCGTGCCCGGGCAACCAGCGCCCCCTCACCAAGCGAAGAGCCGGAGCGCAGCCGAGCAGGTGAGTGGCCTGGGGAGGGAGCCTGGTGGGCGGCCCGGCTTCTCCTCTGGCCCCCACGTGCCCTTGCGCGGCTCCGATCCTCTCTTCTTCTCCCTGCCGCCTGTCTTCCTCTCTTTTTCCCCTTCCAACCATCCCGCTTCCTCCCTCTGCCGCCTTTGTTCCCCAGCCCCAAACGGGGCTCCCGATGCTGGGAAGTGGGCGGGAGAGAAAAGCGATCAGGCGGTGGGGTTCGCTGGATGGGCGCTTATTCCAAAGGGAAGCTTGGAGAGAGAGCCTAGAGGCCGTGCAACATGGGTCCTGCTGTGGCTAAGAGCATGGGAAGGTGGACAAAGAGGAAGGGGCAAGGCCGCGGGGAGCGCATCGCATCTCCGCCCTCGCCTCCTCTCTTTTCAAGAAGGGGTGGTGGGGAAAGATGGAGATGGGGAGGAAGCGGTTTGGGGGTGGGGGCTGCCGGGTATCCCGTGTAGGGGAGCTGCGGGGTAGGAGGCAGAGAAGTGGGGGTCCGGCAACAGGTTTTCACTCACGCGAATGTCTTGGTATTACAATGTGGAGGGCCGTTCCTCACTGAGGACTGGCCGCAGCACCTTCCCAGCACCGCCGCTACCACGCTGGTTCCTTCGCGCCCCTCCCACCCCTCTGCCTCCTCCATGCAAGAGCAGCGGAGCAAACGAGCAGCCACGGCCATCGTTGTTTTTAAACGAGGCTCCGCTCACTGCTCATCCCGATCCTTCAGGGCCGGCGAGCGCCAAAATAAAGCTGAATCCTTTTGAGAGGGGACGGGCGCGATTGGCAACGGTGGAGGCCGTGCCGACGCTTCCCAGGTCGCGCCCATCCCCTCTCAAAAGGATTAGGCTTGGCCACCGCTTCCTCCTCTTCTTCTTCCCTGTCTGCGGTTCTGATTGCAGTTGCAAGGAGTGGGAAAGAGAGGAAGGACGGAGGGAGGGGGGAAGGAAAAGAAGAAGGGAGGGGGGAGAAGATGGAAGGAGAAAAGATGGAAGGAAGGAGAAAGAATGGAAAGAGAAGGAGGAAGTTGGAGAAGAAAGGAAGAAAAAGAAGGGAGAAAAGAGGGAAGGAGGTAGGAAGAAAAGGGGTAGAGAGGGAAGAGAGGGAAAGAGCAGAAAGACAAAGAGGATGAAGTTGATAGGCAAGAGGAAGGAGGAAGGAAGAAAAAGGGAGGGAGAGAGGAAGGAAGAAAAGATGGAACTAGAAAGGAAAGAAGGGAGGGAGGGAGGAAAGGGGAAGACAGGGAAACAGCAGAAAGACAGAGAAGGTGAAGGTAGATAGGCAGAAGGAAGGAAGAAGGAAGAAATAGGAAGGAGGGAAGGTGAAAGGATGGAAGGAGGAAGGAACAGAAGCAAAGAGGAAGAGAGAAATGAGCAGAAAGACAGAGAAGGTAGATGGGCAAAAGAAATGAAGCTGAAAGAATGGAAGGAGGAAGGAAGAGAAAAGGAGGAAGGGAGTGAGTGAGGAAAGAAGAGAGGATGGAAGGAGAAAGGAAGGGAGGGAAAGAGCAGAAGACGGATAAGGTGAAGGTAGATAAGCAAGAGGAATGAAGGAAGAAGTGAGGTGTCTCGAGGAGGGGGAAAACATTTAGTGACCAAAGTTACAATGGCATTGAAAAAAGTGACTGATTACCATTTTTCACACTTAGCGACCATTGCAGATCCTGATCAAAATTTTGTTTGGCAACAGATTTGTATTTATGCTGGTTTCAGTGTCCTGAAAGGTCAACACCTTTAACTGCTTGTTCTATTAGGGCAGGGTCCTTTTCAAGTTTCTTTCTCCGACAGTTGAATCATTGGGGGCACACGTTTCTTGTCTGATTTCCTAGGCAGCATTTGATCCTGCAAGGACATTCCCACATTTTGTTAAAAACCTAACCCCACAAGACCGAATTATTTCTTTGCTTCTTTTAATACCCATGTGGGAACACCCTTAAAGGATATTTGAACACCTTCCAACCCAGTTCTTATATTCACCATTATTCACTCACCAATGAACCATAGCACTGTTCACTAAATCTGCTATGAAGCTTTAGAAAATGAATTATCTTAAAGAGTTGACCAACTAAAGGTTTGTCAATCCAGGTGACTTTAAATTAGCAGTTGGAAAAAGACTAGTGTTTTTAAAAACATACATAATAAAGCTTTCTTGGTTTACATCTTTCACCTCTTCAGAATTATGCTGTAACCAAGCCAACTCCTACAGCCAATATAGGTAAGCTAAACTTAATTGGAGTTACTGAGCTGCTAGTTAATAGAATTGTAGTTTGATTATGACTGCAAGTACTGTGAGAATTCATATGCACTACTGATAGCAACATAGGCAGTATTTTATTAATGTTATCAATCACCTCACCCAGGAGAGAGAAGAGATTCTTTAGGGCAAGAGCACAGAACATCAGGCTGTATCATGATCAGCTTCAGTGGGAAAAACTGAAGGGATGGGAGCAATGTTCCCTCTAATTTTTTTTCAGTGTGAGCAGAAAAGTATAGTGTTTGAGCGGCATATTTTCATGCCTGAGCACCTGAATTTTTTTCACAGATGTCACCTAAGACAACAACAAAATCAGTATTATTTGAAACTCAAAGTTATGTTTATTCAAGGTACCCGCTTAATTAAAAGTGTTATATAATATCAGTATCACTTAACGACGCTCCTGCTTAGCAACCAAAATGTTGGCTCAGAAAGTCTGGCATTTGAAGCATGCAAGTCTTAAAGCTGTTCTTACAAGACCCTTGCACCCCTAACCCTTTAGGGGAAAAAAACCCCAGGGGTCTTCAAACGTGACAGCTTTAAGATTTGTGGACTTCAACTCCCAGAATTCCTCCCTGAGGGGAATTATATATTTGGACTGTTTCATAGTTACATTAGAGAACTACATTGTTAGAACTTAGCACAAAAGATACCTTTTATCTGAAAATCCAAATAGAGTAAACCTGCTATTATCCCAGAGCACTAATGTCATTTGTCCCAATCTGTTTTACGAGTCTGTATTAAAATAGATAGAAATATTTTCACTAAATTTTATAGATCTATATTTCAGGAACCTATCAGAAGTTAGGGCAAGATAAGAGTGGAAGAATGAATTTTGTTGCAGGTCATGGGGATTTTTTCAGCATCTTAAAAGTGGAGCGCATGTGCATTGAACTAGCAATACCCATTTAATAACAAAAGGAAATGGCTGAATTAAATTTGGTAAAGTTGCAATCGAGCTGTAAAAAGCTTGTGGTTTTTAAAATCATAGAATCAGAAGGGATACTGGAGGTCTTCTAGTCCAGCCCCTTGTCCAAGGCAGGAGTCTATATCATCTGAGACAAATGGCCATCCAGTCTTTTGAAAACCTGTAGCAAATGAATTAATATTCCATTGATTTTAATTGTTCTTACTGTCAGATTTCTCTTTATTTCCAGCTTGAGTCTCCTTCTGACAAGTTTCCATTGCTTCTTGTCCTGTCCTCCTCAGGTGCTATTGCTGCCACCTCCTCCTCCTCCTCCAACAGCACCAACACATTTGCTGCCCAGTGCTGCGGCTGAGGTGAAGCCGCCAAAGCTCCCGCTGGCGCCCCCGCAGCGTTGGGCGGAAATCCGGCAGTGCTGTTGGAGGAGGAGGCGGCGAACCAGCCTGCCACCGTTGGCCACTGCCAGCCCCACCACTCTTCCCGCCCCCTTCACAGTCCAGCGGACGCAGCAGAAGCAGCCCCGGGGCTCCGCTGCCGCTCCCCGCATTTTCTGGACTGGGTCTCGCAGGAAGGAATCCCCCTTTGAAGAGCCGTGCTCTTCAAAACAAGTCTGGGGAGGTCCTTTGCAGGCGGCCAGTTGTAGCCGCCTGCAAAGGACTTCCCCACGTTTACTTTACAGAAATCTCTGTGCGGCAGTTAGAAACTGCTGCGCGGGGGTTTCTTTCCACGTGCGCGGCCGCACAGCCGTGCACCTTAGAGGGAACAGTGGATGGGAGGTGCTGGAATCCAAAGATCAAAAGATTTATAGAAGAACTTGTCAAGAGCATTTAATTCATAAATAATTTTACCAGAAGAGAAAAAAAATGGAATAGGATTTTCTGAAAGAACGTTTGGTTGGATGGAATGAAGCAGCATTCACTCCTATTCTCTCACTATAAATTTTAATAAAAAACAGCGCACACACAGAGCCAAAAGTAGGCTATTTTGTGTCCTGAATTTTGATGATATATTTCAATGTGTTGGGATTGCAATTAGGCATGCTTGAGAACTTTGTGTGACTCAGAAAGTCTCCATCCCAACTGTACAGCAGCAAGCTGTGTGCTTGTATTCAAAGAAAAGGAGCAGCTGTTATGATGCTAGCAAGCCATCCTTCAGGGGTATCCACTGGCAGTTAAGTAACCAAAGAATTACGAGAGGGAGGGAGGGAGGGACTGCTGCAGCAAACCCTTTTTACAAATCATTTTCATTGTACTACTTTATAAATTGTTTAAACATGACCAGTGTCATTTCTGTCCTTGAAAATGGATTAGTAATTTGAACAAAAGCAATAAAATTAGTCTCATGACAAAAGGCAAACTTGTTCATAGACGCTGGAAGTACATAAGAATTCAACATTTTAATGAGCAAATACACCAGATTGAATGAACTGCAATTGATGCTTGGTATTTAGTTTTTTTAAACACAAAAATATAAAAATCCTAAAGACCTAAAGGTTAATCATGTTGCAAAGAGGTACAAGACGTCAGTTTAATCTAAGTTGTTGAATAAGTTACTATTAGTTAGATTCAAACATTACACTAGTTTGTAAACATATTTAAAAATAAAATCAGGGTACAACCAATAAAGCAATCCACAGAATGCTAACTCAGTGTCTTCCAGAGCAAGGTATTATTTGGCTGATATGGGAGAAATCCCTTTTTGGTATTATGTTAGTACTGATTTATATAAACAGTTGCTCTCAAGGTTGTGTATAAATATAACCAAGCATTATTATGGCTTTTGTTATAAAATATGATTTTATATTCTCAAATTCTCTATTAATAATGTAACAATAGCAATTTTGCTCTCTTGATCATTAAAGGCAAACTGAATGAAATAGTATACATCAACACTATTCAGAAAATTGTTGATATATTTATCCTGATGTGCTCTGAGAACATAAAAGAAAAAATTGAGACATTTTGTGGTACACTTGAAAAAGGTGTCTTCCTTGTTAACCCTAGATTAACCCCTTGGTGTTTCTAAGAACCCCCTTCTTGGAACATCTGACAGATCTACGTAGCTGTCTTGAAATTTGTATATCCAGTAAAATATATCCAGTAAAACATAGAAAGTAGTTTAAAACATCACCATATCCACAAACATTCAGGAAAAATATTATACTTTCCACAAAGTCATCAGGTATTACTGGCCAATATCTACCCTTTAAACTTGAAGCTCTTTCATCCACATATATCTTGAACTGGATTAGGCATCAGAATGAGTTGGAAACAACATTACCACATACATACATGCAACGTAAATGCATCATACTATGTAGTTTTGAGAACTTTTTGTTAATTAAACAGTACATTGTGTATATTCTAAATACATAAACAGGAAACACTATTATGAGAAGAGGGATAAAGCTAACATATTTTTAAACTAATCCAACAATATAAAAGGAGAAAGCTTTTAAATTCTAGTTAAAAGAAATTTTTAACTAGAAGTAGGCAACTTTTGTTTGACTAGCATATACTTTTATTCAAAGGCCATTTAAAAAGTTGCTTAGATGTAGCATGTTGTTGGCTGCAAGCTTTCTAGGACCCTTTATATATATATAGTTCACCCACACCCAACTTTTGCTTCATCTCTGGGGTAAATGATTTGCTAATCTGATTCAGAGCTAAAATTGTGGTCTTTTATTTAGTTCAGGTCTCATCAGTGAATGCATTTAGATAAGGTTTAACATATAAGGTTTATACCATGAATTACTCAACACACAAGGCAAAAACCAAACCTAAAAGTCAGCTGTGAAACAGTGCAAAAAAATTAGTGGTAAAGCATTGTAATAAAAAAAAAACCTTTCGTAAGTAAAACACTTTCCTTTCAAACTAAGCAGTGGTATTCCTGAAATGAATGGTTAATATTAATATCATTTCTGAAACTGAAAAACTATTTTGATTTTTACATTTTTCTGTTGTTTATTTCAAATTATATTGGCTACATCCTCATTCAGATTTGCAAACATAAATTATTTAATCAGTTATTAAGTCAGGAAGCCATCTTTAGATATTTGAATGTAACTTTCTGAGGCAGCTAAGAACAGAAATGTTGGGATTGTTCTTAAAGCAAAATCTATTATCATTCATTTTTAACTAGAAAGAAAGAAATTAATCTTAATTTTTGAACTTCATATCTTTATATGAAGATTAGCTATCTAACCTGGCATCTAGACAAAGAATTAAGCAACAATCTTCTATTACTCCCATTTCCTAAAATATTTATATATGTTTAGGATAAACATATTAGTTTGATTAAAACATTTGGTAAAGCAGTGAAATTGAAACAATGGTTACACAAGTTGTATGGTAACAAAAAAACTGTTTATGTTTATGTGCATTATATATTATTCACTGATTGAACAGGTAACAGAATGTGTATTTTGTGAAAGTGCTCCAGTTGCAAATACAAGTTGAGTGAAGTGATTTTGGAGTTATTTTCACTTACCAGATCAACATTAACTCAAGCAAAACTTTTGTTCAAGTTCAAGGCTAACAAAGCTTTCTAAACATATTTCTTAGACGTTTAACAGTGCATATCATCTATTTTGTGCAAACTTCTGAGAAATGCTATCACGAATCTCAATCAAAAGCATTAAAAGTATTAAACCAGGGCACATCAGCATAGAATACATAATCACAGTTCACAGCACTGAAAGGGAATGGTAACTTTCTAGAATATTACTAAGTAAACTCTGTTCATGCTATGGCATGAGCCATTCTGCATAAAACACATTAATTTTTCAATACAAGAATACGTTTTAAAATTTATAAGTACAAAAAATAACAAGTTTTCAAAAACTTTAGCAGTTCTTTTTTGTAAATGCTTCATGTGCAGAACAGATGGCGATTTAGCAAAATTAGTTTTACGGGAAAAGGTATTTGTACTTTAAGCAGATTTTAATTCTTACATTAACTTAGAAGCAATATAGGATCTTCTAGTTCATAGAAGGGTATCGAGCTAGCCTGGCTTTCTCCAGAGTCTGAATCATAAGGAGCATCTGGAAGCTCCATGAAGCTACAGGCCAGTTGTTCATCTTCCATATCTGATCGGATATAGCAGGAATTATCAGAAAATTCCTCCTCTTCCACAGTGTTAAAATCCTGGGGAATGTATAGCATTCCTGGGTAGTTCCTGCTCACTAAATCACTTGTTGTTTTGAGTGAGATTTTCCTAAAAGCCATCAAATGCATATGAGAAAACTTTGAGTATTTGAAACGTTTAAACCCTAAAGATTCTACAGCAATTTTCCAGCTTTTCATCATCATAGCATGGCGATTCTGATGAGAAGAGTCAGGAGTGATAATAAGGAGCAATCCGTTTAATACAAGTAGTTCATGGGCCTTTTTACAACATATCCATCGCTGATAGGGTGATGGAAAATAAGAAAGGAGGAGGGAAAAGACCACAACATGAAATAGTTCTCCAGGCAGGGAATCAATAGGATTCTTCAACTGTTTCAAAAAAGCATTAATAGCATCTTGTGCAAGTTGAAGAGGTTGATGAATCTGAAGGTTTAAAAAGTCACATTTGTAGACACTCTGGGGGAAGAAATATAGATGCAATGATATACTTGGTACACAAGTAAATAAGATGATAAATAATTCTTAAAATCAGTAATAGAATTTTTCATTGATCAATTAATTTCATTTTTATCTGGGTATAATATTTTTAAGTTAAGCAAGTAGCATGCATTGGTTTCAGATAATATAGGTGTGTAGTTAAATCCAACTATACAGGTGAAACTCGAAAAATTAGAATATCGTGCAAAAGTTCATTTATTTCAGTAATGCAACTTAAAAGATGAAACTAATATATGAGATAGACACATTACATGCAAATCAAGATAGCCATGATTTGTCATAATTGTGATGATTATGGCTTACAGCTCATGAAAACCCCAAATCCACAATCTCAGAAAATTAGAATATTGTGAAAAGGTGCACTATTCTAGGCTCAAAGTGCCCCACTCTAATCAGCTAATTAAGACATAACACCTGCAAAGGGTTCCTGAGCCTTTAAATGGTCTCTCAGTCTGGTTCAGTAGGAATCACAATCATGGGAAAGACTGCTGACCTGACAGTTGTGCAGAAAACCATCATTGACACCCTCCATAAAGGAGGGAAAGCCTCAAAAGGTAATTGCAAAAGAAGTTGGATGTTCCCAAAGTGCTGTATCAAAGCACATTAATAGAAAGTTATGTGGAAGGAAAAAGTGTGGAAGAAAAAGGTGCACAAGCAGCAGGGATGACTGCAGCCTGGAGAGGATTGTCAGGAAAAGGCCACTCAAAAGTGTTGGGGACTTTCACAAGGAGTGGATTGAGGCTGGAGTCAGTGCGTCAAGAGCCATCACACACAGACGGATCCTGGACATGGGCTTCAAATGTCGTATTCCTCTTGTCAAACCACTCCTGAACAACAAACAACGTAAGCAGCGTCTTACCTGGGCTAAAGAAAAACAGACCTGGTCTGTTGCTCAGCGGTCCAAAGTCCTCTTTTCTGATGAGAACAACTTTTGCATCTTATTTGGAAACCAAGAACCCAGAGTATGGAGGAAAAATGGAGAGGCACACATTGCAAGATGCTTGAAGTCCAGTGTGAAGTTTCCACAGTCTGTGTTGATTTGGGGAGCCATGTCATCTGCTGGTGTTGGTCCATTGTGCTTCATTAAGTCCAGGGTCAACACAACTGTCTACCAGGAGATTTTGGAGCACTTCATGCTTCCTTCCGCAGATGAGCTTTATGGGGATGCTGACTTCATTTTCCAGCAGGACTTGGCACCTGCCCACATTGCCAAAAGCACCAAAACCTGGTTCAATGACCGTGGGATTACTGTGCTTGATTGGCCAGCAAACTCGCCTGACCTGAACCCCATAGAGAATCTATGGGGTATTGCCAAGAGAAAGATGAGAGACATGAGATTGAACAATGTAGAGGAGCTGAAGGCCGCTATTGAAGCATCCTGGTCTTCCATAACACCTCAGCAGTGCCACAGGCTGATAGCTTCCATGCCACGCAGCATTGAGGCAGTAATTGCTGCAAAAGGGGCCCAAACCAAGTACTGAGTACATATACATGCTTATACTTTTCAGAGGTCCGATATTGTTTTATGTACAATCCTTGTTTTATTGATTGCATGTAATATTCTAATTTTCTGAGATTACGGATTTGGGGTTTTCATGAGCTGTAAGCCATAATCATCACAATTATGACAAATCACGGCTTGAACTATCTTGCTTTGCATGTAATGAGCTCTATCTCATATATTAGTTTCACCTTTTAAGTTGCATTACTGAAATGAATGAACTTTTGCACGATATTCTAATTTTTCGAGTTTCACCTGTTTAGCACATCACTGAGTACTCAAGCTTTAATCACACTATAACTTAAGCAATGGCTTTAGATATACACTAATAAAGCTGAGGTTTTCAGTTTCAGTTTCACTTTTGACTTAACTATTTGTTAAAATACTCACTTTCAACCTAAAAACTATACTATCAGATATTAACCAAAAGGGAATTAGCAATCATTGAATAAATAATACCGTATTTTCACGACCAAAAGCCGCACCGGATTATAAGCCGCAGTATCAATTAACGTTAATTTTTCAAACTTTTTCCACATATAAAGCGCACCGGGTTATAAGCCGCACGTTTCCCGTCGCTTCTGGACATCTGTTGCAGTCACGAGGAGGAGCGGAGAACAGCGCGAAGGTTCTTGGCGCTCCAGGAAGCCGCGAAAGAGGCTGGGGGAGGCGCACGGCTTGGTTTCTCCTCCCTGGACGTCGCAGCAGCAGCCCCAAACTCACCGATCTCAGTGTTTTTCGCATTGGGGTGTGCTGCAAGAGCATGCCCCGATGCGAAAAACACAGAGTTCGGTGCACTTGGGGCTGCTGCTGCGATGTCCAGGGAGGAGAAACCAAGCCGTGCGCCTCCCCCAGCCTCTTTCGCGGCTTCCTGGAGCGCCAAGAACCTTCGCGCTGTTCTCCGCACTCTCCTCGGCTCCTCACAACTGCAATAGACGTCCAGAAGCGGCAGGGGCTATCAAGCTGGAAATCCAATCCCCATTAGCCCCAAAAGCCGCTTCTGTACATCTATTGCACTCGCGAGGAGCAGAGAACAGCGCGAAGGTTCTTGGCGCTCCAGGAAGCCGCGAAAGCAGCTGGGAGATCTTTTTCCACATATAAAGCGCACCGGGTTATAAGCTGCACTGCCGGTTTTGGATCAAATTTTAGGATTTTCAGTGCGGCTTATAGTCGTGAAAATACGGTACATTTTATGTTTTGGATTGTTAATATTTCATACCTCAACAGCTGGGACAATATCAATACCAACAGTCAAAAACTCTTCAAACTTCAAAAATGGATTAAAACAGCTGCCAACATCAAGTAATCTTATCTTTCCTGAAGGATGTAGCAATCTAAGTAGAAGAAAAAAATTGAAATCTCCCTCAGAATCCCCACAATCTTAGTCATGGAAATGCTATTTAAAATAGTAAATATGTTGCAGTTTCAGAATTAATGAGTGAATTTTGCATAAAATATTTTTATTTTTAATCTTTCAGGTAATCAATAAGGTAATGTTTGAATTAGTTTTTATTTTAAGAACAGATTAAACATGTCAATTTTGAAAGATATGGAAGATTCAGTGAACGCCTGGTTCATGACATACATATTTGGCAACATGGCCCCCAAACTAGCAACTCTGTACCATGTTTTCCCCAAAATAAGAACCCAGTCTTATTTTCAGTGGGGTTGCCCACTGACTCACCTCACTTGCATACGTTGCCCCCAGCCTTTTTCACTATCAGAGGCCTTCAGGAACCTCTTTGTCCGGCAAGGCCAGCAAGAGTTTCCTGAAGGCCTCTTTAGCCGATAAGAGAGTTCCAGATCGACCCAAAGCTCTGTTATTGGCTAGAGAAGCTTTCAAGAGAGCCTTGCCCGCTGCAGAAGAAATGGGCCGAGGTGTGCGAAACATGGTATATAAGAAAATCTGTTTTTTTTTAAGTTCCAATATAAGAAGCTATTTGCCTAGCTACATATAGACGTATTATGATTATATGAGTTCTAACAAAAAAAGCCTGTTCTATATTTTTCATCTAAATTGTCTGCTTACTTCAGAATAATTTAATTCTATACATTATAGCCATGGTATATGAAAGAGGTACTTAATCTATTAGTAACAGTTTAGTTGTCATGCTTTTCCCAATGAACTCTGAAATATTTTTATTGTTGTTAGAGAGCCATAAAACCTATTCCTAATAGGAGAGAGTAACTGGTTGTATAAGAATGTTGTATATGCTTTATGAGAAGATACAAACCAACCAAAGTTGAACATTTAAATCACACTGGTTTCAAACAGAAAATCTAGATTGCACAATTAATTAATGTATTAAGCACAGTAGTGCTCAAAAATCTTATTTATCTAAGTTAATAATTTCAAAGTTAATTACAAAAATTAACTTCCTATTCATAATCACATCACAATTAGATACTTACTCATCCATTACAGAACTATGGATTGGATTATCAGTAGAAACTTCATTTTTTGAACTTGCATGAATGCTGATAGTTTGAATGCTTTTAGTAGCAAGAGCTGCTCTTTTCTCGTCTTTTTCCAGTGCTTTCCGTTTTCCACCATTTTGAAAATATTCCCGGGATACACTTAAGGAAAGAAAGGCAGATAGCTTTTTAAAAAATGCTTATTATACCCATGATTTAAAACACTGTAACTATTCCACATTACAATAGTGTAATTTAATTATACTTCATCAAAATGCATATAAAATTAACAATTAGATTTAAGCTAAATGCTAAAATAATCACAGAAACTGTTCAATATTGTACAATTCTTTCAGTGACTAATGCAGTACTGTAGAATTGCATGGATCTCATTATTTCCCCCCTTTTCTTTCATTATTTTTCTTCCTTATGCATCTTCAGCACTATTTTCTATAGCAAATTACTCTTTCCAGAAAACACTTGCGGTATATTTCTTCATTAGGAATTAAAAACAATGATTAAACTGTCAGTTCTTTAATATGATTGCAAGGTAAAGACTACAGGTAGTCCTGATCTTATAACTGTACATTTAGCGATCAAAATTACTATGACACTGAAAAAAGTGAGTTACAAGCAGTCCTTTCACATGACTATCACATAGTCACACGATCACAATTCATGTACCTGGCAACCAGCAGTAATTTACAATAATTGCAGCATCTTGGGGTCATATGATCACCATTTGCAACTTTCCCAGGTAGCTTCCAACAAAATCAATTAAAGAAGCCAGATTTCCTTAAAGGCTGATTGAGTCACTGAACAACTGTGGTTATTGTGATTTCGATCTGAAGTTCTCCAGCTGAACAGACATGGAAGATGTGAGCTCTGAAGAGGTTCACATGAACCCTGTCTGCAAACTGTCTCAGAGATCCATTTTTGGATCAGAACACACATCCCCCCCGGAGGGGGGGCGAAGAAGGGGCAGTGTCTCATCAGACCTAGAGGGAGTGCAACAGGGGACCTGTTGTAGGTTAGAGATTTGCCCTCTGAATCGGAACTGGGCGGCAGCATGTCAACATGCTGCACAAGAAGCTGGCTCCAGGCCAAAAGCAGTTGAACAGGAGCGTGCAGAGGCGAGATGAAAGCCTGGTAAGATCTATTAACCCACAGTTATAAAACAGAATGTGGAAAAGGCAAAGAAACTTGAGAGCATAAATAATATTGATGGACAGATCAGGATTTTGGCAAAAAGAAAGAAGGAGAAAAATGAAGGGTTGAATCACCAGCCCAAAAGAGAGCCATTTTCTGGAAATAATTTGGAGAAAGTAAAGAAGTGACAAATCCACTCAAACACAAACTCTAAATTTGGTTTTGAACTTGAAAAGATTGGTTTTTTAAAAAGAGTTTTAGGAGTGTGAAGATTTCCTTCGCCCAGATTTCCTTCACCCGAATGTCTTTTAACTAACATATTTTAAGCAACTCCTCTATCTCCTCACTGACAACTGATAATTTAATTTTGCCTGTGTAGGAAATTCTAATTAACCAACTGCCATAAATCAGAACTTGGAAAAGCAGATATCCGAGTTTTGACTTGTATGCAAGCTTGTTCCAATTAATATATCGAACAAGAGGTGAAAAGTAACAAGGGAAAAAAAAATAACAAAATCAAGAACCAGGAAATACAAAGGTTTTTCCCCCCTTTATTTCTGCAAAAGATTAAGATGGCTCTAGCTTCTTTTCCAGTTTCACAGTAGTTGAATTAACTAAATTTAAGGTGGACCAGAACTTTGAAACAAGATTTGTATAACTAACTGCAATTTTAGAATTGGACATTATGGAAAGCTGGGAATTTGAAGAACTACGTGAAATTATAAAAAATTATAAAAAAATATGCTTATCACATTAAAATCAAGCCTAAATAGAATTCTGAACCCAGAGAAGTAGGTATTTAAAAAAGAAAGGGGGGGGATAATGAAGGGGTAGAAACGGTGGGAAATAAAAAGCAGACAAAAAACTACATAGGGCGTGGTAGTGGTATAGGGGAAATTGTACAAGGGGGATGTGTCCCAACAAAAGGGAATAAAAAGCAGACAAAATATGTTTCGGAGGTTGAAAGTGGTATAAGGAAAATTGAAGTAGGTTACACCCCAACAAAGAGAAATATAAAAGAACTTTCTGACGGTGGTTTGGGGAAAATTGAAGAGGGTGCATGTGTCAAAACAAAGAAAAGGGAGAAGGCAGGAACAGAGAAGTGGGACAAGAGACTTACTAGGAAAAAAATCAGACAACTAGAAATTGTTACATGGGAAAATACAAAGCTAAGATAAAGGGTTTATTCCTAAATATGACAATAAAATGGAGTTGCTAACTGGTTGAATATGATGTTGGAAAGATAATTAAACAAAGGTTAAAATATATGGAATATGGACAAATATGAAACTGAGATGGGGAGATTGTAAAGCAGAGGTTTGTGATTCACTTTTATACATGATAATTAAACTGAGTTGCTAATCGATTGAATATGACAATAGAAGGACAACTAACCATGGGTTAAAATATATGAAACATGGACATATATAAAACTTTTAAGATGATTAACAAAGTGAGATGTGTACCGCTTGTTATTCTATATAGTAGATTAAGGGAATTGTAATGATATTGAACAGTAAGGATTGTTATTTAAAGACAATTAAGGGTAACCTAAACCAAGATATGGTAAAATAGAGAGGGAACATGAAATATACTTACAGTGGGAAACTATTGAGATTTAAAGACAGAAGCAAAAATTGGGGGCATGTAAGGATGTATAATTATATAAATATAATGATAATAGCTGGGAATTGTAACTAGGTCTTCATCTCGGTCAAAACTAAGCTGGCGGGGGGGGCATTAAAGGCATAATGACTATATATATATATATATATATATATATATATATATATATATATATATATATATATATATATATATACTTTTTTGTTCTATTTCTTTTTAAAAGGAGGCAGATATATGTTAAAATTAAATATGTATATTGAAAAGGAATTATAAATACCATCAACATAAAATGGAGCTTGCTCATAAACTGAAATACACCAAGCAAATGAGAGGGAGAATGTGAAGCAGAGGAGAGAGGCAAGGGAAGAAAAGAGGGATAGGAGAGAGGGCAGGGGGAAGAAGAGAAGGAGAGAAAGGAGAAGTGGAAAGGGAAGAGAGGAGGAGAGGAAGGTTAAGTGGAAAAGAGAAGGATGGCAGAGTGAAGAAAGGAGGTAGGGAGGGGGGGGGAGAGAGGGAGAAGAAAGTGATGGATAAGGTACAAATATGGTGTATGGAGAGCAGAAGAGCCAATAATTGTTTTTGGGAGTTGATGGTAAGATGAATTGATATAATCATTTAATAATACAATACGATGTTGGCTATGTAATAGTATACATGTGATTATATGTTATGAAAATGAAAAAATAAAAACTTAAAAAAAAAAAACTATTGTGGTTATTTGCTTAACAACTGTGCCAAAAAAGGACATTAAACTGGGCAAGGCTCATTTAACTGCCTTACTTGCAACAGAAATTCTGGTCCCAATTGTGGTTGTAAATTGAAAACTACCTTTACAAAATTCCTGTGTCTATGATCTCCTAAAGTAGGTTCACTAATGGCTTTATATACATATTAGAAAGCATGAAAGCACACTGTATGGGATTCTGTGGGACATAACAGGTTCAGTGCCACAGGGTAAGGCACAAGTTCCAAATTACTTTTGAAACCAAATTTGAAAATAAAACTGAATCTTCATGACTTTCAATCCTTATCCACACAACTGGTTAATAGGATATTATAGTCATTGGTACTTAAAACTGCTAAAGTTATGAAAAAATCAACTTTATTTATTTATTTGGATCCCTTTATTATTTTTACAGTAATTCAAGGTAGTGAATATATACAACACATCTTCCTCCTCCTATTTTCCCCACAACATCATTGGGGATGATTTGGGCTAAGACTGACTAGCTCAATGTCACTCACCTGGCTTTTGTGGCTTAGACAAGACTAGAACTCAGTCTCCCACTTTTTAGCTGGATGATTTAACCACTATACCAAACTGGCTTTCATCATAACGCCCAATCTTTCTTTGAATACAGATCTTTATATTAAGTTTTGTTTTGTGCAGAACTTAAACCTAATACATACTACAGAGTTTTGATCAGGTTTATTTCAGATTGAAATTCTCCCCATATTTAGAATTTCAACTCTCAAGCAAGTATAACCAAAAGCCAAGAATTGGGACAATGTAGTTAAAAAACTGGTAGTTGGCATCAGGATTTTACAGTTTACTTCTGGTAAAGATAATGTTTTATTCAAAAATACCTGGAACTGGATTATCATCATTTGGTTGCTACTTAGGCTAAAAACAGAAAATTCATAGTTGGTTGATAGTTGTAATTAACATTTAGGTCCAATGAAACTTTTCTCAAAAATGTCTCACAAATTTCTACTTCATTAAGTTTTTTTCTTTTCTTTTAGACACTGATAACCTTCTGGACCCATTCAGTCATCCCTTGCAGAATGATTAGAAATAATCAAGATAGGCATAGGTTAAGAGTATAGGTGGATGTTGTGGCCCAGCAGGAGCCGTTGGAGCTGCCACCAGACTCCGACAGTGAGGGGCCCTATGAGTCGGCTATGGAGGATGTGGAGGACCCTGGACAGGGTTCCAACTCCAAGCAGGGCGCAAAGAGGCTGGTTGGCCACCAGGAGGCACTTGAGCCTTGGACCAGTGGGGAGGAGACAAGGGAGAGTGAGCAGGAAGCCAGTAATGAGTTGTTCCTGGATGCACACCATCAAAGAGCTAATAGGCGTCAGGAACAATTACGCAATTACAGGAGGTAATTGCACTCAGCTGGTGGTCATTAGGCTCCTCTCCAGACTATAAAAAGCTACTTGTGCACACGCACCTCTTTGCAGAAGTCAACACAGAATCGAATGTTGGAGAACTTTGTAGGAGCTTGGCAGGTTGGATTACTGCCAAGCCTTATCTGTATTTATTGCTGCCCAAGCTTGTCTGGGCTGGGTTGCTGCCAAGGACCTGTTTGTCTGTTAATTAAATGCTGTAATTTATCTCTGGCTCAGAGTGTGCTTTGGTGTGGAACGAGGGGGGTCAGAACAGGTGGATAGTTGGAGCGTTTCAAGCACCTTTTCCATACACTACTGTGAAACATCTTTCAAAACATTTTCTTTCCTTAGACTATATATTTACCTGCAGCACCATTCAATGCGACCTTCTCCTTCACAAGTTTTAGCCCAGTGATTATCTGCCAAGTTTTTCATTGCCTCAGCATATTCACAGAGTGTTTCTTCATCCTCACAATGTTCACGCCATATCTTATCAAAGTCACCCACTAAACAAAAACACACACACATAATATGAAAGCAACTATTAAAACTTCACTGTAAAAGAAATCAGATACGCTACAGTATATTCCTATATATATTTTCTACTTAACAAAATCCACTGTGTAATGTGATGTTATAAAACAACTGATCCATATCGTTCTATTCCTTCTCAGGCTTACTTGAGGATATGAATATAGCAGTGGTGGATTTCAAAATTTTTTGGAACCTACTCTGTGGGTGTGGCCTGCTTTGTGGGAGTGGCTTGCTGGCCATGTGACTGGGTGGGAGTGGCTTGCTGGCCATGTGACCGGGTGGGAGTGGCTTGCCAGTCATGTAACTGGGTGGGAGTGGCCAAGACGATGTCACTGAATTCTTTAGTTACTTCCGGGTCCACCGGTCAAACCTCTCACCGGATCAGTAAATTTCACCAACCGGTTCTCCCGAGCCAGTGCGAACTGGCAGAAACCCACCACTGGAATATATCCATTAAAACATCAGCAATACAAAGCTGTTCCCTGTGATGTTGTTCATGCCTGAAACATTTTGCGCCATGATTTCTGAGGTGAATAATTTAAAAAAATAGAAGCCATTCCTTCACGTTTCCTTCCCATCTTGGTAAAAGATTTGTAATTTCATAATCAAAAACATTTACTTGATTTTTTTGTCTTAGCAGGCAAACTGCACATACCAAATTATAGCAAGGTGCAAAATCTCAGCTAAGGCACTATTGCTCAAGCCTGAGATAGGGAGCTTGTCATTTCAAGGCATTCACCAATAACTTGACATGGCAGGCTGCCACAGCTCTATCTGGTCTTCACCTGCAACCAACTAAAATTGGCTGACTTAATAAAAGAGGAACTTCACAAAGCAACTGGTTCCACTGAACAGTCTGTCTGTCTGTCTCTCCCCCCCCCCACACAGTGTCCACTTAAAAGAAAGTATTATTTAGATTTTTTATCTATTTTCTCAGTGAGGTCCATGTAACATTCAAAAGAATAAAACAAACCATTATTTAAAAAGTTAAGCATGAAAATGAAAAAATCTAAGAAGCTGAAGCAATTGTTCAGTACAAACAGCCAGCTAAATAGGCATGTCTTCAGCTATTGATTAAAGGAAATAGGGTGCAGACATAGGAACAAGTTTTATAGTTAGAAATTGGCACCTTGAAGGCATTTATCATTACATTGTGAATTGAACTATTTAGTGAAAAGAAAAATTGGGCCTCTCTACTTGATTTTAATGCAGGAGTTGGATGATATCTGGAGAGAAATTTTCAAAAGTATTTGACTCCTCAAATATTTAAAGCAGGAGTCCCCAACCCCTGGTTCACAGCCTGCCAGGAACCAGGCCATGCAAGTGAGTGAACCTCCCTCCACACACACGTAGGATCCAGGCAGCGCATGAAATCATACCCACCCTGGTTTGTGGAAATTCCATCCTCCACGGAAGCAGTCCCTGGTGCCCAAAAAGTTGGGGGGCGCTGACTGTAGATGACAATTAATAACTTGGATTAGGCCTGGTGCTGCAAAAGCAGTAAAGGCAGCTTAATTCCTGGGCCTCAGATCTATCTATTCATAGTGTTTCGTATGAATTCAGTTTCCTGACTGCACCCACTTTCCTGGTCTTCAGACAGCTGTTATATACCTGCACAATCTCCCCCGATTAAGATGGGAAGAGGAAATAAGAATACGGATATCAAATATCTGAACTACCACACCCAAGTGGCTTTATGGAAATGTTGAAGGAAGAAAAAAAAACCTTGTGAGGTTATCATTAAGCACAATGAGGCCAAATAGAAATCAATAATGGTCATTCTTGTGACCCTACAGTTTTAAAAAACATAGTCACATTACACTGTCCCTGCGAGATCTTAACAGTCATACTGGGCAAACTGATAGATAAAAAGTAGCTTGCTTATCCTCCCTAACAATAGCAATCAGGCCACAATAACAAATTAATTAGTTCATGCTCACATAAATTTATGTGCAGCAATTATATGGGTCAATTTAGAACAGATTTTATCTTCAAAATTTGTTACAGTAGACTGCTAAATGATATGCTGAATCTGCCTCAGGATTAACTTTGAACAGGCAACCCACCACCCAAGGAAGTTGTGCTGGGTTGTTTTCTGAAAATACAATGATGGCAGAGAAATAATCAATAATATATGATTCCTATTAATAATAAACAATAAACAATAAACAATTCCTAACTAACCTAGCTGACAACTTTGTTGTCCAAAAGGTAGAGGAGGGAACTAGAGGAACAGTCATACTGGATTGAATTCTTATAAACAGAGAAGTGATAGAGGAAGTTGAAACCGGCAAGGAAGTAACAGGCAACGGAGAGAAAGCAGAGATGCGTAACTCATTCTTTGCATCACTCTTCATGCAAAAATAAACTATAGCCCAACCTACCAAAAACTGCAAAAGACAGACTAGAAATGCAAGTTAAAATAAGCAAAAGAATAGTAAGATAACACCTGTCTGATCTTGATGAATACAAATCACTTGGACCTGATGGATTACATCCTAGAGTTCTAAAGGAGCAGGTAGATGTCACCTCAGAACCACTGTATCACATCTTTCAAAAAATCCTGGCACACTGGGGAACTACCAGAGGACTGGAAAAGAGCTGACGTGGTTCCCATCTTCAAAAAAGGGAAAAAAACAGACCCGGGAAATTATTACAGACCAATCAGCCTAACATCAATACCCGGGAAGATACTGAGAAAAATAATAAAAAAACAGATCTATCAACATCTAGAAATGAGTAAAGTAATAATTAGGAGTCAGCACCGCTTTGTTAAAAACAGATCATGCCAAACCAATCTTATTTCATTCTTCAACATAGTGACTAAATTAGTAGACCAACCTACTTCTTGGTAAGCTAGAAAAAACTGGGATAAATAGCATCACCACCAGATGGATTTGTAACTGGCTGACAAACCATACTCAATAAGTAGTCCTTAATGGGTCTATGTCTACATGGAGGGAAGTAAGCAGTGGGGTACCACAAGGTTCTGTCTTAGGCCCAATACTCTTCAATATCTTCATAAACGACTTAGATGAGGGAATAGAAAGGGAACTTACCAAGTTTGCAGATGATATTAAGCTGGCAGGAATAGCTAACATCCTAGAAGATAGTTCAAGATACAGATGGATCTTGACAGACTTGAACATTGGGCCCCATCTAACAAAATGAAATTCAGTGGACTTAGGCAAGAGAAACCAAAAGTACACATATAGACTGAGTGAAACAAGGCTTAATAGTAGCAACTCCAAGGGATCTTGGAGTCTTAGTGGACAACAAGCTAAATATGAGCCAGTAGTTTGCAATGGCAGCCAAAAAAGCCAACACAATCCTAAATTGCATTAACAGAAGGATACAATCAAGATCAAGTGAGGTACTAATACCACTCTATAAAGCCTTAGTAAGACCACACCTAGAATGCTGAATCCAGTTTTGGTCACCACACTATAAAAAAGATGTTGAAACTCTAGAAAAAGTGCAGAGAAGAGCATCCAGGATAATTAGGGGACTGGAGACTAAAACATATGAAGAACGGTTACAGAAACTGGGCATGGCTAGTCTAGTGAAGAGAAGGTCCAGGAGAGACATGATAGCAGTGTTCCAATATTTGAGGGGCTGGCACAGAGAGGAAGGGGGCCAATCTATTTCCCAAATCACCTGAAGGTCAGACAAGGAATAATGGATGGAAACTGATCCAGGAGAGATTCAACCTAGAAATAAGGAGAAATTTTCTGACAGTGAGAACAATCATCCAATGGAACAGCTTACCTTCAGAAGTTGTGGGAGCTTCCTCACTAGAGGCTTTCAAGAAGACATTGGACTGCCATTTGTCAGAAATGGTGTAGGATATCCTGCTTGGGTGAGGGGTTAGACTAGATGACCTACAAGATCCCTTCCAATTCCAATTAATCTGTAAATCACCTTTTTTGCTAGCATTGCAACTTAAACTATTCTGGCTTGTGCTTAATCATAGTTATTAGAGGCTTTGTTCTAGCAATCTAATGATTTTTGCTTTACTGCACACAGAACCAAAAGAGCATTCTAGGCTGTATGTAATTGGAGAGGTACTCAGGATCAATAGCATCAATGTCCATCCTCTACTCAATATATCACTGTAAATCCAGTGCTGTGAACTACCAACCATGTTAGCTGAGAGTGTTAACTACCATAAGTCCTCAGATTCCATCTGTCTCTAAGGGTAAATCATCTTAACTGGTCAAATTGCAACAGTAACAATCTTTTCATGCAAACAGAGCTATGTTCATACTATGAATTAACCACTCACTTCTAATGTAATCTTATTCTCTTTACACTAATAATCCATGGTTGTCATGACACAACTAAATTAGTTGTCAACTTTAATGTTGATATGAAAGTCTGGAGAAAAACTCTCTCCAAGACCATTTCAAGAACTGCCTTTGATAGGAAAGATGAGCAATAGAATTCCAAACCTCAGAAATATGAGAGAAAAAATTCTGATAGAGAAATGCAATCCCTTCCTTTTGGCAGATGTTGGTACTGTACCAAGTATATGGCCCAGCATAAATGGATCAAGACTGCCTCCAATAGTCTGTTCTCATGCCAGCAACACTTATGCAGAAGGCTCTGTAACAATAACCCAATCCTTTAAAAACCTTGCTTGTTGTCACTTTCATACTCCTTTTCCCCAGTGATGTTTCCTTTAAACTAAGAATTTCCAAGGAAGCACATTTTCTTACCAAGGACTTACTTCAAGTGATTTTTTTTCTAGAACAGCCACTGTCTCTCTCCTATACAAAACTGGAATTATTACCCTTTGAATAGCTGAGAGAAAAGAGTATCCAGGACATCAAAGACAAAGTAGTGGAACATATGGGTATCAATGATAACCATACTAGTTATGATAATCTAATGATACAATTAGAATTAAAGAGAATTTGATTCTAATATAGGATTGTTCAAAGGTTCAAAAGAGATACTTTATAAGACACAAAGTTAAATTAAACAACTGTCCTTGAATCATGAAAGGTGTGTCTTTTGCAAATTTCGGACAACTATTTCAAAACTTGTCCTTGGCTCTGAGGGGGCATGTAAAGCCACTTCATAAAGGGCAGTGTCAGGACAAAACTTTTGTGAAGGATAAACTATATACTCTCTAAACTACTAACTTCAGCTCTGATGATTAATTGGTAATTGTGAAATGATATAAAATTTAACATTCCAGAAAAGCAGGTAGGCCAGCATAAATACAATTCCATGGGACTTTTTTTTCTACTTTAAAATATTCCATTTTATAAAACTAATTAGTTTTCATTTGCAATTAAAACAAGGCAATTGATTAAAGCTATCTAAAATATCAATATACAAATTTCTCAAAGCCTGACTAAAATAGCAGTTTTAAATTGGCTCCTAAATGTTAAGAAAATGTTAAGAAGTAAATGCAGTACTTCAGCCTTGAGACTACTAATACAGTCTTTTTCTAAAAATTGAATACATCTACAAAGAAAATATGTGAGCAGTTAAGCTATCCTCATCTCCTCAGGTCACTAATGGATTACAGAACTATATAACGAACTGAAATTTTCCATTCTCAGTTCTGCCTCAGGCTTGTACAGCTAAAAGTATTGTCAAAATTGACAATAAAAAAGAAGATGAGAGAACTTCTCTTTTTTGTTTGTTTTAAGTTTTTTTTACATTAGTATATGGCTCCCAGATCTGATCTGCAAAAAGTCCACATGACTGCTAGATGACAACAAATAGATACAGAAAGCACAGTTGTTGCAGCCCTGATATGGTATCTCTGCATTAGAATCTCAGGATCAGTAATAAATATCAGAGAGGCTTAGAGCAGACTATATGTAACAGGATTAACTTTATAGCAAATATCTGTAAGAAAAATATTCTATGAAATTGTATAACCTCTACTTCCAAAGATGTGGCCCTAAAATAAGTATATCCAAAATTTACATAATTGTAGTATTACTGGATAGAAATGGCACGGAGCTTTCCCCATGAACACCAATATAAGCCCTAACCCCCAAAATAAGCCCTAGTTAAGCCCCATCCACCGTCTGGTTGTACGAGGTGGAACAAGGTGCATGTGTAAAAATCAAGCTAGGGCAGGAGTAGGATGGAGCAGCCCAATGCACCTGCTTACTTAGGACCTCCGTAGCCAGGCCTCCCATTCCCCAACACCAGTAGCACCGCTGCCTGATTTCTGTGGCCTATTGTGGCCGGATGCCACATGCCGCATTGCACAAGTGTCATTGTTCACGGCAGGATGCTGCGAGGCTCATTGCACCAGTGCTGCTGCTTGTGGCAGAACACTGAGGCAAATCGCAGTAGTGCTGCTGCTTGTGGCAGGACATCACAAGGCTCGGCGCACCGGTGTCACCACTCACGGCAGGATGCTGTGTAGGTTGTTGTGCTGCTGCTGCTGCTCGGGTGTGCAATGACACAACACGCCATGCAGCCTCTTGCTGCGAGTGACAGCACTTGTGTCAGTGGCCACAGAAGTCAGGCAGTGGCGCAACAGATGTCAGGGTGTGGGAGGCCTAGCTGCAGTGGTACTAAGGTAAGAGGGTAAGACATCCCCCAAAATAAGACCCAATGTTTATTTTGGGGCCCAAAAGAAAATAAGACCGCGCCTTATTTTTGGGAAAACACAGGTACGTCTAAGGAAATGCTTTATAGTTACTTGAAATTATAGTATTGCTAATTTAAGCAATTAAATATTCTATTTAATAGTATACCTGATTTTTTATACCAAGCAATGTTTCTGAACTTTCCAAAAATGTTCATAAAGCATGGGGAACATCAAATTAAATAAACCTCCTCTCCCTATGTTTTCACTGAGTTCATGTTTTGAATGAGTAAAATAATAATTGTGTATGTAAATTTTGCATCAAACATATAATACAAAATTAAATATATAATTACCATTTAAGGCAGATGCTGAGGTGGCAAGCAGGCTCTGTTCTGTCAAACTAATCATTAATGAATATGAGGAGGAGAGGCTGGAATGCCAAGCAGGCTGTCTGAAATCTCAAGTGTGCAGCACTCAGCTGGTCAGAGCCTACTTACCACTACAGATCTGCCTCTATGCATGTAGCAAATCAACTGGCCAGACCAACTCACTGCCTGAGCCCTGCGTGTCCACCTACACTGACAATCAGAGGAAAGGGAAATGTTCAGGGATGGGAGTGGGGAGAGAGACTGTGGCCAATGGATACAAGAAGGCTTTAAGTACTCCCTTTAGTGAATTTCCAGAGTTATTCAAAGGCAAATGTAATGGGTAATACTTACACACCCTAAGATTTATTTAATCTTGACCAACTCCGATTATACTTTACATCTTTCATTTAATCCACCAAAGGCAAATAAGTTCTGAATACTTTAGTTCAACTAGTAAAAGCCATCTTTAAAATTTAGATTTCTGCTCCTAACATGAGAAAGAAAAACAAAAAGCATCTTATTTTAGTATGAAATTCCAGAACTAGGATTTCTATTAGGTTTAATACTTCCCTTATATAATAATAAGGAACTAGTAGCAGAATTGTTAAATTGGTTTCAAGATTGAAGTCATATAATAATTTCTTATAGGCCAAAACTATTGCATGTTTAATATTTACTCATATTTTAGCAAAGTAAAAACTAGTATATATTTCTGTGTAGAGCAGGTATATGTATACAAAGTTTTGCTGCTAAGGGTTTACATGTAATTTAAGCTTAAACATATTCTCTTTGAGCCTATAGAGAGATCAATTATCTACCGTAATTGCAAACTCATTTTGGATTACGCCTACTGAATTAAATGTTTCGTTCTGAGTAACCACGTAAAAGCCTCTACATTAATAATCAACCTAGCAATTTACAACTAGTATAATAAACTATTAACAAGTACAAATCATGTCTATCCCAATATTATCTTTTCTCTTTTAAAACATATAAGACAATAAATTAAGACTAAAATCACAAGGCCAATATATTTTAAATTGTGGGATTATTTTTCAGATAAAACTGAATAAACCTCATCTAGGAAATCAGCTAAAATAAATACTAATAAGTTATCTAATAATTAGTTTTTCAGGTAGCTTAAAAGATTTAGCTGATCTTCATCCTGACAAAGACTCCTATCACTGCAAATACACTGGCTATGATTGTTTCTAAAGGTTTCTTAAAATGTGAGTGATCTTTATTTGATGTAATCATGTACTTTTTGCCAACCCTAGTGACTCTAAGCAATTGCAATTCAAACAAGGCAATTAATTAAAGCTATTTAAAATATCAAAAATTCCTCAAAACCTGATTAAAATAGTGGTTTTAAATTGGCTCCTAAATATTAAGGCCAGCCTCATTCAATGACAATTAATCCGTAATATAACTCTAGAGCAGTGGTAGTCAACCTGATCCCTACCGCCCATTAGTGGGCTTTCCAGCTTTCATGGTGGGCGGTAGGGGTTTGCTGTAATTCTGCTTTATAAATTTTATGAAGTAAAATTACTTCCCTACTTTATAAATCACCATTACTGTGGAACCGGTGGGCAGTTAGAAAATTTTACTACTAATAGAGATACAAAAGTGTGTGGTAGGTATGAAAAGGTTGACTACCCCTCCTCTAGAGTATGTAGCAGAAACCACAGGCTGTTCTAATACGTACCTTGAATTGGGATCAAAAAGCAACTGCTAACCCAGGGGTTGGCAACCTTAAACACTCAAAGAGCCATAAAGGTCCTAACTGGAAACACACACCGCCACCTCGTTCAATTCTGGAGCCAACCAGAAGTCTGGTTTCCCCATCATAAGAGTCTTCTCCTAGCACGGCATCTTTTTTTCTCTATCTGTCCTAACTGAAAACCCTATCAATTATGGAGCGGACTGGAAAATCCACCCTTTGCCATAGAGACTCCTCCCGGAGCGTCTTGCTCCCCCCCCCCCACAACCAGGGGCTCCTCTCAAAATTGTGGTGCCAACTGGCGACAGGGAGCCACAGCAGAGAGATGAAAGAGCCCCATGCGGCTCCAGAGCCACAGGTTGCTGAGCCCTGTGCTAACCGGTGGGATTGTTGGAAGTTCCTCCCCACTTATGTATCACATTCTGTGCCAATGGCAATTTATAGAGTGTTATCAAGGGCTGTCCCATGAAAAACAAATGTAGTATTACCACCTTGAGGCTACCAATAGTCTTTTTTTAAAAAAAAATTGAATACAACTACAAAGTAAAATATACCCTCTTGCTATAGTGACCAGTTTTATTAAAGACTACTTTAGAAACTATGAGAAACTTCCTCATTTTATAGTATCTGTTCAAGGGAATAATAAAATGTCACAATATTCTTTTGTTTTGCTTTCAAGATTATCCTAATTTAATTTAATTTAATTAACCACATTTATATGCTGCCCAATCCCGAAGGACTCCGGGCGGCTTACAAAAATAAAGAGAAAGAAAAGACACATAACGAACATATAACAAACAAAAACGGTTTAAAATAGCAACACCTCATGCATTCATTCCAATCAGGGCTGGACCTCAACAGTGAGCCCCAGGCCTGCCGGAACAGCCAAGTTTTTACAGCTTTCCTGAAGGCCATGAGAGTGGGTATGGTCTGGATCTCTGGGGGTAGCTGATTCCAAAGAGTCGGAGCAGCCACAGAGAAGGCTCTCCTCCGGGGGCCCGCCAGCCGACACTGTCGGGCTGACGGCATCTGAAGGAGGCCCAATCTGTGGGATCTTACTGGCCGCTGGGAGGTATGTGGCAGTAAGCGGTTAAATCACTATTATTTGTTAGTTAAAACACTATTATTTCAAGTGCTCAAGCTGAAAATACTCCTGAGATATAGAATAAAACTGAATTGTGCAAAAGTTTGTTCCACTATTCTATACAATCCTGGGATAAACGTTGTTGTTTTACCACCCATATAAGAACCTCCTACTAAAAATTAGCCAAGTACTTCTTTTAAAAAAGGTTCACCAATTGCGGTAAATGCCACTCTTAAAAGAAAAAATAAAGAAACACGTCTTTAGAGCAGGGGTCTCCAACCTTGGCAACTTTTAAGACTTGTGGACTTCAACTCCCAGAGTTCCTCAGCCAGCAAAGCTGTAAGCTGGGTTCATGCAACATATTAGGGTAAGGTTAGTTGGTTAATCTGTAGATCAGTATGTCAAAGGAACATAGCCAATATCCTAGCACCTTTTTCACATTTTTAAAACTGGAAGAATCTAAATGTTTGTGGAGATTCTCAGTTATCCAGATCATAGTTGTCCCAAAGGTTCTTTTTCAAAAGACAACCAGACTTTGTTTTTTTCTTGAAGGCATTTCATTTCTCATCCAAGAAGCTTCTTCAGTTCTGACTGAGAGAACTGAAGGATTGAACTGAACTGAAAACTGAAGGAGATTCTTGGATGAGATGCAAAACATCTTCAAGAAAAACCCAGTCCAGCTGCCTTTTGAAGAAGCACCTTTGCAACTGCAAGAATGTATTTGCCATACACAATTTTCCTTAAATATGTGCCCTTTAGCAGGGGCATAACTTTACTTAATGTAGGATTTCTTGTCAGCTTCTGAACAGGAGCTCACCTGGGATGCAGCTGTACACCTGTGCCATAGTGAGCTTTCTAATCTGTTATGTCATCATCCTCTCTGAAATCCATGGCAGATTCTTTCCATCCTCTAAATAAGTGGTCTCCAACCTTGGCAACTTTAAGACTTGTGGACTTCAACTCCCAGAGTTCCTCAGCCAGCTGGCTGAGGAACTCTGGGAGTTGAAGTCCACAAGTCTTAAAGTTGCCAAGGTTGGAGACCACTGCTTTAAGAGTAACGCACTTCATAGAACGAAAATCACTTAACATTGAAAGGTAAATTCTGCTAAATTCTGACCGACCCAAATCCAATGATTGGATTTTTCCGGAAATCCTCAACTGTAACGTCCTCCTTGCCTTCAAAGCGAATGGAATTGTTTTTGCTTTTACTGTTTCCCACGTTGCACGAGAGGAGGAGGCGCAGCTCCCTTCCTCTCACGCACAGTCCCCCTCCTTCATTCCTAGGACCGAGAGGAGAGAAAGGTGGGCGCGGTGCCCAGGCCCAAATCCCTTCCAAAGCGACGGGAAGCCGAGACAAGAGGGGCGAACCCAGCCCTGAATGCCGCCCTTCCTCTTCCCTGCTCTCTGCGGACTGAAAGGGGACGAGTTAAGACCCGAACCTTCCTATTACCTTCCCGGTATTTCTTGCGCAGGCGCCGATGGACGCTCTTCACCACCCCGGAGAGCTTCTCCTGCTGCAGTTTCCGCTCTTGTTCTCCGGCTTGGGGCAGAAGCAGGATAGGAACCCCGCACTCGACCTCCATGGTGCTAGAACTGCCGCTCCGCAACCACTCTCTCTCCTTCCGTTTCCCCCAGAGGGGGCGGCGGCCGCAGTCTCTATGACACGGCCGGCAGGGTAGGTTTGCTCATAGGATCACGTGATCACTTGGGCTCCCGATGCCTACTGGGAAATGTAGTTTTCGCGACTGAAAACCTTTTGTGGCTGTTTCCTTTTTGAGTCTTAAGTTTCATAGTGGGCCAGCTATATATCCAAGGGCCATGGGGTCTTTTAAGATTAACGCTTTTCATTGCGAGGTCTTGTTGGAAGAAATGTCCTTCTGGGTTCAGCTCCAAGTGGGGGAAAAGACACTGGAGACATGGAGGCTGCTTGGAAAGATGGTTTTAATGGTGTACAGGACCACATGGCTTGAGTCCTGAACAGAAAAGGTGATCACATGCTTCAATGTTGGTGGAGAAGAGAAGAAGAAAAGCTGGCTTCTATGTATCCGAATGTACAGCCTAAATGTTGGAGATGTGGTTCTCTCGATGCTACATATTTTCATATATGGTGGACTTTTCGAAAGGTTAAGGCATTTTGGATAAAAATGTGGTGGATCATGCAAAATATCTTTAAAAGAAGGATAAAATTCACTCCTCAGTTATTTTTACTAGGTATATGTACTGACTTTACAGCAGTAGAGACCAATTTGGTTCTGCACCTAATAACGGCAGCAAGACTGTTGGTGGCGCAATACTGGAAGAAGGAAGACGTGCCTACAACTCAAGAATGGACATTGAAAGTTACAAACCTAGCCGAGATGGCTAAAATATCAGCATATCTTAAAGACCACTCAAATGAGAGATATAAACGAGACTGGAAAAAATGGATTGATTATACACAAAACAAATATGGGACTAAGAAATTCCAGATAGCCTATGCTTAAGATTAGGAATAAGTTAAACTGCTTAAAGTTTGGGTAACAGCAAGAAACTGAGTTCAACGTAGAGATCTTATTGACTTTCTTTCCCTTTTTTAAAAAATTTCCTTTGTTTTAATATATTTTAGACTGTGTTTGTTAAAAAGCTACACCGTGTACAGACTCTGGGAAGTCGGGGGGGGGGAAGGGAGGTGGGGTCTGAGGGGGGAGGGGGGAAATATAGTGTGTGCTAGATTTTAAAGTAATATGATTGCACTTGTATACTGTTGCTCTTTAATCCTAGTGTAAAAATAGAACAAGCTGAATATATTGGTAGATAGTAGAAATACACCGAAGGGAGGAGTAGAGGGAAAGAAGAAAGAGGGGTAGAGAGGGCGGGAGAGAGGATTGGAGGGAGGGTGAGATGGAAGGGAGGGAGTGTATTGGGAGAGAGGAGTGATAGAGGGGGAGGGGAAGTAGGGTAGAGGGGAATGTTGGAGGGAAGAACGAAAGTTGGAGGGGGGCGAAAGAAAGGGTGTATGGTGGGTCGAAGTGGTATATTGGGTTTGTATTTTGGGGGGTATTGTTGACAAGAGGGAGGGCTGTGTTTATTGTTCAATGTTATATGCCCCGGTTATGCACAGTATATATGTGACTGTACGAAATGAAATGAAAATAAAACATATTTACACTGAAAAGAAAAGCTGAGACCCTGGTTTTATGCCCTCTCTGGCCTTTGATCTTGAGCTTGTATTCTGATTGGTTGTCAGACTCCCATGGGCCCATGCAGGGGCAACTCTCTAGGCTGCGTTTTGAATCCAGGTTTGGTTGAATTCTCAGATGCCATGTGGCCAGTTGGGTAAAGGGCCAATATTATCATGCCTTAATCCCGTCACTCTGGAGCTGAAGGGGAGAACTCTTTATTATGTAAAGTGGACTAGCTCAGGCTTTAATGGCTCATTGACAAAAGTGGGGATGGGCAGGAAGCTACAGGCAGCTATTCTGTCTTTTAAAACATGTTTCTTACTTTTCACATCCAGAGAAATATTCTGCCTTCCTAGGATATTTCATTTTTCTGGGAGAGGGCTGGTTGATAACTTCCTACAGTCCAAAGTTGTCATAAGCTACAGCTCATTTCAGAGACCTTGGAAGCACCTGCCTTATAAATTAAAGCAATCATACATCTTTTATTTCAGAAAAGTGTCTTTACATTTAATGTAATTGTCAGTGTTATCGTTTTTTGTTCTAGAATTTTCCTTTGTAAAGCAAAAGCTCTGAAACTATTTCAGGTTTATCTTTTATTTTATCCAATAAAATATAGTCACTGTGCTTATAATAGCTGATAAAAGCATTTCTGCATCTTAAAAGGTGCTATCGGACTTATTCTTGGTGACCCTAGACCAGCGTTTCTCAACTTCAGTTGAAGTCCATGCATTTTAAAGTGTCAAGATTGAGAAACACTGCCCTAGGCTAACACAAATTTCGGAAGAAATTGTTGAAGAAGGAAGCATTAATACCAGGCTCTTATTTGAATGCAAAGAAACCGATTGGTGCAATAAATAGAAAGACTAATCTGAAAATCTCAGTCTTCCTTCTTTGCTTCTTCAGTAGAAGTTATTCAATAAAATGAAGGTTTTATTGATTGGAATGATTAATTCTGAAAATACAGGAAGATCTGCAAAATTATAGATCGATACAACAGTTCCTTTAGTCCCATACCCACTTCCCCTCTTTTTTTGCACACTGGATACTACACATACCTAAACTAAATATGCATACTTGTTGACAAAAGCCTACAGATGATGTTTGCTTCACTCTCTGTTGCAATACAGAAAGATGATTACAGAAAGAGCAATCGTTGATGTTAGATTGGGTGAATGAAGGCACACTCAGGCTTCAGAGTAACAAACAACTCTTTATTAGCACAAGTCAACTATGTACAATCCGGCAAAGGTTCAGTCTGACAGCAGCCCTTTTATAGGGAGCTGTCAGACCCTTCGACCAATCAGATTGAATCTTTGTTCCCGCCGGAAAAGAGGACCTTGGTGTATCGATGTTTCTGATATCTAACACCCCTCCCCTCTTAGATGGGCTCAACCGACTTGTGACATAGTCACACAGGTAGGCGGGCTTTCTGGTGGCTCGCCCAGACCTGCGTAGTTCAGTTGGTGGGTGTTCCTCAGTCAGGTCGGATGGATCTGTTGTCTCTGCGGCTTCACCTGGTGGAAGATCCTGGAACGTCTCACAGGCCGCGGCTGGAGTTTCTGGAGCCGGTTCACTCGGAACTCGCTGTGGGCCTGCAACAATTACAGATAAGTGCCCCGGTACCTTCGGGATTGAGTTATCTGTGGAAGGAGTGAATTCGTGTTTCTTGTGTGTAGGGCTTTGGCTAACTTGTGCAGGAGTTACCTCTGGTTGCCTAAAACTGGAGTTGGAGATGTGGCCATGGAGTTGATCAATGTGCCGTCTCCAATGTCAACTGTTCTCAAGCTCTAATAGATAAGACCGAGGCTCGGTGATGCCTATTACTGTGGCAGGAATCCAAACAGTTCCCCAGCGTAGTTGTGGGCGTAAATTTGATCCCCTATGCTAAAGTTTCTTATTTTGCCGGTCAAATCTGGGGGCGATGCAGCAGAGTAGTTTGGGTGTAGCGGTCTAAGTGGGATCTTAGCCGGCGACCCATTAGAAGTTTGGAAGGGCTTCTACCAGTGGTAGCACTTGCTGTGATGTGCTGTATGAGGAGGAATTGATCAATTCGTGTTTGCCAATCTCCTGGGCCCATCCTGGATAGAGCTTCTTTTGCAGATCTCACCATTCTGTCGGCCTGACCATTGGAAGCTGGATGGAATCGAGCGACCAGGGCATGTCTGATTCCCTGGGCTGCTAAATAGGTCTCAAATTGCATGGCCATAAATTGGGGCCCATTGTCAGAGACCAAAACATCGGGCAGGTCATGAGTGGAGAAAAGTCTCCTTAGTGTGTTGATGACCGCTTCTGCCATGGACTACTTCTACCTGTCAGCACTCCTTCATTCAATAATCAGGAAAGAAGACCACAAGACTCCATTGATAGAAATCAAGTGTACTTTTACTAATTATAAATGAACAGAAGCGAAGCAAAGCAGTCTGATTATTTAGGCGCGAAAGTGAATAATATATTGTATAATTCATTCCCCTCCCCTTGGCATCCCATGCACAGTCCAATCATAATTCTTCCAAGTGTCAGGTGTGAGATAACTTTGAAAGGCATCACCAGGATGGAATGCTGGTGCCGTTGGCCTTGGTGGGAAACCCTCCTCTGCATGCACAGTAAGGTGGACAGTTCAAACTCCAGAATCTTCCTCCAGCACAACAGTCAGTCCCTTCCCAAATACCATGCCCTCCCTCCCCGTTTCAATGGCAGCCGAAGCATCAGCAAAGCAGAAGCTGACATCCGGCCCTCCTCCGGAAAAAGGCGGTTAGACCTGGAAAAACGACAAAGCACAAGCAAACAGACGAACAACAAGAAAACGGAAAGCAAAAAAACAGGGGGGGGGGGAGAGAAAAAGTCAGGAAATATGGGAAAACTAAGGCTTGTCAGGATAAGCAGAATAGAATTGGCAGATCAGCTCAGGGGCCCGGACATGTGATTTGTCCACCCACTCGGCATGAGACGGGGGAAAATGCTTCCAAACCACCAGGTACTGAACACGATTCCGCCGTCTGCGAGAGTCCAAAATTTCTCGAATCTCAAAATGCTGTTCACCATCAATCAACAGGGGGGCAGGTGGCGGATCCCCGGCGGGCGTAAAGACGAAAAGCGAAGAGGCTTAATGAGATTAACGTGGAAAACAGGATATACATGGCTGAGGTGCTTAGGCAGCTGCAGGCAAACTGAAACAGGATTGATGACCTTGACAATAGGAAATGGGCCAACATACTTAGGCCCCAACTTCCTGGATTTCTGGGTAGTTTGAAGAAACCTGGTGGACAGATAAACCCGATCACCCACTTTGTACTCAGAAGGCTTAGCACGCTTCTTATCTGCCTGTTTCTTATGTGCGCGATGCACAGCATCCAAAGTCCGAAGTGCCAAAGGCCAAACATGCTGAAGGTGATCACTCCACTCAGAGAGAGATAAAACTTGCGGTTGCTCACGAGGAACTTCAGGAATAGGGACAAAATCCTGTCCAGACACCACCCAGAAAGGGGTGAAACCAGTGCTGCTACGCACAGAATTATTATAAGCCACCTCCGCTTGTGGTAACAAGTCCACCCAATCATCTTGCTGGTAGTTGATGAAACAATGTAAATACTGTTCCAGAACAGAATTAGTCCTCTCACAAGCCCCATTAGTTTGAGGGTGGTGGGCGGAGCTTAAGCCCTGGATGGAGCCAATCCGTTTAAGAAACTCCGTCCAGAACACGGAAGTGAATTGCATGCCCCTATCTGAAATGATGCGATCAGGCACCCCATGCAAATGGTAAACGTGAGAAATGAACATCTTTGCGAGGGCCTTAGCAGAAGGAATCTTGGGACAAGAGATAAAGTGAGCTTGCTTGGAGAATAAGTTGGTAACGACCCAGATAACAGAGTGCCCCTGGCTCTCAGGAAGTTCGACAATGAAGTCCGACAATGAAGTCCATAGAGATCTCCCTCCACGGGGCGACAGGGCGGGCCACAGTGTGGAGCAAACCTTGCAGCTTCCCAGGCGGGTGTTTAGCGGCAGCACAAACGGGACAACTGGCAACATAAAGTTCAATGTCCTTTTTCAAAGAAGGCCACCAAAACTGCAGTTTCACGAGATGCAGCGTTTTCACAAACCCAAAATGCCCCGCATCCTGGAATCATGAGCCCATTAGAGAACCACCAGACGAAGAGAGGCAGGGACGTAAAGCTTCGCCCCAATCCATGGCAAGTCATCCCTCATGGTGCATTCATTTTTATGTTGCTGGAACCAATCATCATGAGCAAGGGCGTTCTTGAGATTGGAGAGAAAATCATGGGACATCTCCACTTTAGAACGTGCCTGTTGTCTTGTCACCACAGGAGCAGCGAGGCTAGATGTGGGAACAACCGGCTGGACCACACTGAGTTTAGAACAGTTGTATTGAGGGAGCCTGGACAAAGCATCAGCCATGAAGTTCTTCCCCCCCGGGATGTACTTCAAGGTGAATTTAAAACGATTGAAATGCTGAGCCCAGCGCATCTGCTTAGGGGAAAGTCTCCTGGGAGTTCTCAAAGCTTCCAAATTTTTATGGTCAGTCCACATCTCGAACGGGTGCTTAGTGCCCTCTAGGAAATGGCGCCACGTGGCTAAAGCCCAACGAACAGCAAACGCTTCCTTCTCCCATATAGCCCAACGTCTTTCTGTGTCAGTGAGTTTGTGAGAGGTGTATGCACAAGGCTGCAAGTTACCTTGATCGTTGGCTTGAAGTAATACGGCCCTCACCGCCACGTCGCTGGCATCAGCTTGCACCACAAACGGTGCGTCCATGTCCGGGTGTTTCAGAACCGGTTCCTCGGCAAAAAGTCATTTTAACTTCTCAAAAGCAGCTTGACATTCCATGGTCCAATTCAACGGCTTGCTAGGCCTGGGTTTTGGCCCATCTTTGGACTTCAACAAATTAGTGAGGGGAAGAGCAATCTTAGCAAAAGAAGGGATGAACTGGCGATAGAAATTGGCAAAACTCAAAAATTTCTGCAACTGCCTGCGGGTACGAGGGGCCTCCCACTCAATGACTGCTTTGACCTTAGCAGGGTCCATCTCCACACCCGCGTGGGAGATACGATAGCCAAGGTAGTCCATCTTCTCCTGATGAAATTCACATTTGGACAATTTGGCATAAAGCTCCGTGGCTTGGAGCTTCTTCAGCACCATACGAACCAGCTTGACGTGTTCGTCACGTGTTTGCGTGTAAATAAGGATATCGTCCAAATATACGATAACGCCTTTGTAAAGATGGTCATGCAAAACCTCATTAATCAATTGCATGAAGACCGCAGGTGCCCCCTGCAGGCCAAAGGGCATCACACAGAACTGGAAACAACCCAGGGGACAGTTGAAAGCTGTCTTCCACTCGTCTCCCTCTTTAATACGGACTCTATAGTATGCCTCCCGTAAGTCCAGTTTAGTAAAAATGCTCCCCTTTCCCAGCTGGGCCAGCATATCCTTCATCAGTGGCAATGGATAGAGGTTTTGGGCCGAGACAGAATTAAAGTTTTTGAAGTTCACACATAATCTGAGAGAGCCATCTTTCTTTTCTCTGAATAGCATAGGAGCAGCCACCTTGGGTCTAGCTGGCTCAATGAAACCCCTCTCCAAGTTCTTGTCAATAAATTTTCTCATCTCCTCCATCTCCCTGGGTGACATAGAATATATCTGGGGTTTTGGAAGCGCCACTCCAGGTAAAATCTTGATGGTGCAATCAGTGGGTCTGTGGGGGGGGAGTTTATCAGAAGATTTTTCACTAAAAACTCCCTTTAGATCCCAATATTCTTTCGGAATTTTCTCTTCTCCTTCGATTCTCTCCTGCCCCCTGGCTGCCAAAGTGGGGTTGGAGCCAGTAGGCTCTGGGGCTTCAACCTCTCCGTCAGGGCTGCGCTAGTGCGAATGCATAGCCACCCTTCCCTCCAGTTAATACGAGGGTTCCATTTACGAAGCCAGGGGAGTCCTAAAATAAGGGGCCGGTCCATCCCAGGCGCCACAATAAAAGAGATTAACTCTTGATGGGTTCCCATCTTCATTTCCAATGGCTCTGTATAAAAATGGGCAGGGCCCCCATCCGCAATGGAACATCAATTTGGCAAAAAACAATAGGGGTTTTCAAAGTCCTCAACTTTAATCCCAGTTTTTCCACCATCGCTGGACTAATCATACATTGGGAACAGCCGGAGTCCAGCAGAGCTGAAAGCTTCTCTGTCTCACCAGCAGATGGCACCCTTAATTCAATAGGGATTAACATGGGGCCTTTATTTGAACTCACCCAACAATGCAAGGTGTTGTCATCAGATTTGTCAGAGGAGCTGGCGGTAACGTCCCCCTCCTCCTCCTCCAGCTGGAAACGCTGGGGAACATTCTCAGCAGCGCACGCAGCCTCTCTCTTCTTCCCCAGGGCCTTGCCTGCCCTCCCCTCCCTTCTGGGAGGGGGTGGAGTGGTCTGAGCCAGTTTAACACAGCAATTCACGGCGCAATGGCCTTCGTTCCCGCAACGGAAGCACGTGAAAGCCTTGGTCTTGCCGGCGAAACTTCCCTTCCCTTCACTTCTGATGCGAACCGAGGCTTTTGGGATGATGGGGGGGGGGGCGACCTCTCTGCTTCTTCCCCTTTCATGCGTTGAAGTCTGGCCAAATCTAAGTCAACGTCTGCTGCATTTTCATACCAAGCAGCAACTTGTTGGGGAAGGTGTCTGTTAACGCATTGCTGGTAAATGTCCTCATTCAATCCCAAGGCAAACTGATCTAATAAAGCCTCTTCTGACCATCCCCTCATATAGGCTGACAGCTGTTGAAAATCCTGAATATATTCAGCCACTGGTCTATTTTCCTGCTTTAAGGCCATAAATTTCACCTTCCCACGTTTCTCAAGCAGCGGGTCATCAAACCTCCTCTTCATTGCAGCCATAAAGTCATTAAAATTCCTCAGGAGAGGGGAATTGCATTGGTGTAAGCTCACCATCCAGTTGGCCGCTTTGTCTTCCAATGAGAGTAAGACCATCCTTACTTTCATCTCATCCGTTTCTAAATCCAGACCATAAATTTCCATATAATTCCAAATCTGAATGACAAACAACCCTAACCTTTTGGGATCACCATTATATTTCACTGTTAAGGGAGGGACTTTTGCCATTCGGCGTCACCTGTCAAGTAGGTGTCCACAACTACCATAAAGTTATGGCCATGAACAGGTCCAGCAAAATCTATGTGCACCCTAGACCATAGTGTTTGAGGTCGCTCCCACTCCTTAGCAGGCACCTCGTGGGGGGGGGCTGGTCTGGACTCTTGGCATGGTGTGCAGATAGCCACCCATTCTTCTAACTCCCTGTGCATGTTAGACCACCACACATAATTCCTGGCCAAAGATTTCATCCTGACAATTCCAGGATGCCCTACGTGCAAGTCCTCTAATACTGCAATGCGCAGTTTGGGTGGAACAACGACCCGGTCTCCCCACAGTAAACAACTATTTATTACTGACAGTTCATCACATTTGCAGTAAAACATTTTAAATTCAGACACCACAGGCCCCTTGGGCTGAGTGGCGGGCGACGTCACAAGACGAGACAGGACCAGCCTCAAGCCAGTCAATGAGGAGGACTGGCATCTCAGGGGTAGGGTCTGCAAGCAGTTCAGGCAGTGGGCATCAACTCAAGGCATCGGCATGCCCCAAGGTAGAGCCAGGTCGATGGACGAGGCGATAACTGTAGGCTGCGAGGAAGATTGTCCATCTGGTCATTCGCGGTGACAAAGAAGTAGGGGTAGGCCGGTCCCCAGCCAGCAATCCCAGGAATGGTTTGTGGTCCGTGATAAGTTCAAAGTCATGGCTGTAGATGTACTCGTGGAACCGTTTCACACCGGCGACTGCAGCCAGAGCCTCACAGTCCAATTGGCTGTAATTCCGCTCGGCAGAAGACAATGTTCGTGAGTAGTAGGCGATGGGCGCCTCAGTTTCATTGGGCATGCGGTGGCTGAGGACGGCTACTACGCCAAATGGGGAAGCGTCGCACATTAGGACAAGTGGCAGGGTCTGGATATATTGGAACAAAAACGTGTCTGCTGACAGCAGTTTCTTCATCGTGGCAAATGCAGCTGCTTCAGCTGGATTTGGATTTGGATTTAGATTTGGATTTGGATTTAACTTTATTTGTATGCCACCCTTTTCCCTGGGGGGACTCAGGGCAGCTCACAATTCAGGGGGAGGGAAGGACAAAACAAATTATACACATGAAGACAATACATCGTTAAAAAGCACAACAGGATTTAGGATTTTTTTTTTTTAGGATTTTATTGAGGATTTATATGCCGCCCTTTTCCCTGAGGGGACTCAGGGCGGCTTACAACAATGAGGGGAAGGGAGTGCAAGACAAGACTTAAAAAGAAAAAGAATCGTGAATAAAAGAAAATTATCCATAAAAACACAACATTCACTCAACATTCGGGCGGGGTGAGAGTAATCCTATCCCCAGGCCTGACGGGATAGCCAGATCTTGAGGGCTGTGCGGAAGGCCTGGACTGTGGTGAGGGTACGGATCTCCACGGGGAGGTTGTTCCATAATGTCGGAGCTGCAACTGAGAAGGCTCTCCTCCACGTAGTCGCCAGTCGGCACTGACTGGCGGATGGAATTCGGAGGAGGCCTACTCTGTGCGATCTGATGGGACGCAGGGAGGTAATTGGCAGGAGGCGGTCTCTCAAATAGTCAGATCCACTACCATGGAGCGCTTTATAGGTGGTAAGTAAGACCTTGAAGTGCACCCGACGATCAACAGGTAGCCAGCGCAGCTCACGGAGGATTGGTGTTATATGGGCGAACCGTGGTGCGCCCATGATCACTCGCGCGGCCGCGTTCTGAACTAGCTGAAGTCGCCGGATGCTCTTCAAGGGCAGCCCCATGTAGAGCACATTGCAGTATTCCAGCCTAGAGATCACAAGGGCTCGAGTGACTGTTGTGAGAGCCTCCCGGTTCAGGTAGGGCCGCAACTGGCGCACCAGGCGAACTTAGGCAAATGCCCCCCTGGTCACAGCCGACAAGTGGTGGTCAAAACTCAGCTGTGGATCCAGGAGGACTCCCAAGTTGCGGACCCTGTCTGAGGGGTATAAATTTTGCCCCCCCAGCCTGATTGATGGAACGTTAGCCAAATTTTTGGGAGGAAAACACAACAGCCACTCGGTCTTTTCCGGGTTGAGTACCAGTTTGTTAGCTCTCATCCAGTCTTTAACAGCCTCAAGGCCCCGGTTCATCACGTCCACCGCTTCATTGAGTTGGCACGGGGCGGACAGATACAACTGCGTATCGTCCGCATATTGATGGTACTTAATCCCGTGCCTCCGAATGATCTCACCCAGCGGTTTCATGTATATGTTAAATAGCAGGGGGGACAGAACCGAGCCCTGCGGCACCCCATAGGTTAGGGGCCTCGGGGACGATCTCTCCCTCCCCACCAACACCGACTGCGACCTGTCCGAGAGGTAGGAGGAGAACCACTGTAAAACAGTGCCACCCACCCCCACCTCCCGCAGTCGTCGCAGAAGGATACCATGGTCGATGGTATCGAAAGCCGCTGAGAGGTCGAGGAGAACCAGGATGGACGCGTAGCCTCCATCTCTGGCTCTCCAGAGATCATCGGTCAATGCGACCAAAGCGGTTTCAGTGCTGTAACCGGGCCTGAAGCCAGACTGGAAGGGGTCAAGATAGTTAGCTTCCTCCAAGGTACGCTGAAGCTGTAAGGCCACCACCTTCTCAACAACCTTCCCCACAAAGGGGAGGTTGGAGACTGGACGATAGTTGTTAAGAACTGCTGGATCCAAGGACGGTTTCTTCAGGAGGGGCCTCACCACCGCCGCCTTAAGCGCGGTGGGGAGGTGTCCCTCCCGAAGAGAGGCGGTAACAACCACCTGGATCCAGCCTCGTGTCACCTCTCTGCTGTTGGCAGTCAGCCAAGAGGGACACGGGTCCAGTATACAGGTGGAGGAACTCACAGCTCGCATAGCCTTGTCCACATCCCCAGAGGCAACATCCTGAAACTCAACCCAGAGGTGGTCTACCAAATTATTCCCCTGTGTCCCGGCTGGATCTGCGGGGGTGGAGTCCAGTTCCGATCGAAACCGAGCAACTTTGTCCGCCAAGAACTGACTATATTCCTCAGCCTTACCCTGCAGGGGGTTCCCCGTCTCCCTCCTATTTAGGAGGGAGCGGGTTATCCTGAACAGGGCGGCTGGGCGAGACTCGGCGGACGCTACCAAGGAGGCAATGTGTGATCTTTTGGCGGTTCTCAATGCCCAAATATACTCCTTGGTGCAAGCTGTCAACAGTGCTCAGTTCGATACGGACCTGTCGGACCTCCACAGGTGCTCTAGGCGTCTCCTCCGGCGCTTTATCTCGCGGAGCTCCTCGGTGAACCAAGGGGGTCTCCGCGAGCCGCTGACCCGGAGGGGCCGTAGTGGCGCAATTCGGTCCAGAGACTCTGATGCCGCCGAGTGCCAGGCCGCAGCAATAGTCTCCGCCGAACTGTGGGCGAGAGCATCTGGAATGACCCCAAGCTCCGTCTGGAACCTAACAGGGTCCATCAGTCGCCTGGGGCGGAACCACCTGGTCGGTTCCTCCTCCCCACGGTGGGGGTTTGGCCTCCGGAAGTCTAGCCTCAGTAGGTAGTGGTCTGACCACGACAGGGGAATGGTCTCATTTCCCCTCAGACCAAGATCATAACTCCACTGCTCCGAGAGGAATACGAGGTCGAGTGTGTGTCCCGCCAAGTGTGTAGGGCCTCGGATTACCTGGGTCAGGCCCATGGCTGTCATGGAGGCCATGAACTCCTGCGCTCCGTCAGAGTGTTCACCGAGCGAAGGCAGATTGAAGTCCCCCAGAACCATCAGTCTAGGGAACTCAATTGCTAGCTCGGTTATTGACTCGAGGAGCGCAGGGAGGGCCGCTGCAACGCAGTTGGGAGGCAGGTACGTTAGCAGCAAACCCGCTTGACCCTTGAGGTCCAACTTCACTAGTAGGGACTCACACCCGGCAAGCTCCGGAGCAGGGATCCTACGAGGAGCTAAAGACTCCCGGACTACAATAGCCACACCGCCACCCCTTCCCTGGGCTCTCGGCTGATGAAGCACCTGAAACCCGTCTGGGCACAGCTCTACGAGGGGGACTCCTCCCTCCGTGCCCAGCCATGTCTCAGTAATACATGCCAGGTCTGCCCCCTCGTCTACAATCAAGTCCCGGACGAGGGGAGCCTTATGAATAACAGACCTGGCATTTAGCGACAGCAGCCTGAGACCAGGGTCCTGATCGCTCACACCATCTGACCTTGGAGTGGGACTCATAGGGCCGGAAGGAGGGATCTCTGCAATATAGCGAACCCTCCTTCCCCGATAATGGCCAGCCCTAAAGTCCCCGCCATATCTGCCTCTCCCTGTTATGACCGCAATGCTCCGACTCTCTCCCGTGGGCATAATTCCCCCAACCACCCCAATGGCCCCCGCTTGCCCCGCCAGGTCCTCCGAATCAGGCATACTCTGACACTCACACAAACAGTCCCCACAATGTAATTAAAACACAAAAAGAATACAGCAATAATAGTACTAAAAGTGGGCAGCTCACAATTCAGGGGGAGGGAAGGACAAAACAAATTATACACATGAAGACAATACATCGTTAAAAAGCACAACAGTCATACTATTCGGGTGGGGTTGAAGTCTTTAGCCCCAGGCCTGTCGGGACAGCCAGGTTTTAAGGGCTACGCGGAAGGTCTGAAGGGTGGTGAGGGTACGAATCTCCACGGGGAGTTCGTTCCATAGGGTCGGAGCAGCCACCGAGAAGGCTCTCCTCCGGGTAGTTGCCAGTCGACATTGACCAGCTGATGGAATTCGGAGGAGGCCTAATCTATGGGATCTTATTGGCCTAGTGGAGGTAGCTGTGCCCCAGGACCACTTGGCGTGTTTGCTGAGAAGCCGATGCAAAGGCTTAGCAACTGTGGCTTTCTGCTTGAGAAAAACACTGTAGAAGTTAAGAAGCCCGAGGAACGCCTGCAGTTTGGTCTGATTGCAAGGTGCAGGGGCATTCTGGATTCCCTTAATTTTTTTGTTGGTCGGGTGAATCCCAGAGCCGTCGAGGAGGTACCCTAGGAATTCAGCCCTTGGCATGTTAATTGGGCATTTTTCTTTTTTTTTTTTTGAGGCGGAGGCCTTTGTCTCTGATTCTGGGCAGAACAGTTCCCAATCTTTTAAATAATTGCGCCTTAATTTGCAGCTAATACCAATATGTCTTCAAAATAGGGGATGACTCCTGGAATCCTCTGCAAAAGCCGTTCCATAACGGTTTGGAACAGTCCAGGGGCGATACTAACTCTGAATTGAAGACGGGTGCATTTAAATGCACCCCTGTGCATCACAATGGTTTGGGCCTCTGCCGTGGCACCATCTAAGGGTAACTGCTGGCATGCCTGCGCCATATCTAATTTTGCAAAAACTTTTCTGGGGCCTAATGAGTGCAGTAAATGCTCTACAATGGGTACAGGATAAGCGCTTTGCTGCAAAGCTGTTTATTGCGCAGATGCAGACAGACCCGTCAGGCTTGACAGGTGTCACTATAGGGGTCTCCCAGCGTGCGTGATCTATCGGCTCTAGGATTCCCTGGCCAATCAATTTGTCTAGTTCCAAATCAATTTTAGGATGGGAGAGCGAAAGGTACTCTCCTGAGTTTTAGCCTGATGGGGGCTACATTGGGGTCCAAGTTAAAAGATATTGAAGTCCCCTCATATTTACCTAGACCGGTGCCGAAGACTTCCTCGAACTCCTTAAGGAATTCCTCAGTGCTTTCATCACGTATGGGATTGATTCTGGTCACTTCTAGGCCCAGGGCTTCGAACCAGTCAAGCCCCAGGAGGCTCTATAGGTCTCTGTTGACTACCGTCACTGGTAGCTGGCCGCAGAAAGTCTTGAACATCACCCAGAAGGTCCCTTGGCCCACGATGAGGACTCGGTTCCCCTGGTAGTCGCGAAGGCGGATGTCTGGAACCTGCAGCTGATGCTTTTTAAGGCTAGGGATAGCCTGTTTGAGTGCTGCCCAAGACATTATGGTTAAGGATGACCCCGTGTCAATCTCCATATTGCATGGAGAGTCCTCAATGAGGACTGTGACTTTCAGCTTTTTTGGCTGCTTCGTGCGGACTTGGCCTCTGGAGGTGTGGTAGCTGACTCTGGTGTCGCCTTCTGTTCGCCGTGGTGGCGGCTGCCATGCCCCTTGGTTGGGCCTCTGCTGGCGGTGAGGTATGCTTCTGGGCTTCCAGGTTGTAGCGGGGCGATCGCTTCTGCAGACCTTGGCGATGTGCCCCTTGTGTTTGCAGTGTTGACAGATGGCATTGCGGAAACGGCAATGTGTTCTGAGGTGGTTTCCTCCGCAGCTGGCGCAAGGCAGGAAATGCGGTTCAAATTTTCGTGCTGGCTTGGTGCGATCACTGCGCATGCGGTAGCTATCATCTTCACTCTCTGAGCCTTCAGGCTCTGTGGCCTCGCAATGCACGCCGTGCGCTCTTTGGACTATTTTGGCGCTGCAGGATTTCCATTGATTTAATTGAAGACTCAGTAGCCCTGGCTTCGTCTAGGGCAATTTGGAGAGTAAGATTAGTTTTTGCTAATAACCTCCTTTGCAGGCCAATGTCCCTAACACCATATATGATGCGGTCAAGTAATAGTTCATCAAGATCTCTAAATTCACAGTACGCTGCGGCCCTTCTGAGCACCGCAACATATTCGTTGATGGATTCGCCTTCTTTTTGGTTATGGATGTTGAATTTGTGCCTCCGGACGTATTTAGACGGTCTGGGAGCATAGTGTGTCCTCCGTATCTGTTGTAGAACTGACCAAGTGACCGATTGGAGTGGCGTTGCCCTTTACCTCAGGTCAGAGCCCGGGGGGCGCACCAGTCCCTGGCTTTCCCCAGGGTCTCAAACTAAGCCCCCCCTGGGCCAAAGCAATTTATCCAGCCTGCGGCCTGCTGCCTCAACTGAAGGCACTGGAGGGGAAGCGTGGGTGCAGGAGGGGTGTGTGGATACAGGGGGGCCGAAGAAGAAAGTATGAAATAGGCTTGTATAAATCATTTGGTGGGATTTCAAAGCATTGGAAAGTTGTGTAGTACTTTGGAACATCTGCTTCATTGACCAGATCTGGAGGAGTGCTCAGAGCCCTGTAAAATAACTTGCCTAGCTTTAGTACAAATGCTAGGACTGCATGGTACTTTGGATTCTGTTCCAAACAAAGTACTGAAGAGAATATAAGACTGTAAATATAGTACCCACCCACAACTCTTTAAAGTAGATATTTCATGAATCCAGAGAAAAGGTGCCGCTGCTTTAAAAAGTACCAAGTAGATGCTGTGGACTTTACATTCCTATATATTCAAAAACAGTGAATAGTGTTGCCCTAACAAACCTTATTATTTAATGAATTTAAGTTGTTGCCACTGCTTTGAAGTTAAATTCATGTGTATGGATGCCTCTTTCTTTTCTGTGTAATTTATACCTCTATCTTCACTGGGAATGCTGACATCATCTTGGCCACTCCCACCTGGTCACATGGCTGGCAAGCCACTCCCACCCGGTCACATGGCTGGCAAGCCACTCCCACCCAGTCATATGGCTGGCAAGCCACTCCCACCCAGTCACATGGCCGGCAAGCCACTCCCACCCAGTCACATGGCCGGCAACAAAGCAGGCCACACCCAGAGAGTAAGTTCCAAAAAATTTTGAAACCCACCACTTCAAAAGGCACCCTGATCTCTTCAAGGAAGTGTCTCTAGATTAAAAGTGCCCAGTTCACTGCGTAAGCTTCCTTTTCCCATACCACCCACCAAGACTCCAATAGTTTCCTAGAATTGTAAGCACATGGCTGCAATTGGCTATTTTCATTTTTCTGTAACACAGCCCCATGGCCACATTGCTAGCATTGGCTTGAATAAGAAAGGGAGAGTTTGGGTCAGGATGCTGCAAAACCAGTTCAGCTGCAAACAGCTATTTAAGCTTTTCGAATGCTGCCTGGGATTCTAAAGTCCATTTCAGAGGCTATCTGGGCTTGGTTCTCTTCTCCCCTTTTGTCTATAACAAGTTCTTGATAGGGAGTGCAATCTGGCCAAAAATGGGATGAACTGGTGGTAAAAATTGGTGAAACACAGTAAACTCTGCAGCTGCTTTCTGGTTTGGGATGCAGCTCACTCCATCACCGCCTGGACCTTTTGGCAGTCCATTTCAATTCCTTCATGCAAGATACAATAACCCAAATAGTCTATTTTGCTCTGGTGAAACTTGTCCTTGGAAACTTGCACTTGCACATACAATTTGGCAGCTCGTAATTTTTTAAGTACATCCCTCACCAGTTTCACATGATCTGCCTTTATTTTGATGTAAATTAACTGTTGTTGAAATAAGACCAATATCCCCTTAAACAGGTATTCATATAGGACCTAATTTATTAATTGCATAAACACACCAGGGGCACCCTGGAGGCTAAAAGGAGGACTTTAAATTGGAAGCTCCCTAAAGGGCAGTTTAAAGCACTTTTCCTTTCGTCTCCCTCCCTGATCCTCACCCAATAGAAAGCTTCTCGCAGTTCCAATTTAGCGAATATTCTGCCCTTAGCCAAGTGGACTAACATGTCCTTCATCAGGGGCAGTGGGTAAATATTTTCCATGCAAACCACATTTAGCTCTTTATAATAAATGCATAGATGAAGTGTCCCATCCCTTCTTTCTCAGAACAGGCCTCCTACCCGGGGTCACACTGGCTGAATGAATCCACTGGTTAGGCTTTTGCCAGTGAACAACCATAGCTCATTTAACTTCCTCAAGGTTATTGAATATGGTTTTAACTTAGGCAGTTTAGCTCTGTGCAGGATCTCTATAGCACAGTCCATTGATCAGTGAGGGGAAAGTTCATCCAACCCCTTTTCAGTGAATACCTCTCTTAAATCCCAATATTATTTGGGGTTAACAGGGAGGACCTTTTCCTGTCCCTGCACTGTTCCCCCTAATTTGCACTGTGGATAGGTTGCCTTCTGGATTCCCCCTTGCTCTCAGGGAGGGCAGTTCATTCGGGTTTTTAGCAGTCCCCTTCTCTAGTTTACACAAGGATTCCACTTTTTTAGCCAAGCTAGCCCTGATACCCCGTTCCATCCTGGGAGCAACTATGAAGCTTAGAGTTTCTACATGGGCCCCCCGCTCTTGATCCATCTAGTTGGCAAAATGCAATCAGGACTTTCAGCCACCTCAAGCAGATCCCCAATTTCTCAACCAGAGCCAGGCAAATCAGGCATTTGATACAGCCTGAGTCTAGCAGGGCCCATAAGGTGGCTTTCGACCAGTGGTGGGTTTTAATTTTTTTACTACCAGTTTGTGCACACGCATGACACTTCGCACATGAGCAGAAGCATCCGGGGGGCGGAGCCTCCTACCGCTGCCACTACCACCTGATCCGGACCGAACCAGCCGAAACCAACCTCTGCTTTCGACTCTGAAGCTTGGAAACTTAGCTCTATGGGGATTGTTACTCTGCCATTTACCAAGGGGTTGTCATTGGGTTGGTTAACCCCTTGCCATTGGTCGGTGGGGTCGGAGTTCCCTCATGCCACTTTGGTGACAGAATGAAATCCCCAACCTCCACTTTCCTAAGTGCAGTCTTCCTAGCCTGCTGTGGTGCCTTGGTGGTTTTTCCCATAGGGCCAGGAGTGGTTTTCTTAGCCAGGCAGCCAGTCTTGTACTCTGCTGCCGAGTGGCCTTCCTTGCCACATTTGAAGCAAGCCCCCCCACCCCCCAACCTTCCCCCTCCCCCCGACTTCCCAGAAACATACAGGGTATAAATCTTTAATAAAGAAAATCTAAGGTACAGTTAAAAAAAAAACCCAAAAAAGATAGTTAATAACGTATTTCCATTGAACTCTAGCTCCTCCTTCCTGGACTAACTCTAGATAATATGACTTTTGAAATTCTTATCCACCTTTTTGTTGTATAGCAGATAAGCATGCCAACCATATACCAAATCATGCCCTTCAATATTAAGTATTCTATCATCTGTTAAATTAATGCAGTCACTAATTACAGATAAAACTACTGCATCATAATATAGTTTTAAATTGGGTAATTTCAAGCCTCCTCTTTCACTCACATCTTGCATTATTTTTAGTTTTACTCTCGGCTTCTTCCCTGCCCATACAAATTTATTAATACCCTTCTGCCATTCTAGCAGACTTGCATCTTTTTAAAGTATTGATAAAGTTTGAAAAAGAAATAAAAATTTAGGTAGAATATTCATTTTCACTGCTGCTATTCTTCCCAGCAAAGATAACTGTAATTTCTCCCATTTTTTCATCTCTGTATACTATGCCATAGTGGTTCATAATTATACTTATATAAATTCCCGTTTGAGGTTGAGATATAGACTCCTAAATATTTGACTTTTTTAACTATTTCACATCCTGTCATTCCTTCTAATTCTTCCCTTTGTTTAGTATTCATATTTATAGCTAGTATCTTTGTTTTCCCTAAGTTTATTTTAAATCCTGACACGTGACCATATTGATTAATCATATTCATTAAAACCTTACTTGATTCCTGTGGTTGGGTTAATGTTATAACCAAATCATCCGCAAAAGCACGTACTCTATATTCTTGCTGCATAATCCTGATTCCCTGTAAGTCCCCTGAACCCCATATTTTATTCAACAATAGTTCCAAAGTTATAATAAACAATAATGGGGATAAGGGACAACCCTGCTTTGTACCTTTCTCAATTTTAAATGAATCGGTTAGATTCCCATTAATTATGATTTGAGCTGTTTGTTCCTGATATATTGCTTTAATTGATTGTAAAAAGTGCTCTCCTATTTGCACTTTTTGCAATATTTTCAGCAGGAATTGCCAATTCACTCGATCAAAGGCTTTTTCAGCATCTAAAAATATAAGCGCAGCAGGAATTTGGTTGTTCTTTCCCAGGTATTCTAATGTATTGAGAATTAGTCTTATGTAAGTTCTCATTTGTCTCCCTTGAATAAAACCTGTTTGATCATTATGAATCAATTGCTGAGTAGCCAACATTAACCTATTCGTTAGTATTTTAGTGAAAATTTTATAATCTATATTGAGTAATGATATGGGTCTATAATTTTTTGGTTGAGTAAGATCTTGATCTTCTTTGGGTATCAAGGATATAAAGGCTGTCTTCCAAGATGGAAGGATCCCTTCCACTTGGATCTTATTAAATAATTCCTTAAGCGGTTCTACCATTTCTAATTGCAAATTTTTGTAGTAAGCCGCCGTCAAGCCATCTGTACCCGGTGCTTTCCCTGCTTTTAGCTGTTTAATTACCTGGAGAATTTCCCCCGAAGTTATTGGTTGATTCAGTCTTTCCCTCTGCTCGTCTTTAACTATGGGTATTTTTTCTTTATCCAGATATCTATCTATATCTAAGCTTTGGATTTTATCATTCGTGTACAATCCTATAAAGAATTCACAAAAGAACCTTTGAATCTCCTCCTGTTGGTACCCTTCCTTCCCTTTAAATTGTAATTACGAGCCTTCTGTTTTTTCCTAATCAAATATGCTAGCCATCTACTAGATTTGTTTGCATTACAGAAAGTGATGTGTTTTGCATATAGCAAATTGGTAGCCACCTGGTCTGACATCAGCATGTTAAATTGCTCTTTTAATAATGTGATTGTTTCTTTGATCTTTTTGTCTCCTGGTTTTAAGATTAGCTCCTGCTCTCTCTTCCTAATTTCATTTTCAAGTTCAGTTCTCTTTTCCCCCTGTTTGGGTCTATATAATCTATTCATATTTATCAGAACTCCTCTCATATACGCTTTACTTGCATCCCATACCATTTCCATAGATGTACCCTTATTCATGTTAAAAACAAAATATTCTTTTAACAACTTTTTACATTCATTAATGTTTTTCTCATATCTAAATAAGTTTTCTTTCAGTCTCCAAGACCTTCTTGCTCGGATCCCAACTCCCAACTCCATCCAAACCGGATTATGATCTGATAAGGCTCTGGACCATATCTTCGTCTTCTTTACCCTAGAAAGCAAATCATTGGTTGTTAATATGAAGTCAATCCTGGAAAAGGATTGATGTCTATCAGAAAAAAAAGGTAAAGTCATATTCTTCTGCATTCCTTTCTCGCCAGATATCTCTCAATTCAAAATCCTCTATCATATCGAAGAAGGACTTAGGTAGTTTTGCTCGCGTTTTCTTATCTTTCTTGGTATCCATAACGCCATTCCAATCACCCAGTAATATGCAGGATCAAAAATATGGAATGCTTCACGAATTTGCATGTCATTCTTGCTCAGGGGCCATGCTAATCTTCTCTGTATCGTTCCAATTTTAGTATATGTGCTGCCGAAGCAAGCACTGAGCATGGTTGCAGGTTTTGTGGTTCCATCACCTCTCTCTTCTCTGATGGTGACCTTTTCCATGGCTGGGCCAGGAGTACTTGTTACATGTCTGGTCTCCACTTCTATAGCTAGGGCATATGAATTGTGGAAGGGTGCGGGGACTCCCCTTGAGACACAGGCATAGTACAAATCATTGTTCACTCCATCCTTGAAACAGCGGATGAGGATGTCCTCAGGCCACTCATTGAGTCAGCATGCCAGATCACAAAGCTCTTCTGTGTATTCAGCCACCACTCTGAGGTTTTGGCACATGGTTTTGATGCAGTCCCTGGTTTTACAGACAGCTAGGGGGTCTTTGAATTGCCAACAAAGTGGTGTCATAAACTGATTGAAATTTCTCAGCTCAGGTGCCTTCACATTGTGAAATGCCACCATCCAGCGGGCTGTGGCTCCCTCTAGTACCAGGGTGATGCTCCTCACTTTGGCACCTTCAGTGGGAATTTCTGACTGTACTCTCACAGGTATGTCAGGACATGGCCAGAAAGAATTCCAGTTGTTGGAGTTGCTGTCAAATTTCATGCCCAGGGTTGTGGTCTTCCAACTCTTTCCTTTTGTCTGGACAGGTCCCGCTAGGGCAACAGCTCTGGTGCCCCCCACCTTGATGCTGTGCCTGTGGCAACCACATCTCAGGTCATTGAAGCTCCCACCATTGTTGTGGTGGTGAAGAAAAACGCATAGGCAGGAAGAAGGTTAATGGGAAGGTACCCCAAACAGCTCGTGGGAGCTCCCTTTTATTGTCATACACAGTTTCTGTGGCAGAAGCTGATTCATTGATCAAAGTACACTTGTACTGATTGGCTAGACAAAGCTCATGCTATGGCTATGTTATCAATGTGGACAGCTCATGGTTTCCTGCTGCAAGTGATGTGATATGCCAAATCTCACGTTTCACACTTATTAAGGAAGGATCATTGTGCTGACATTGCATTCCTCAGCGTGGTTTGCCAGCTAATGAGAAAGCAACTATCCCCACATGCCATGGTATCTAGCACAGTCACTTGTCCCCACTCCTGGGCCAGTCGGACCTCCCTGGTGGCGTGGCACGACAAAACCGCGCTACGCAAAATAGCGGAGATTAAATCGCGTCGCTAAAGCTGCGACATCATCACCGCGTGTCATCACTGCCGCGACAACAGCACGGTGACAGAAGGGCATTCTACATGCTTCATTCTTTGCCTCCAAAGGTAGCCCTCCTCCTCCAGCTGACAGCGGCAGCGGGCACGGGGCAAAGCGGGCTGCCCAGCAGCAGCAGCCCGTGGGAAGGGTCCAGCACAGCCGCAGGGGGCAGCAGGAAGCCCGTGGGGGGCCTGAGCGGGGCCGCCGATGCCGGCGGTGGTGGAGGACATGGCAGCAGTGGCGGCTGAGGCTCTCCTGGGGCCGGCGAAGCGGGCTTGCCCGGCGGAGGCAGGCCGCCCTCTTCTTCCTCAACAACATCTCCTTGGACGGGGACATTCTTTCCCAGTCTTTCTTTTTCCCAACTCCACCTGGGTCTCCACAAGTCTCCCAGGCTCCTGACCTCCTCCATCCATTTGGAGACCTCCAGCCTGGGGGGAGGCCTGGATGATGCTCCGCCCCCCAGAATTCAGCTTCCTCCTGGTCACCGCCTTGGGCTGACATCATGTGTACTGTCCCCACAGTAGGGCTGTGTGCCTCTCTGGATTGATCAAATTTACAGATTCCGCCTAATGTAGGAAACTTCCCCAGCTGCTCCGTCAGGAAAGCATGACTCTAGACTCCATTGAGTTGAATCAAAAGAACTTTTATTGAGAGAAAGTGGTTGCGGCAAAGTCACTTGGAATCTGAAGGTCCCGTGCAAAGTGCAAAGGAATTCTTATGTTTCCCCAAACCTCCTCCCGCCCCCAACTAATCCATCGGCAGCCAATATATGCTGCAAGGATTTTTTGAGAATGCAGAGGTGCTAAGCAGATAACAGATTGCTCTCAGGGCACAACAGCCTTGGAACCAAGCTGGAACTGGCTGGGAGGGAATCTGCTCCATCTCCAAAGACAATCCCCTTCCCTGATTCCCAAGTGCTTATAGCAAAAGTGAAAGCATGTGAAAAATACCAACAGAATGGCAGGATGCAATGGTAGACCTGAATCATGCTCGGTAACGTTTACCTAATCTACTACTTTCCATTTTAGAGAAGATTGTTGGAAAGATTTTGGTGAATCCACTACAGAGTTCCTATATAAAACAGATTATGTAGTTCCTTTTCAGTCAGAATTCAGGAGCAGGCACAGGACAGAAGCAGCATTGGTCACTTTGGGATTTGTCATTCTTCTTATATCTCTAGGAAAGGTGCAGGCCTGATTTAGTGTGTCATGAATGGTCCTCTTTGGGGGATGAAGTCAATGGGCTATCATAAGGAGAATATTCTCTGTCATTTTAATAGCTTGAATGCTGATAATCCATTGCTAAAAGCTAGTAGCAAGGTGTGTCCAGTAATTGTGACAAATATTCAACTTGTAGCCAGTAGCTGAAGAGTTGCATTTAGTTATTTATCAAATTTATGTTGAACTTTCATGAACAAGATCTCACACAAGTCTCAGTGTATATATGAATAAAATATCCCACCTATCAAGAGTATTTTCAGGTTAACCAACCCATAAATTATTAAATTGGATTATTAAAAAAATCCACAATTATTTTAATAAATACTTATCACTAAATGATGCCAATTGTAAAAGTTGAATAGAACAAATAATTGAGGACCTACCTTTTGTTTAAACAAATGGTAATCTTTTAATTAAATCTTAATATCTCTATCATAGTCAAAAAAAAGTTCAGTCTTATTGGGTCCTACTGTGTTTGTATAGAAAAAGAATTAATAAATCATCCTGTTGTTGGAGATACGCTGAGAAGTATGCTTCATTAAACTATATTCTGCAATGTCCTAAAATTGCTATATTCTGGGGATGATTAACACGTTAATTTGACTTTGACAAGGATTAATATTTTTGAATATCTGTATTCTTTGGACCTACTTACAGTATATGGAAATAGATGGATTGACAAAAAATAGATTGATCATATCCTTATGTGGGACAGGCATAGAGCTGAGAGTGTCCATCGCTGTGCAATTAGAGTCCAAACCTTTATCAGAAAATTAATTAATTACATGATGCATCCCTAAATATCAGAAATTGACAGTTGCAATTTAAATACAAACCAAAGTATAGCATAGATTTATCACATAGGGTATATTAATTTATCAGAAACTTTAATCTTTAAGATTAATTAAAGAATTGAGAATTAATTAAAGATTAAATAATTAAAGAATTGAGAATTGATCTACTATAGTTTTTTTTTACTTCGATTGAGGACCATAGAACAGCCTGCAGGGAACTCATGTGTACCTGTTTCTTCAGAAAGAGAAAGTAAACCTCTGGAAAAGAGGCCCCTCTAAAGATGCAACTTTTAGGCTTGGATTTCCATGTGTTCCAACTGAAGTTGTATTGTAAATCACACATAGCAGTATATCTGTCTGAAAAGTATATAACAAATGGGTAGGTGAAGGGAAACCATCCTGTCACAAAGAGATACACAGAGACATGTTGATTACTCTACCAAGTACAGCAATTACATCATACAAATATTTAACAATAGGGCTGCAGGGAGCCTTCTAAAATGAGCCGACGTGGCGCAGTGGTTAGGGTGCAGGCCACTTCAACTGACTGTTATCTGCAGTTCAGCAGTTCTAATCTCACTGGCTCAAGGTTGACTCAGCCTTCCATCCTTCTGAGGTGGGTGAAATGAGGACCCAGACTGTGGGGGTGATAAGCTGACTCTGTAAACCGTTTAGAGAGGGCTGAAAGCCCTATGAAGCAATATATAAGTCTAACTGCTATTGCTATTGCTATTGCTATTGCTATTGCTATTCTACAATTTTCAGACTAGTAATTTCTGCTTATATGAACCATCCCTTTTTGTTTTCTGTGTAACAATCACTGCTGCATTTCTTTAAATAAATTGCACATTGGCTTAGACAGGTTCTATTAGTACTTCAATCACCTTTCAATTAATCTTACACTTTACTGTCCATTACTTAAGTTCAGTGCTAATTCAGATCAGAGTTTCTTCAAAGCCATGAAAACTTTTGACATTTATGTATGTATAATCTTAATAGATACAGTATTATTAAAATTACTATATAAAATTCCTTTTTATCTTTCCTCCTCCTCCTCCTCCTCCTCCTCCCCCTCCTCCTCCTCCTCCCCCTCCCCCTCCTCCTCCTCTCGTATGAGAAATAATGAACTGGATTTCAGTGCAAAAGGCTTATTGTCATTAAACAGGGTGATATTTCTGGACAATGTGCTACAGTCAACTAGATTTTGAAATCCTTTGAGGCTATAAGAAATCTGCAAAAATAAAATGTTCTATTAGTGTAGTACAATAAAACAGCAAATTTGCAAACTAATTTGATTGAAAGACATCTAAGCAAAATCAGGAGAAATAAACACTTCAATTTATAGAAACCTTTCTAACCCAATTCTACCTTGAACTCTACAAAATTGTGAATGTATAAGAACACTGCACATCTACTATTCATGTAACTGGAAATTAAAATTCAGAGTCTAAGAAAGAATTGAACTGTCTTCAATTTCATATATGCAGCATTGTATTAACATTGTGGGGATATTCAAATGTGAAACTTACCTACATCACGATATTGCACCAAAGGTCAATTATTCTTACTTTCCTTGAAGGGAATTAGCAGCTAGCAAGTAAGATAAAAATAATGAAGGACAACTCTAGAATGAGATGGAACATCACTCCCAAAACAGAAATAAAGTATTAAAATATGATGTTATATGAGTTTTACTTAAGAAAGCTCTTAAAACTATAGAAAAACGGATCTAGTTAACACATAATTCCCACCTTAGCAGCACCCAGCTGACCTATGCTGATTTTAAAATGACAATAACAATAGAACCCCCAAAGCAAAGTCAGATCTGGTTAGTACTTGAATGGATGACCACTGTTAGGCTAGATTGAGAATTGGAAAAAAAATCTTGAAAGACAGCTTTCGCAAACCACTTCTATATTATCATTAAGAAAGCTATATTTATGGATCCCCCGTTTTATTTATTTTATTTGTATTACATTCAAACCAACTTTCATTAAACAGTCTGTGGTCTGGGTGCAATCACATTTAAACAGTCATAATATTCATCTTTGCTTTAGTATTCATCTCAAAGTAATAATAATGTAATAACATAGTGATATAATAACAGTAATACATAACATCTTCTTTAACATCTCTCCTCTTTAATACATCATCTTTTAATATCTCTTCCCTTCTAACTTCTGCCTCTCTTACTATCAATACATAAAAAATTAAGTATGTCCCATGTCCAAAAAAGAGAGAGAAATATATATAAAAAAATAAAGAGAAAAAAATAAAGAGAACGAGAGATAGGGAAGAATAACTCCAGGTAACAGCAAAAAGAGAAAAAATTATCCCTTCTTGATCTCATTGCCAGCTTCAGTTATAATGGATATGTCTTAAAGAAAAAAGAGGAAAAGGAAAGGCAAGTTCAAATCACAAGAGGAAAAAAAAGGAAAATCATTTAACCATTGTCAATTGCCTGCCTCGAGGTTTTAGTTGCTCTGTTTTTTTCTTTTGGCCTGCCTCCCATATTCCTCCCTTTCATCTCTAATTTTATCTACTTCTTGGATTTTTGGCCTAAATATTCCTCCCAACTCCACCCTCTTCCATTGACTAACTTCTGGGCTTTGTACCCCAGCCCCTGTCTTCCTTTCAGTCATATCGTCCAACCTTCTTCATATATTTTCCCTCTGATTTAATTCATCCACCACTATTATTTTTATTATCATCTCCTCTCCCCCCTTTTCATTTCAATAGAAAGGTTCCTCCCTTTCTATTATTGGCTCCTCATTTTGATCTTCGCTCATTAACCCTCATATGGCATTTTCTATTTTCCCCATGGCCTCCTTAAAACTTTTCTCCATTATGTCCATTACATTTCTAAAAAGTAAATCCATCTCCTTTACAATTTCACTCATTTCTTATGGATCTCCAGGGAAAAGTGTTAGAAGCTAAAAAGTTGAATTCTCCTCCTCCTCCTCCTCCTCCTCCTCCTCCTCCTCCTCCTCCTCCTCCTCCTCCTCCTCCTTTTTTAGGCAACCTCTGTTATTCCCCAATTCTAGTTACTCAGTTAAACAGCTGTTAAAGTCTATGTCCAATCAAAAGGCTACAGTGTTTACAACTTGCACTGTCTCCACTCTTTTTCTCAGTAATTTTCTCAAAACACAAATCCCAGGTGCAGGCAACTTATCTAAGTCTTGTGTTAGTCTTGCAACACTATTTCCAATATACTGTCCAAGGTTGAATCCCAAACAACACTTTCTTCTTTTTCCCCTCCTTTGCTTTCTAATACTTTCCTTTGGGTTTTGCTCTGGCCAGAAGATGTTGCTGTTGCACCGTTTCTCTTCTACTCCTCTTCCTTGGGTTGCTCTGCATACGCCATCTTTTAAAGTTCCAGAACTAAATTTTAATCCAAATAGAGTATATTAAATATTTAGATGTCCACTCTGCTTTTCTTCTTTTGACATTTATAATATCCAAATAATCAATTAATATATCCTGTTTTGGGTCTCTAATGGCTCTGCTCTTATCCGCTGCTATATCCGGGGGTGGAAGCTTGATAGAACCACCTCCTTCTTTTACAGCCCCACTATTAATCTATCTGTATTAGAAAGGGGCATTTTGACAGAAGTTAAAAAAACATCAGGAATTTTTCATTCAGTCATCCCACTGTTCTTTAATTTTGCTCCTGCACAAATCTTATTGTCCCGGTTGCCCTAGCTTTGTGACTGCCAAAAGCAATGGCAGTCTCCTCTGCTGTCATTTGGGAAAGCTTCCTCGTGGTCAGCAAAGCACCTTTCCTTTCTTCACCTCTTCTGCAAAGTGGCTATGACCCTCCTGGAGAGCATTACCGGTTGAATTTTGCAGGGCTCAACAGAGCCTTGCTATTTTCCAGCCATTCTCACTGTGACATTAACCAGACTCTACATTTATGGATCCTTCTGATCAAACAGTTCAGTTGTAGGGTGTTGCTATCTGTTCATGCTAATCATAATGTGTTTAGTTGCTTTTTTGTTTGTGTAATATGGAATCTTCCATTATTCTCTAACATTATATTATTTCAAGGAGGAGCAGCATCAAGAATGTGTTCAACCAATCATGATTTCAGAGTCCTGCTTTCCCTTTCTTGGCTACACTTAGATTTAGTTAAGATGTGTAGGTTCCATTGATTTCAGTGGCTCTGTTTTAATAACATTTACATATGAATCAAACTCATTAACTTTGAAATGATGTAAATGATTTATAAGGAACTGATAAGCAAGACAATATAATTGAGCTAACTAAGATGCATTTACTGATTAGATTTGCATTTATTTTCAAATCACTCAAAAATCCCCTGAGGGGAGAAATTTTAACTGCTGAATCTCTCCCTTGTCCCGATAAACATTTGCAATTTCACTCTATTTTTTCACTCAAAAGAAATGTTGATATTGTGGCTGAAAGGAATTTTTGTATATTATGTGTGCAATTGAACTGGAGATTTTATTTCTTTATTTTTGTTTTGTATTTCTTCTCCTGTTTTGCTATTCATCTCTACAACTCATATCAAGGCACTTCCAGGTATTCCCTGTTTAGAACATGAATAAAATAAGAGTATGGCCTTACCTTTGAATGCACCTTTTTCTTGAATTGACATCTTGCCTTGAATGTTCTCACATCCAGATTTGCTATAAATATAAGGATGGTCCTGGTAACAGATAAACGTCTGCCTTTCTTAAGCACTTCAGTAGGAGTTATCCTCAATAATTGACAAAACTTTGTGATCATTTAAAATAAATGAAAAATGAAAGAGAATTGTTTTCAAGTGTTAAATAAGAGATAACTTGTTAATAATGTAAGTATTGTTGAGTACATTACTGGTTTTCTTAAGTAAGCATAACAAATGGTTTATCTAAGAAACATGGTAGCTTCTTAACTTTGGAATGTAGAGTTCAATTTCTGTTTTAAATGCGGCTAGAACTATAAGCAGTTGCAGATATTCCAATAGAAACTACTGGATTGTCTCTTTTAATGCTCTAAGCCTGAATATGCTTGAATTAAATTTGTTGGTAGGGGTCCTTGGTGGTCTTTCAGCTTCACTGTTTTTGTACAGATATTTCATTATCCAAACTAGGTAACATTATCAGTGCTAGTGCATGCTTGTTTGTGCATTAACCTTCAGCAGCTTTACTGACAGAAAAGTAATAGAACAAAGATAAAACTTGTTATTTGGGTATCATCATGTAAGGTTTTTTTGCAAAAGAAAGACCATGTTTGATTCTACATGTACATATTACAGCAAAATCAACTATGATTTTTAATTTTTTTTTCCTTCCTTCCTTCCTTCCTTCCTTCCTTCCTTCCTTCCTTCCTCCCTTCCTTCCCTCCCTCCCTCCCACCCTCCCACCCTCCCTCCCTCCCTAGACTGTCTGACGATTTCAATAAAACAGAATGTTAAGTTTTTGGCATTTCACAGAGTCAAATATAGTACATTTTTAAAATCTTTTCAAGCTAACATTTCTTACAGAATTTTCTAATATAATAAGGTACAGAAGTACCTTATTATATATTAGAAGTTAATTCTATCTCCATTATAACAATCATTCTTATATTAATTAGTGGCTCAAGCTGCTTTTTCTGTCAGACATAGAGTTAATGGTCTTTTGGAAGAAACGCGAAATGTAATTTCAGAAACAAGTACATTAAATTCAGTTCTATTGCTTTTCCCTAAAGTTTTTCTTTCTTTCTGGAGCTCTTTTTTTTTTTTGCCAAACAAACCTTTTTGTCCATAGTGTCTCCATTCAGGTTCATTGAAGTGCTATTGTAAATAACAAGCTTGCCTATCAATCCTCTAAGATCAAATACACTTTGGAATATGAATCCTATTTCACAGTTTGCCCTGATCTATTCCCAGCATTCTTAATTGATGCAAGGATTTAACAGATGCCAACAGCAGGTTTGGAAGGCTGTTTAAAGAAAACAATGTATATAGGTAGTCCTCAACTTACAGCCACAATTGGGACCAGAATTTTGATTCTAAGCAATGTGGTCATTAATTGAGTCATAAAGTGACTGGGCACGATTTTACAGTACTCTTTACTGTGGTCATTAAACAAATCACCACAATTGTTAAATGAATCCAGCATCCTCAATCAACTTGCTTGTTGGAAACTGGCCAAAAAGGCTACAAATCATGATCATATGACCACAGGATGCTGCAATTATCATAAGTATGGCCAATTGTCATGCATTCAAATTGTGATCATGTTATTGTGCTGCTGTTATGATGGTCCTAACTTTGAGGATATATTATATGTACGTCACTTTTTTCAGGGGTCATTACAACGCTCATTATGGTTGTAATGTCCAGGGTGATTTCATGGAAAATATAATACACTGCTGTTCTATTTTTTATTTATTTTTTGACTCTTAAGCCAAGCTTTTAAATAACCTCTTCAAATAAATGCTAACTGATTGTATACAGAAAGAAGTTATTTTCTTTTGGCTTTTCACTCTAGAGTGATTCTTTTCACCAGTAGCAATTTCTTAACTTTCAAAGTATAAGCTAAAATTCTAACCAGTAGTTTAATAAATAAGCCACTGTGTGTGTATGGGGGGGGGGGGGAATGTGTGTTATAATCTGCAAGATAATAGTTGTGGCTCTGCTCCATTTTAATCTCAGTGCTTGGATTGTGATGCTCCACCTCCAGATGCTCCACCTTGCAGATTTTGACCCGTTTTCCCCATCCATGGACACTACTGGTGAAAACTTTAGATATTATGAATGCTTTATATCATGCAAGCATATTATCTCTTTTGCAACTATGACTTTTTCCCACTTTCTATCCTAACTTGTGGTTAAAGCAATACAAATTTGATAGTCTGCTAAATAATTGATCCATTGAAGTGTTGCTGGTAGATGAAGTTATTCATATCATTGCCAACAACAATTCAAAGTCCTTGAAAATTGCCTTTTTCTACACAACAGTACTTAATGTTGAGTTTTCATTACTGTACTGCCAATAATTCCATGGCAAATTTAGTATTTTGGTTAGATGATACTCAAGAGGATCATGAAAGTAAACCACAATGATATACGCAGAAAGAATAACAACATCTTCTTAAGTTCTTATGGCTATTGCAGATCGCCTGGGTTCATTGTCTGTTTGATTCAAAACGTAAGATTCTTTCCTTATTTGTTATTTGTTTATTTTTTATCCCACCTTTATTTTTTTTACAAATATCTCAAGGTGGCAAATATATCCAACACACCTTCTTCCTCCTATTTTCCCCACAAGAACACCCATATGAGGTGAGTTGGGCTGTGGAATTCTATAGTGTCTGACAAGCTTATTTGAAAAATTACTTGCTCAGCCTTCCCTTTCAATCTGAAGCCCTGGAAGTAAGCTTCATAAGAGTATGATTGAATACTTGAGTTAGAGATTTCCATTCCTAAAATTTAAATAGACTTGGAGCCAGTCTTCATTCCTTAACAAGTAAGTGCTTTGGAATAATCTGCCAACATTGAACCAATCTTAAAAGCCCTGACAGTAGTTGCGGGAAGACATGAAAAGGTAAGGCAAAAGGTTTCATAAGTAACAATGAAAAACAAAACCCCACACACAGATGCTGCCTTGATAATGATTGAGGCAATTATCATACTTAATAAAAATATAAATTTGTATCTAAGTTTCAGCAGACGCTAGTGTCTACAAAAGCTGGTCTCTACTAATGAAATGGCAAATGAATGCAAGACCAAGACATTAAATTATCACATTTAATCTCTTGATGGAAAAGAAATGGAAAGAGACTGAGATGGGAAAGAGAAAAATAATTTAATTTCCCCCCTGTTCCTCTCATAGTACCTTCCAAATAAATATCTGTCTAAAATATATCATGACTTACAATCATTCAATTAATGATTATTTGAATTAATGATACAAAAAGCCATTTATGACCTAAATTGGAATTTACTATCACTGTCTCCACCCCTGCAACTATGTGATCTCAGTTTGGGCACTTGGGCAACCAGCTCACATTTATAACTGGTTGCAGCATTGTATGATCACACAATTGTGTTTTTGACTTTTTTTTGCCAGATTGCAGCAAAAAATGTTATTGGTTAAGTTGGATTTCCACTTGTCATAAAAATAATTATAAAATTGAGTTTAGTCACATTATAATTCAGCTATAACTACAATGACTTACAACAGAAATTCCAGTCCTAATTGAGGTTGTAAGTTGAGGGTATCTGTAGTTTCTGTTTGAAGATGCAATATGCAAGAGCATCAGAAATAGGCCCTGGAATTACAATGAAAGAAAATGAACTCTTTATATTCAAGTAAAAAGAATGGGATGTAGGATTTACCAAGATTAGGACAGTATTTCTTCCATCTTCAGAGCTGTCATTTATTTAAATCACATAATGAGAAATAGTGGTGCTACTGTCATGAAAAAGAACCTACTGAAAAATTTGGGGGTAAGATCATTTTTTTCTTGCAAGTGGAGAGAAAACCATATGTGTAGAAAAAATGTAAGACTCCCTACTTTTAAACAGTTGGTCTGATAAAATGCGAGTAATAATTTCATTAAGTTGAAAGTGATGGCAAAGTCACACAAAACAATAGTGATCCCAAAAATTGTAGAGAAACCAGGCTGGTTTGTGAGGAAGAATAAGCAGGCTGAAAACATGATTTTAAAATCTATTAATTAAAAAGGAAATGTGCTTAGAAGTAACCTGGGATATTTCTATACACATTACTATAGATCTGCTATTATTTCTTTTTTGGAAAAAGTTCATAAAAGCTACCATACAGTCTACCAAGATCAAAGTTCAATGGACTAAAGATGATGGAGGATAGTTTAATTTCTATTGTAGTTAGATGTAGGATGTACAAATGATAGCTTCCTTTGAGCCTTAAGCTAATAAAATATTTAGTACTTGGTATCTATCTTTAGATGGTGAGGATCAAGAGGTGTCAATATTTGGCAGAATGTCCCTGCTGGCATCTCATTCTCTCTGAAATGAAAGATTGAAAAGAGAAGGGAAAAATGAATTATATTAACCCTAGCTATAATAATTCAATCTATCTATATATTTGTTGCGAAAACAGGTTAAGCATAAACTCCTTATACTCTTTAAGCATAGTCACATTTTTAAAAAACTGTTCTGGAACACCTGAACCTCTATCAATTGTTTTTTTCTGTGAATAAGTTGCTATTTGTGTTGTGGGTTAATTATGGAAAATGAACCTCTGAATAAGCAATATTAAAAATTAATATAAAAAATAAATTTTTTTTATAGGTGGCGCAGTGGTTAAATGCAGCACTGCAGGCTACTGCTAGATCAGCAGGTCAGCGGTTCAAATCTCACCGGCTCAGGGTTGACTCAGCCTTCCATCCTTCCAAGGTGGGTAAAATGAGGACCCAGATTGTTGGGGGCAATATGCTGACTCTCTGTAAACCGCTTAGAGAGGCCTGAAAGGCCTATGAAGCAGTATATAAGTCTACTGCTATTGCTATATTGCTATTTTGATCAGAGCCACGGTGGCACAGTGGCTAGAATGCAGTGCTGCAGGCTACTTCTGCTGATCATCGGTTGCCAACAGTTTGGCAGTTCAGGTCTCACTGGCTCAAGGTTGACTCAGTCTTCCATCCTTCCAAGGTCGGTAAAATGAGGACCCAGATTGTTGGGGGCAATAGGCTGACCCTGTAAACGGCTTAGAGAGGGTTGTAAAAGCACTGTGAAGTGATATATAAGTCTAAGTGCTATTGCTATTGCTATCAACGAAAGAAATATTAGAAAGAATGCCCCGATATCATGCCTTAAGATACTGAGGGAAGAAGCACAAATAAATCAAATCCTTAACTGAATGATGGCATACACCTATCTAGAATGGTCATTCTCTTCCCGCCAAGCCCACAATTTCAGAGGGACACAAGGAATACCCATCTAGCAAGTCACATTAACTGGATCACCACTTGTAATCAGTGGGATAACACAGACAGATTGTCCTCACATGTAATACAAAAACATTATTATGACTATGCCTCTTGTGCACAACTATAGACACAGAAGCCAAGGGAAAAAGATCCTCCATTATTATGGCAACTATTTCTGAAGTCATACTAGTCAGATCATTTTGTCCTCCATGTAAACATTTCCAGTGAATGATACTGCCAGGGAACAGAGATATCACAAATCATTAGAAATCAAACAATCAAAAAGAGATGAGATGTGTTAAACCAAAATACTATGCCTTGTTTCTCAGCTGAATTATTCTTTTTCCCATCTCTATAGATAATATACAGCTATCATACTTTGCGTGCATTCATAATCCTATTCTCTATGTGAGCATTTAATCTTCTTTAAAAGTGTAAACACGTACCACTAATACAATATTATAGTTTAGTATACACTGTTGGGTGGGGCGGGGGGGGGGGGCTGAGGGTCCTGCTATTGGTCATGACTTGTTCATCCTTCAGCTTCATTGGATATTCCTGGATTTTTAAACCAGAACTCTGCATGTGCTTAATTTTATGCTCTTCTGTGATGTCTATTTTCAGTTCTCTTTTCCCCCAAAATTAGAAATTTTCTAAACTGTATACCTTCTCTCAGTTGTCTTTTATTTGCCTCTTTCAGTTGCCTATATCTCTTTCAAACATCATGTAGTGGCTGGTGAAAAGCAAATCTAAATCTAAAATAAAAATGATTATATTCTTGTTGACAAAATTGCACTGAATTATTACAGTTCTTCATTTTTTAGTATCTTTCAAATGATATTATTCAATTTATTTTATATATCAGTTCCTTTGTATGTGTGTGAGGGAGGAAATAAGTCAAATATGAATTAGTGTCTTGAAGTGACACAAATATCTAGGCATGTACTGGTAACCCATTTATACAACCAAACAAGATTTTCTAAAATTAAGTGAACTGTATAATGTAACTTCAAATTAATTTAGAAAAAATCCTGCTGCTTTTAGTCATGAATCCTAATAGGCTACTCTAGGAATTAATCCTTAATATTAATAAAGTTAAAAGGAAAGCACAAGGAAAGCAGAGTAAATAATTTTTTGTTGGAAGAAATTTCCCCAGTTCGCTCCCAGCTGGGACACACCACAGATAATGAGAAGAAATGGATGCAGAAGCCAGCTGCCAGAAAATGGAATTCTTTTAATATAGGAAGGCAAGAAGCAAAAAGTGGCACAGCTCAAGTGTCCCTTGCAAGCAGAGTGGCATGATAAGTTTATGGATTTTTATACCCATTTTGCTTTTGAAGTTTGTGTGGTTTGATCAGATTTTGTGTGCGCCTTTAGTTAAGATGATTGCTCTGAGTTCTGTCTTCCTGCCTTAATCCTGTTCCTGGGACTTTGTCTTTCCTATCCTGGGGGTTAATTCTGCCAGGAAAGAGGAAAAGGGAAGTTCCAGGTGAGTTATTTTTAGTTGGTTTGAGTACTTTTAGGATTTCCCTCATACTCCAGTTTTTTTGTTATTTCTAGTTAATAGCTTTTGGCAGCACCCCCAGACTTTCAATTAGCCGGGGCTGGGACTTTCCTTTTAGGCTTTCTTAAAGGGGAAGGGCTGGCTTGAGTCTCTTGGTACTGTTTTCTAAGGTATCTGGTGCTGTGAGGTTTCTGGCCCTGTCCTTTTGGGGTGCCCTTCCCACAGCTCAAATCAGCTATTGCTGCAATTAAGTGTTGTGACACATAGTTGATATTCATGCCCTTAAGGACTAAAGCTCCCGAAAAGGCCTGAACCCTCCTTTAATTTCATGCATTACTTAAACAAGAGAACAAATATCTTTGTTTATTGCTCATGGAAACTCTAGGACTTTCCATATGTGTGTCTTTATTTATATAGATACTTTTATGGTTGCCAACAGCACATAAAATGGAAAAATGAAATATATTATCAAAAAGTAGAACAAACTCCTACTTAGTTCCATTACAATTCTTACATATGTAGAAAGTCAGCATCTACCCCCAAGAAGAATGAAATATTTTGGGAAATATTAAAAAGGCTGAATATTATATTTCCTTTAATGAGAAATGGAGAAACATGTTTTTAGAGGCAGGAAGCAACCCCAAAGTCTCTCTTAATAGCCCACAGCAGATGCAAGCACTTAGAGATAAAGAGCTTATTGAAAGAAGAAACTAGATGGCTCTATTCATAAGCAAAGCAAATACTGCAGGCAGAAATCCATTCAAGACAGGATATTTCAAAACTACTTGCAGCAAAGTTTGCCCCTAACAAAAGCAGAGTGATGGGATTAGAAGCAATCCCTCACCCAAGATCCAACACAGGACAAAAGCCATTAGCCACAATAGGAATTGCCCAACACTACAGATCATAATCTTCTTGTAATAACATGGAAGGAACAAAGAAAGAAGAGAGGAAGATGGATACTGAACTTACAAACTTTAAAACAAAAGGAATATATTAAATGGATTACAAAAAATTAGAATTATTCTTTCAGGTGAATAAAAAACAACATTCCTCTTTATAAAACCTATGGGACACAATGAAGGCACATAAAAGAAAATTAACAATAGCTTATACCACTAAGAAAAATAAGGGGAAAGAGAAAAATTATAATACACTACAGGAGAAGATTAAACAGTTAGAAGCCCAACTACAAAAGAAGCTTGGGGATGAGCAAATTAAAAGTAAAAGGGCCCTAGCCAAGCACAAATTGAATATAGTGGATCAGGAGAAAAATGCAAGACACCTAAAATTTGTAAAACAAAACCACTTTGAATATGCAAACAAACCAGGGAGATGGTTAACATATAGATTAAAAAGAGAGAGAAGAGAATAATCCAGCAACTACAAGATAAGAACGGAAATTTACAAAGCAATATAGACAAGAAAAGGGAGATTGCACTAGACTTCTTTCAGGAGCTTTACAAACAAGAAGGCCTTTCAATAGAGAAAATAAAGGATTATTTCAAAGGAGAAAACATGCCCCCCACTAACAGAAGAGAAAAGAGAAATATTAAATAGGGAGATAACATTAGAAGAACTTAAGGAAGCAATTCAAAGGTAAAAAAAAACCAACAAGACCCCAGGGACAGATGGGTTATCAGGGGAAATGTATAAGAACTTAGGTGAACCAATTGAATTGTTATTACTGGAAGTCTACAATAATGTTTTGATAGAACTTAAGCTACCAGAATCGTGGAGAGAAGCATATATCTCCTTGATTTTGAAAGAAGGTACAGATGGCACACAAATTAAGAACTATAGGCCAATCTCTCTTTTAAATGCTGACTACAAAATATTTATGAACATTATTGCAGAAAGAATGAATAAATTATTAAATGAAAATATACATTCAGATCAAAATGGATTCTTACTGCTGAGACAAATAAGAAATAATATAAGAATGGTAATTAATATATTAGAGGATTATGAGGCTCACACAGAAAAACAGGCAGCTCTGGTCTTCTTAGATACCCAAAAGGCCTTTGATAAGATAAATTGGCAATTCATGACCCAACAAATAAAAGAAATGAAGTTTGGAGAGAAATTTGAAAATATGATAGAGTCAATCTACTCCACCCAGAAAGTAAGCATAATATTAAATGGGGAATACAAAACCATTTGTAATAATGAAGGGGGTATGTCCACTGTCACCTTTACTATTCATATTGACGTTAGAAATTTTATTAATAAGAATTAGATCGACTTTGGGAGTAAGAGGAACTAAAATTAAATAAGAAGAGTATAAGGTCCAGGCGTTGGCCGATGACCTGGTATTCTTTATAGAAGAGCCATTGAAATCGGGACCAATACTAATACAAGAGATAGAAAAATACGGGGAAGTAGCAGGCCTCACAATTAATAAGGAGAAAACTAAAATGCTAGTTAAAAATTTAACAGTTAAACAGAAGAGAGAATTAGAGAAGGGAATGGGGCTGCAGATCGCAAAGAAGATTAAATATTTAGGTATTTGGCTAACAGCATGATGCTCCTCAATAAAAGAGGATAATTACTAAGGTGACCAGACGCCCCGATTTTGGCGGGACAGTCACCATTTATAACAATTTGTCCTGTGTCCCGGGGCGTTTTTAAAAGGTCCCGATTTTCTGGCTTCATGTTGAAAGCCCAGTGGATTTGCTTAAGAAATCCTAACTGGGGCAAGACAAAAGACACTCTGTCTAACCTCTCTCTCTCTGTCTCAGTACTTTCATTGAAGATATTAAAACGTTAAAGCAAGAAAACACCCCCCCCCGCCCTTACCTCCTTTTATAAGAAAAAAATGACCCAGTACCATAGAGCTCCAGGAAATACATTGACTAGAGAAGTCATGAGTGTTCCTTCCTGGATTTCGCGGAGGGGAGGGGACGGAGGTTGGAGATCGGCTCGTGTGGAAAAAATGGTGGCAAAGTTTCTTTGAAAAATATTTCCCTGGGACTATTTCACCATTTTAATTTGCTCAGTTCTTTGTATTAACATCTACATCATTCTGGATTGACTTGGAGTGCCTGCCTGCTGGTAAGTGAGCTGGGTTTTTTTCTTTTATTTTTTTAATGTATTTTAAAATAATATTTTATTTATTGTGCATATGATTTTTTAAAATAGTTTTATTCTGTGTGGATTTTTTTTTAAATTGTCTTAGGCTATTTTAAAAAAAGATTCTATCCAAAATAAATTGAAGTGAAACTATTTTTAAAAATTATATGTACAATACTTTGAAATGTTTTACTTCAATTTATTCTGTGTGGATTCTTTTTTTAAATTGTCTTAGACTATTTAAAAAAATATTCTATCCAAAATACAAAATACCAGCTGCAGTTATTCACTTAAGAACTGTGGCAAGAAAGGTGCTATAGTGACCAAAGTTACAGTGGCATTGAAAAAAGTGACTGATGACCATTTTTCACACTTAGCGACCATTTTCACACTTAGCGACCATTGCAGCATCCTCATGGCCACGCGATCAAAATTTTGATGTTTGGCAACAGATTCGTATTTATGATGGTTTCAGTGTCCTGGGGTCATGTAATTGCCTTTTGTGACCTTTTGACAAAGTCAAATGGGGAAACCATTTTCACTTATGTTACTAACTTATCAGCTGCAGTTATTCACTTAAGAACCTTGGCAAGAAAGGTGGTATAGTGACCAAAGTTACAATGGCATTGAAAAAAGTGACTGATGACCATTTTCACACTTAGCGACCGTTGCAGCATCCTCATGGTCACGTGATCAAAATTTTGATGTTTGGTAACAGTTACAATTTATATTTGTAAATTGTAGTTATATTGAAATAAAAAATATTACAATACTATTTTTGCGTTGTATGAAAAAATTTGTTGTTCCATATAAAAATTTTTATCAAACCCCCCCCACCCCCCGGTCAAAGGTGTCCCTCTTTACCAATCTGAAAATCTGGTCACCTTAATAATTACATGACTCTATTCCAACAAATAAAGAAGGACTTAAAAGTATGGGGAAAACTACAATTATCGTTGTTAGGAAAGATTGCAACCATTAAGATGAATATCCTACCTAAATTACTTTATTTATTCCAGACGATTCCCGTGAAATTGGATAAAAAATTATTCACAGACTTAAACAAAATAACTTTAAAATTTGTCTGGGAAGGTAAAAAAGCACGAATAAAATTAAGAGCAGGAGTAGAGGTAGCTTTGGGCTCCCAGTATGGGAAACCTATTACAAAGCAGCAAGTTTAGTTTGGATTAGACAATGGGTAAACTTAAAAAAATAGGAGAATTTTAACCTTGGAAGGGCACAACCTACAGATGGGCTGGCATACCTTCATGTGGAATACCAGAAGCAAGTTACACTCATATTTTTATAGACACATTTTGAGGGATTCATTGATATGAACATGGGAGGAGATTAAAAGTAAACATTATATGAAAATCCCAGGCTGGTTATCCACTATGGAGGCGATGATCCACCCCAACACATTAGACCAAGGTAAAATGGCCAAATACGATGAAATTTTAGATGCCTAAGGAACACTAAAAACCAAGCAGGAATTAACAGACCAGGGAGTGATTATAGACTGGTGGCCCTAACTCCAACTACAATCTAGATATAAAAAGGATCGAGAGGAATTTGGAATTGATATAGAACCAAAGCAACTAGACAAACTGCTATTAGGTACAGAAGAGAAATTAATATTGAGGATATACAATTATTTACTAAATTTTGACATGGCTGAGGAAATAGTAAAAGTACCAATGATAGCCTGGGCTAAAAACTTGGGTTATAATATTCAGTTGGAAAATTGGAAAAGAATTTGGAATAAAAATTACACAATAACAAAATCTATTGCATACTAAAGAAAACCAATACAAAATATTTTACGGCTGGCATTTAGCCCCCTCGAGACTGGCAAAAATGTATCCGAACTTAAAGCCAAACTATTGGAAATGTAAACAGGTGCAGGGTACCTTCCTTCATGCATGGTGGTTATGCCCAAAAGCAAAAAAATATTGGACTAAAATACAAAAATGGTTACAGGAAATTACAAACACCCAAATAGAGCTAAAAGGAGAATTGTTCCTTCTGGGGATTATTAAGGGAAAGTATATGAAAGAGATAAAATACTGATGAAATAATTTTGCACATAATTACAGCAGCGAGAATAGCGCTTGCACAACGTTGAAAAAGTGATACTATGCCGACAGATTGTTTGATAATCCAAAAGATTCTTGATTGCACAGAAATGGATAAACTCACCTTGGAGTTAAGGGACAAGGAAGACTCAGAATATTATACAGTTTGGGAAAACTGGTATAAATGGATAAATAATAGGAACATGAAATGTACAGCTTAGAAACATAGATGTATAGATATAGGAATAATTAGGAATGTATAAAATGTATTTGAATAGTAAATGGTTATGATAGTACTGTCAAAAAGGATTGTGACTTACACAAAAATATTTAAAAGGTATTTGTATTTAATGTTTTAAATCCTCAATAAAGTTTTTTTTCTTAAAAAAAAAAGGAATTGCTCAACACACAAGTCCCTTCATTGCATGACCCCCAGAACAGACCAAACTTCAAAGTCACAGAAACCTGGGAGCTCAGATAAACAATAATCAGAAGTTGACTAGATTAGCTCAGACAAACACCAAGGATTTGCATTTCCTCTTTTTCCCATAGAACCAACTATGACCCCTACATGACCCCACCAGCCAATAGAATATTAAAGGACATGTTCTTGCCCAGGAACTGGAAGCTCAAATACAAAGCCCAAAGGTGGTATAAAACCCACCCATTCTCAACTCCATTTTGTCAGCTGCCCAGAATCACATGTGGTTCTGCTTCATCAATAAACCATCTTTTCAATCCGCCTCCATGTTTCCAGTGTCTTTCTCCCAGCTTGGAACTGAATCAGATGGATTTTTCTTCCAACACATACATGCATATGAGAAGCCTCTGTCTCCCTTTTTTCCTTTGCTATGTTTGTTCTATTTTGTTAAATAACGGTTATATATGTAGAGCTTGTCTGCTCAGCTGTTGATCATGAAGCCCAGGAATGGGATGATTGTGATCTGTTTTTGACAAATTGCAAATAAAATAGCAAAATACCTGTGAACAATTAATGACTCAAGTTTTAAATTATTTATTATAATAAAATAAGTATCTCTGCCAATTGGTTTTGACAATTTTTTCCCAAGCCAAAAAAGAGAGAAAAGAATAGAACAGGCATGCCAAATATCCACTATGCTGCTGTCAAACTAGAAAAATCAATGCCATGTATGCAATATATTCCCAAGATAAAAAAAAAAATCAATGCCAAATCTTGCAAATAATGTAGCTTTAGGTAACTGAAGGAAAACATTCAGAAACCCATTTTCTGCATTGCCCAGTGCAAACAATGATAGGAATAGGAATTAAAATTCAACTTCATTGCTTCCTTTTCTTGTTCACCATTTTCCATGTCTTTGTATCTCTATACCCAAGAGCCTGTTTCTACAGTGGAGTTTGTGCTTTCTACTATGCAGAGTGCATTTGTTTTCTATCAGGAATAAGCAACTCAATGGAATTCTACTGAAAGACCATCTCTCTTCATGGAAGTTGTTGATGCTATCTTTTGCTCTTTCAATGGTTCCAAGAAGGCTCCGCACCTATTTGCAGTACTCAAGTGACCCTGAAACACAGATAAACCTCCAGGTGATCTTAGCTAAAAGAATGCAAATGACTAGCTGTCTGCAAGGGGTATAAATCCTTCCATTCCCCACCATCCAGTCAGAGCTGAAGAAGCTTCTTGGATGAGAAGAAAAACCAGAAAGCCCACTTGCCTCTTGAAAAAAAGCACCTTTGGGAAAACCATGACCTGGATGACTGAGAATCTCCATAGATATTTGCTCTTATATCTTTTCTAGTATTATAATAGGGTTTCCCAGAGCATAAGAGCCGTAGTGGCACAGTGGTTAGAATGCAGCACTGCAGACTACTTCTGCTGATCACCGGCTGCTAGCAGTTCAAGTCTCACTGGCTCAAGGTTGACTCAGCCTTCCATCCTTCCGAGGTCAGTAAAATGAGGACCCAAATTGTTGGGGGCAATATGCTGAGTCTGTAAACGGCTTAGAGAGAGCTGTAAATCACTGTGAAGCAGTAGAAAAGTCTAAGTGCTATTGCTATTTACTTTATAAATGTAGCATAACATAAGACTGGACAAACCTCATATCTCTTTGCACTACCATATGCTGAACATAACTGTGATCTCTGATCAGCCAACCATAACATTTGTAGGAAGAAGTCCTACATTTTTAGATGAACAATTAAAACAGGCTTAGAAGCACAATTGTAATGGTAATTAAAGTTTTCTACAATTAATCACTAGGCTTAGCATCTTTGTTCACTACTATATAGATGTTCTCACATGCTCCAAATTTAATGAATAGGAAACTCAAAGATGATTTTTTAATCCACCCAAAGATGGCAAAAAATATGCCTGTCAAAGTTAAGCATTTTAATGCTTTTTCAGCTGTCAATATGAATCATAAGCTAATTAAATTTATAATTCTCAACTCAAATCATTATTTGGGCCTGGTTTTTTGTATTCTAGTTGAAGATTTGTTAAAGGAAAAAAAAGTCTTAAGCACTTGTATATTGAGAAAATTTTTTAAAAATCTGTAGGTTATTTTATCAATGTAATATTATTTCAGCTAATGTCCAGAGCCAGAATCTCAGAAAATGAATCTTCATAGATGCTTTGAGAACTATAAAGTTCATTATTTCATTTGTTAAAAGCCAAGTTAACTGAATTGAAACACTAGCAATAATCATATATACTGTGTTGGTGCAGTGGTTAGAATGCAGTATTGCAGGCTAATTCTTCTGATTGCTGACTGCCAGCAGTTTGTCTCTCACTGGCTCAAGTTTCACTCAGCCTTCCATCTTTCCAAAGTCGCGATTGGAGGCACTATGCTGATTCTGTAAACCGCTTAGAGAGGGCTGTAAAGCACTGTGAAGTGGTATATAAATCTAGTGCTATTGTTATTGCTATACCAAGTGTGTTGACTGATTATATTTAACTGGGAAATGGACAGGGATATGTTTTGTGGGTCTAACATAAGTAAAATAAATAAATAAATAATACTTGAGAGACCGCCTCCTGCCAATTACCTCCTTGCGACCAATAAGATCGCATAGATTAGGCCTCCTCCGAGTTCCATCTGCCAGTCAGTGTCGACTGGCAACCACACGGAGGAGAGCCTTTTCAGTAGTAGCTCCGACCCTTTAGAACGATCTCCCCGTGGAGATTCGTACCCTCACCACCGTCCAGACTTTCCGCACAGCCCTTAAGACCTGGCTATCCCGTCAGGCCTGGGGATAAAGACCACAATCTGTCCCCACCCGGATGATGAATGAATGTTGTGTACTATTTTACTCTCATGTATTGTTTTATGTTTATTGTTTTGTACCCCCCCCTCCCTATTTTATGTAAGCCGCCCTGAGTCCCCTCAGGGAAAAGGGCGGCCTATAAATGTTAATTAAAAAAAAAAAAGCATTGTTCACGCTGAGGTTTTTCAAAACTGCTAATTGTTTCTTAGGAACTACCAGACAACATTCTGAAGGGCAAATTCAGATGAGATGGGATGAAAGCTAGGGGTTAAAGATTCTACAGTCTACTACATGTGGGAGGCAGAGTTTTGTTAGTCTGTCTTACATGAATACACTAAAAGCATATATCTGAACTATTAAAGGAAGGTTAAATTATGCAAAGAGAAATTTGCTGATGCTGTTTTGTATAAAGGAAAACCATAAAGAGTAAGAAAGCAGAATGAGAAACTGTATTTCAACAGGCTTATACTATATTTTCATTGCCCAAGTCAGAGATTTTTCATTTATTTATATATAAATAAATGGTTTCAACTTGGAAGTCCACACCTCAGAAACCAGTCCAGATTGAGAAACCTTGCCAGCGCTTCCTCTGAAGACAAGATTGTATTCTCTGCATAACTAGAACCAGAGTCCAAAGCTACATGTTTATGTCCTTCTTTGTAGTTTAATTCATAAATGATTATCTTACATTCCCACTCTCTACTGGCATGGGGGTTGGGAGGCAAAAATGCTGACATTCAAAATCTAACATTAATACCAGACTAGTATAAAATAAATAACAACAAATACTTTGGTTTGCAATCTAGTTCCATAGTTGCTTAGACTTGGTCCTAAGGAACTCAACTGACAGAACTTTTGAATAGGCACATATAAATCTGAGTTGTTAATTGTTCAGCACTGTAAATTTCCTTCTTAAATGTAAATAAATGGTAAACAGTGCCCAGTTAACATTTCCAAATCATATAATCAAAATTTTAAGTTTCCCATTACTTATGCCATCTGCTGAATAAGAGAAAGCTTAAAAATGTATGGCCTTTGAAATGACTGCATTTATTTGCATTTACAATAAGAACTGTACTTTTATTAAATTGTTAAAATGTGAGAATGATAACTTATGAATGTAATTAATGTTCAGAGTTTAAAGGCTAATTCATCATAGCAGCTAGCTTTAAATAGAATAGCTTCATGTATCCTTATTACATGGAAGGGAAACTCTATTTCTATGCTGCAAGCTCCTCAAAAAATTTTTTACTTGACAATTACCCTTTGAGATAGACATTTTGAAAACTGACCTATGAACCAGTGCAGATATTCATTCATAAAAGTTTTGTTCCATGCATGTAGAACAGCCATACACAACACCACTTGTACTATTATGAGGGGATTTTCCAAACTTTTGCACATGTATTTAATCATGTAAATACACACTGTACAATGGGCATACCCATAATCTTTACATGTGGTTGTTTGAATGGATAAGCCAAAATTTCCCTACACCTGTTTAGAAAAAAAAAATGCAAAAAAGAGACATGATCTTCAGGGATTATAAGAAAGCCAGTTTGGTCTGGTGGTTAAGGTTCCAGGCTAGAAAATAGGAGATGGCAAGTTTCAAATCCTGCCTTAACCAGGAAAGCCAGCTGGGTGAGTTTGGGTCAGTCATTCTCTCTCAGCCAAACCCACCTCACAGGGTTATTATGGAGAAAATAGAAGGAGGAAATTGTGTTGGATATGTTCACTGCCTTGAGTTATTTGTAAAAATAATGAGGGGATGCAAATAAGTAAATACTTTTGGAATTAGACTTGATCAGACTTGTATCTCAGTACTCTAATTCAGTGGTCTCCAACCTTGGCAACTTTAAGACTTGTGGACTTCAACTCCCAGAGCTTTGCTGGCCGAGGAACTCTGGGAGTTGAAGTCCACAGGTCTTAAAGTTACCAAGGTTGGAGACCACTGCTCTAATTGAACTGTATTATGAGGTTCAGGCAATAAAGTGGAGGGCTCTTAAGTTCACGCACATCATATTTTGGAGATTATGATATCAAATGTTTTTGCATTGATGAAGATTGAGTATTGTAGCGTTTAACACTACATGCTAAATTTAGCCTTTGAATTCATCAACATGAGAATGAAGTTCAAATGAAATTATTTAAAGATGCATTTAGGCATTCAATGTTCAGTCCCTACTCCGTAACTGTATTATTTGATTATATGTGTGTTAAAAGAATATTATGCCAGGGGTATCTAGTTATGTATACTGTATATTTCACTTTAAATATTAGCATAACCAAAAATATTTTGGGATAACTAATACAAGTTCTAGAACTTCAGTCAAGTATAAGGCACAGTATTATTTAATAATTAATGATCATGTCCTTATTCACAGAAGTTCAATCTTTTGGTCCAAAGTTTTGTTTCACTAAGTTACTGCATTAAAAAATGTTCTCTGTATTAGATTTCAAATACCATGTAATGCTTGTAAGTAGAACTGACCTATTCAAACGATAACAGGATAATTATGATAACTACAAAGAGTGCTATCATTGAAAATATCATTTATCAATTCTGTGGTCCCCATTATTCATGCATTTTACATGTTGCAAATACAGCAACTTCAAAGAATAATAATCCAGAATAGCTACATTCTTGATAATTCATGCTCACTTAATAAAATATTACTAATAATCATAATGAAAGGATGGTTATAAAAGTGGAAAAATGTAAAAATTTATTCCAAGGAAAATTAACAGGCTACACAAATAAATTTTGGTAAATGCAACTTTATATTGAAATCCACACATCTGTATCTTAAAGAAGGAAAGATTCACAGACTCAAATGTCTTTCTAAGGTACTAGAAATCATATTATATGCTTTCACAAGTTAAAATTGAAGTAATTTGAAACAACTAATACACCAAAAATGTGCAGAAAGTATCAACAAGACTGTGCCTTCAGTAGAATAAATCTTTACACATTGTGCAAGTTATCTTACTAAGGCTGAGGTCTTCCCATGACAGCTGTCTTAAAAATATAAACACACATAGACTGCCTGTGTTTCTCAGAACAAACTAGAATGGGCAACACATTTAGAGTGACAAAAAATCATATCATCCTAGCAATAGGCATATTAATCTGGGGGAATCATGGAATAAAAATAGGATTTAAGTGATGTTTCATGCATTCCCAAATGACAGAGTGACCGTTTCATTTTTCTTTGCTAAAATACTGAACAAAATGGAAGATACTAGATAATCCTTTAAGGCAACATGTGGTATATTCCATGTAAGGATTACTTTTTGACATTACAATTAGATAATCTCATTTATGTTGCCTATCTAATCGATATCTAGCTTTTGAAAATATAAAATGGGTCTAATCAATATTAAATCAAATTACACTTTTTAAAAAAAAGACATAAAAAGGAAATTAACAGAGAATACAATTATATGCATGTAATATTTCGTCCAAAAGGGAAGAATTTTAAACAAAAAAGAATATACTCAGAGAACATTAAAATTCTTTAATTTAAACAAAAGAGGCGTGGAGGAAAAACCTAGAAGACAGAATTGGCTTTGGAATGTTCCTCTAAACAAACAAAGGATGAAAATTCAGCACTACATGGCACATCATTTCCCATCAACTACAGGACTTAAGTCAGTCCCTAGATTTTAGTCTTCAAAAAATAGTAATCATATGAAATAGCTGAAAGGTCATCCAGTGCCTAAAATTAGTTTTATCAACATATTAACCTTATGTCAAACTAAATTGATTCAGATGTCCAATGCTAACCTTTGTGATGGTCTTACTTTACATCATGGTATATATACAGCATTTAGTGCTGATATATCTAACACCTACTACTCTCTGAATCATTACTAGATTTCAACCATATCAAAGCATTTTAGAGCAATGGATCAGTCCTTTATCTTTAATTACAAACCTCCCCAATGGTCAGCAAGAATAAATTTAGATTTCAAAATAGGATTTAATGATGAGCTATTGCAAAGATGGCAGAATATTGTTGCCCAAATCCTTACAATTGCTGACATTCCTCTTTTAATGCTGTTCTCTTCCTTCTCCTCTTCTTCTTCTTCTCAAGACATGGCAACAGTAAACCCACAATTGCTTAGTAGAGAAGGGTAGTGTTTTCACATGACTAAAGATTTTACAGATGCTCCCTCATATAACACAGTAAGGTTCCCTTGGTAACCTGGATTTTCTGCAGTAAAGAAGGGTTGTGCTGAAACAGCGCCTCAGCTCTCTGTTGGAGAAAATGCACACAAAAGGATTGATTCCAGCTTGGGCAAAACTCATCCAAACAGCAGCTGTTAGAAATCCCCCAGGAACCACAGGGCCTCTTGCAAAAACTCTCCAGTAGCAGGCAACCAGATAGGGCCCCCACAAGGTGAGAAAGAGGAATGTCATTATATAGAACATTCTACTGATTCGTTTTTCCATTTTGAACTCATCCAAGACAAGTAGCCTTCTCCTGCTTGTGGTGTTGGCATTTTGCCGGATCCCCAGCAAGGTAGGTGGCGTGGGGCCCCTTCCAAATCCAGCCAGCCAATTTGCAGCCGCTTGACCACTGGCTCCAGGACCATGAAATGTCCAGTTCTGGCTCACTGCAGCAACAAACTGAACTGGCTTCATTTTCCTGCGATCATGAACAAAAAAAATCAGCTTGAGGTAGACAAGCTGTGTGGCTAGAAGGATGAGAGCAAGCAGCAGCATGAATCCCAGCGAATCATTGGCTCTAAAGGAACGATGCTGAAAGGTACACTGGTCTTCCTCCCTAATAAAGGAATAGGTGCCCACATCCAATACTGGAGGGAAAGCCATAGCTACAGAGAGGGTCCACACCATACAGATCACTGCCAAACAAGTCCAAAATGACAGTCTTTTTGTATAAAAGCGATGGTGGGCAATAGCTAAGTATCTGGTGACGCTTATGCAGAACAGCATGAAAGCTGTGTGGAAACAGGACAAAACACCCAAGAAGGCAATCACTTTGCAAGTGAGGGTCCCATACGTCCAAGACGATCCATTTTTCACGGAAGTAAAAACAAATGGGAAACAAATTGCAGATCTGAGGATATCTGAGCAGCAAAGATCCAGGAGGAAGTAATAAGGAGCTCTATGCAAGGACTTGTCTTTAACGAGCAAAATGGAGATCAGGAGGTTCCCTACGACGCTGACTCCTATGATGAATCCCAGAGAAGTCAATTTCAAAAATGCTGTCAAAGGGGAAAGATTTTGCAAAATGTTGTCAGCTGCATGGCTGTAGTTCGCCATAGATGGATGGAAGATAAGAAATTTGCCTTAATCAAGTCTCGTGATCTATATATATGAATAATAAAAAATAGATCCATACATCTTATTGTGAATGTATTCCAAAAGCAGGTCTGATTTGGGATTTAGTTACATAGTATGTTCTCTTTTCTTCAGATTCATTGTGCCATCAAAATATCTGGAAGAAAAAAAAATCAAGCCATCAGGCCTTAAGTCAACATACAAATAATGCCAGGATGTGCTAACCAACATGTTAATTTATGGAGAGCCAAAGGAAGTTGCAAGTTGGAGTACTATTATTTGTTTGAGGGAAATTCAGTGATAATTGCACATCTACTATGCAATGCTTTAGGTTTACAATCCTCACAATCCCTCAGATTATTTACAGTTAAATCTCTGGGCAAGGTAAGAAACCTGTACTTTCCCTACTTCCAAACAGCTGGATTCATACAAGATATTTCCAAGTACTGTTGACACTGGTATATTTTGAAAATAAAATGGGAAGGAAGTCCGTTGAATAGCTTTGTCATGTCCATCTTTTCTGTTTGATGTGCCTTAAGGCAGATGCTGGGCTGGTGATGGAATACATCCAAAAGAAACCCTGCAGAATGTATGTTTTCTAACTCAGCTTCCAAAGGCATATAATCACACCCTGCTAGTTCATCCACCCTGAAAGAAGATTACAGAAACACAATCTTCCCAGTGATTTGGGTTCAACCCCTCCTCAGACTAGTAAATAAATGCCTGTGCTAAAGAGTTGACAGCCCTGTGTTTTATGGGCTTTTGTGTCCTCTTATGATATAGAGGTGGGGAAAAGCAGAACTATACTGAATATACCCAGGGAGATAGTCATGTGTGTCCAGGAAACATACCTCAGGAAAAAAAACATCTCATTCAGACAGTTCCCACCCAGATTATCACAAAATGCAAAGATCCATATTTGGACCATTGAACTTCCGAATTTGTTTTGATGGTCTCTCCCAGAAACAGTTCCTGAACCTAGAATAAAATGTCCTGCTACTTCCAGGGATTTGGGGAAAGCCATTCAAGGCGGTGGCAGGCAAGGTTGCTTGTTTGCCTCTTTCCCAGTAGTGTTCCTCCCTCCTCAGGTTTACAACATTGCAGCCAAGAAAAAGCATTTCCACCATTCCACCATCCAGGAATTTTGCCTGCCTGCCTGCTTGCCGCTGCTGGTCGGTAAACAAGAGCTCGATCGGATTACGACAGCATTGTTCCAAAAACAGACACATCAACATTAACACAGATGAGCCTCCATCAATCAAATAAACCCACCGATCCCGCGAAATATGCCTCCCCCCCCCCGACCTCCAGTCCCTCTTCCCACTACATCCACACGGCGTGGAGAGGCCAGCAGATGCCTGGGGTCTGCTTTACGGAGCCAAGCGCTTCACCTGGTGGGGGGACATCGGCTCTCCGCCGCCGACTTTTCCCTTCATTCGCTAATTCAGAAATGACTCCCCCCCCCCAAGAAGCCCCCACAACACCGGATCAGCTTAAAGAATAGAGGGAGGGGGTCCATGTAGCCCCGCTCCGACTGCTACGTCGCATCTCCCCCTCCTCGGGCAGATAAATCCCGGGTCACACACATCCACGCGCGCCGCCTTCCCCTTATACCTGTAGGTGATGGAGAAAGGGGAGATAGAGAGAAGCCCCCCCTCCCTCCCCCCTCCCTAGATCTTCTTCTTTCCACTTGCTGGTGTTTTCATGTCTTGATTTATTTCTTTATTTCCAGGGCTCAGCCGTCGCTCAGGCTCCGGAGTCGGTGGTCTCAGCCGGCGCATGCTCAGTGAACATCCTCGAGCGCTTAGTCTCGTCTTCCCCGTCGCAGCCACACGATCTCTCCCACTAACGCAGCAGCAGCGGCAGTCAGGTAGTCAGTCGGTGCCCCGTCGCCGCCGCTCCGAGGAGCAGCGGGAGCAGTCAGGCAAGAGTCCGGGGCGGTGGGCGAAATGTCTGTGCTGCCGCCGCCGCCGCCGCCGCCGCCGCCGCCAATCTCGGCTCCGAGTCCAGCTGGCGCTTTAATCCCGACGAGCCCGGAGCAGATGTGGCTTGCTTGGGAACTC